>NC_081412.1:70539001-70869001 GCF_030272615.1 Cryptomeria japonica | reverse complement strand
TAAAACTAATGTCTTTCCTCAAGAAGATTCCCAACCCATCCCTATGAATGTGACTATGCCTATGACTAATAAACTTCCTAAAAGTAGACCTATACCTCCTCGTCATGATGGACTCGGTCTCCTTCCTACACCAAATATTCCTCCCTTATATGGAGCAGTTCCTCCTCCTTCCTCTGATGGAGAGAAGAGACCTTCCTCTTCTCCTATTGTTCAACCTAAGAGACCACAACCTAAACACCCAAGTGATAAGGATGAGAACATTCCTCCTCCTCAATCTTCACAACTTCCTACTAAGACTAGATGAAATCGTTCTGCACGTGAACGCCGACGAAAGCATCATCTTAGAGCTCAAACTTTGCAATCCCCAAAAACACCTTCAGCCAATATTATTCCATTTTCTCCTCAGCCGACGATTGAGCCGAAATCTCCTAAACATAAGATGCATGATGGTCTTGATCCTGTGAGGGTTAAAGATCCTATTTTTATAAATCTTGATGATGATATAGATGAAAATGTTATTCATGATGAAAATGTTACTCCTGTTCATTCTGATAGTGAATATGAATATGTTGATGTTGATAACCATCTATCTAATGAATTTTCTAAAGCACTTATCCTAGCTCCTAGACAAGAACACCGTGGCTTGGGGTATGAACATAGCCCTTGTTTGGATCTTGTGATAGCTCCATCTGCTGTGTTGGATGTTCCTCCTATAGCGTGTTTCCTACCTTCCTAAAATATTGATCAGCAAGATCGGGGGGTAGATGACGTGCTAGACTAGTTCATTAGCATAGAAGACTCTCTCCTCCTCTCTTTTGTTACTTCTTCTATGTGTTATTCTCATTCTTCTATTTGTTGTCCTTAGTGTTGTCTACTTGAGAACGATGCAAAACATTGAGATCTCTTTTGGTCTCTCTCATGTTGACTCAAAAGAAACATGTGTTCCCTTCTTCTAGGTGACCTTCCTTGATTGGGGATTGAAGAACAATTATGCATACATACATATGATATACATGAATTATAATACAACATACTGACCCCGAGGAAAGCAAAGTCACCTTGTGCTTTGTGTTTTGTGTCTATTATCCTTGGGCTTATCTCACACTTGGGGGCTAAATCCTTGTGATAACGTGCTCCTTTCTCATTTCTTATATGTATCACTACCTTAAAGAAATCACCCCCGATGAGGCGTGTGCGATTGCTTTAACGTAGGGGGGCATACATCCCGTTCATATCTTTTCAAGATACTTGAAAATTTCTTGACAAATTTAGCTTTGCCTTGAAAATTTTTGATATCTTTCTTGCATGACTCATAGTGAGGGAACCTTACTACTGATAGTCATGGTTCTCCCTCATGATCTTCCCTTTTAATTTGTCAATCGAAGTCGTAAGATCCTTAGTCCACTGGGGGCTTGGTGTATCTTGCCTCCTTGACATGGTGAAAGTCTTTCAATGTTGTTTCCTTGTACTTTACCGGAAGTATCAGAGTACGCTTATACTCCCGCTAAAGTGGGGGCTAAATGTAGCATCCTAAAATTGTGACACATGCAATTTCAACCGCATTTGGGTCTTCACGATGGCGATGCAACACGGAACCTGAATGGAGACCCCGAAACTTGTTCATGACATCAAAAACTGCATTTTTCAGCACCCTGGCCTGATCCTCCTTGCACCCTATTGTCCCTGGAGGTGGGACCATGGCACCCAGTGCCCTGGTCCTTCAGGACTAGGGTGCCCAGCGCCCTAGTCCCCTAGGACCATGGCGCCCAGCGCCCTGGTCCCTAGCCCTATTTTTGGGCCCGGTCTCTTTTGGGTCTTGGGTCTTTATGTTTGCAAATTAGAAAATAATGTTTCCTGGTCGGCCTAAGGTCAGGAAAATCAGTCTATCAGCCCTAATTGACAAGTATATAAACTACATTTCCTCTCCCATTTGAGGAGTTCAAAAAAAGGAAATAAGCAAGAACAAAAGGCGAAAGCGATATTCAAACATTCAAACATCCAAGCATTCAAGCATTCCTTCAAGCAATTGAGCATTCTAAATCTCCATTCAAGGCTAAGTGTTGCATTCAAGACAAGGATTCAACCATTGAAGAGGAGATCACATACAACATACAACATACTACATACATTACACCTTCGCATGTAAGAATACAAACATTCTTACAATAAGGTATCAGTACTTGTTTACATTACAAACATTTACATTTACAACATTCTCATTTCTTGAATAATTCCAAAACTGGGGTTTGACCTAAAGGCAAACCCCTCATCCCTAACCCCCCAATTGTCCTCTCTTTTCTATGTGTAGGTTGCAGGTACGCGGCTGTAATTGAAGATCTAGAATCCTTGTGCAGAGACGAACAGATCCCCCTTCGTTTCGCGGATTTTTCAGAGGACCGTGTGCACGCCGGGCGCCATCGTCCCGTCAACTTTCACTCAAATTTGTAGAACATCACTGTCTCGACATTTTGCTACTAATTCCAGGTCCGTAGCTTCATCCCATATTCCTATTTCTGTTTATAAGCGAATCTTTCCTACTTTACATGCATTCCTAGTTCAATCTTTCTATCTACATTCTTTACAAAAGAGGGTATCCTTGATGTCTTAACCCTTGAAACTCATATAGAATCCAATCTTGCATTGTGTGGGATTGGATCTTGTGGGTTTCAACCCCTCTTTTGAATGTAAAGTCTCTCCTAAGTGAAAACCATCAACCCTAGTGACTCTCCCTTCTCTCTCCTTGGAGTTGGGGAGGGGAGAACGACTATGGTTTGATTTTTCCGCTTTATAGTTTCCAATAGGTTTTCATTCTCAGAGATGGGACTATTCAGTTCTCCTTGCATGTCTTCCTTTTCCACCTTGCTCACATGGAGTTGAGCATTTAGGGCACTCATCTCTTGTTTTAACTTGGAGATCTCAAAATCTCTTTCTTTCACTTGGTCTTCAGTTTTTCTCCGGTTCTCAAGCTCTTGACACATCCAGATAATCAGTCCTTCCAATTCCTTTCTCAGGTTGGAGTTTGATTCATTCAACTTATTTACCTCTGCAATTAGGACTTCCACATCTACTTCATCTGCAGAACTATTTTCAGATAGCTCCATCAACTTTTCTGCATGTTCTCTCCTTTTTGCTTGAGATGCCTTGTATTTGACCATAAGATCATCATAGGCTTTCTCAGACTGAGTGAGCCGTTGAGTAAGTTCCCTCAAGGTGTATTCCCCCATATCTCTTTCCAAGTGGTTCAACTTATAGAAAGGTAGGCTCTGATACCAATTGATGAATACTAAGAGGGGGGGGGTGAATTAGTATACCAAAAAACACTACACTTAAACACTTAAATAGTCTAAAGATAAACCGGCAAAACAATTTAACAGACATACCGGTTATCACACATGCAAACCAAAATTCAAATAAAGCATTCACCCACAAAAGCAATATAACCATAACACAAGATATTTGACGTGGAAACCCAAATGGGAAAAACCACGGTGAGATGGAACTCACAAGTCACTATCTGCAGAATAGAAACCAGACTAGTTAAGGTCTTACAATGTTCTTCACCAGAACAGATCCTATTAGGAATCTCAATCTCTGATAGGAGATAAGTTTGATCAAGGACTACCTTGCTAGAGGATTTTAGATTCACAGAGGTGAACCACCTTGCTATGGGATTTTACAAAATGCTTTTGGGCCTACCTGGTTAAGGGCTACAGACTTGTCAAAGATGTGAGTAATCAACAGCTGTTTGATCTATCTAATAGCATAGACTACTCGGTTAGATCCTTGATAGCTCATTCTTAATGTACTCCTACATTACTTTAGTCTTCTACACATTCATATTATTTCCAACTCCTCAACCACCTTAAACCCTAGCAACAACATAAACCCTTTCAACAACAACCTAAAAACCCTAGACATGATGTCCTTTTAAAGGAATCTGATTTCATTTCGGTCCAATAGGATTACATTTCAATTTCCTAAGTTCAATGAATCTAGACATACTCAGTAACATGACACAAAAAGCACCACTAGTGTGTCGGCACCGTCAAACAATTGGTGGACTAGTAACTCATCATAAAATGTCGGTTGGTAACTCATCATAGAGTATTACCAGTTCATACAAAATACCGGTTGCCGGTTTGTCAAAAATGAAGACTGGTAGAAATGTGTTATGCCACTTTAATCCCTTGTACCACTTGGTATCCACGAACTGCTTGGGGTCAACATGCCGCTTTAGACCAAGAAGCACATTCTGCAAAACATCAATAATCTAAAAAACTATAGTACAACATACCTAAAACATATCGATTGGAACAAATACCGATTGTGCTCTAACTCATACATATAAAGAGGATCTTAATGCAAGTGTGTGTCCATCAATGACAATCACAACATGAACATCAAAAATGCCAACAAACTACTCCCCCTAAGAAGTAGCATTCCAGCACCAGTTTTGGAGTGAATAGTATTTCTAAAAATGCATACCAGACTGATGCCAAACTGCATCAAACAAGTCTCTACCAGAGGGGGAAAAACTCCCAATCTATCTCTAAAGTACTCAAATGATTTCTTAGGCAAAGGTTTAGTGAATATATCTACAATATGCTCTTTAGTGTTCACATAAACTAGCCTAATTTCATTTGCTTCCACCTTTTCCTTCAAAAAGTTGTATTTGATAGATATGTGCTTTGTCTTAAAATGAAATACCATATTCTCTGATATATCAATAGCAACAAAGTTATCACAGTGAATAACTACCGGTTTAGAATCTCTCATATCAAATTTCTTCAACAATTCCCTAGCATACTTAGTTTGACAAATGAAAATACCTTTGTCAATCTGAGTAATCTGCAAACCTAAGAAAAATTTCATTTCCCCAATCATAGACATCTCAAATTCATTCTTCATATTGTTAGAAAATTCCTTACACAACTTATCTTAACCTCCAAAAATAATTTCATCAACAAATACTTCAATAATCAGTATATAATCATCAGTGACCTTATAATATAAATTAGTGTCAGTATTACCCATATTGAAACCAAGCTTCAAAATATATTTATCCAACCTTGCATATCAAGCTCTAGGTGCCTGTTTCAATCCATATAAATATTTCCTTAACCTGCAGACCATGTTTGTATCATCTGATAGTGAAAAACCATCAAGTTTCTCAATATAAACTTCCTCTTTAAGATCTCCATTCAAAAAAGTGCATTTAATAGCCACCTGATAAACCTTGTAGTTATTATGTGTAGCATAAGCAATAAATAATCTTATAGCTTCAATCCTAGCTACTGGTGCAAAGGTTTCACCATAATCAATTCCTTCCTTCTAAGAATATCCTTTACAAACAAATTTAGCCTTATTCCTTACAACTTGACCATCCTCATTCAATTTATTTCTTAAAACCCATTTAGTTCCAATAACATTCTTATTTTTAGGCTAGGGAACCAAAGTCCATGTGTTATTCTTCTCAATCTGATCTAATTCTTCTTCCATAGATTTCAACCAATATTCATCTTTACATGCCTCAATTACTAATACTGGTTCAACTTGAGAAATTAAACATACCTCATTACTTGCTAGTCTTCTTCATGTCATTACTCCATTGTTCTTATCCCCAATGATCTGATCTTCTGAATGATTTAATCTCACATACTTAGGAGTCTTCTTACTCTATGTTCCTCTTCCTAGATCTTCAGTTACTATAGAATTTTCTTATACTACCAGAGTAACTGGTTCAACACTTTGTTTTGGTAAAGATGCTACCAGTTCAAATATAATCATTTCCAGTACCAGTTACTTATCATAAACTCTGACTTGACCTCTATTCAAATCATCCACATTGACATTGGCACTCTCCACAATTCTCTGCAATCTCTTGTATAATATTTGTATGCCTTTCTTTCATTAGAATAACCAAGAAATATGCCTTCATCACATTTAGGATCAAATTTCCCAATGATATCATCTCTTCTAATATAACATTTACTACCAAATATTCTGAAATACTTAACTGTAGCTGTATTGCCAAACCATAATTCATAATTTGTCTTACTGGTTTCTACTTTGATATGTACTTTATTATGTAAACTGTTGTGCTCATAGCTTCTCTCCAATATACATGAGGCAAATTAGCTTCCACCATCATAGTTCTAGCTGCATCCAAGATAGTTCTAGTTTTCCTTTCCACAACTACATTTTGCTGAGGTGTCCGGGGAGCAGAAAATTGTTGCCTTATACCATGCTTCTCACAAAAGTTATTAAACTCACCGGATGTGAACTCTCCACCATGATCTAACCTTAAACATTTAATTATCATTTTTTTCTTAGTTTGCACTTTAGCCTTAAAGATTTTAAATTTTTCAAATGCCTCAGATATCTCCCTTAGAAAAGTAACCTACCTCATTCTAGAATAGTCATCAATGATTATCATGAAATATCTATCACCTTGAAAACTTTTGATGCTAGCAGATTCACACAAATTAGTATGAATAAGATCGAGAACATCATTAGATTTGTCTTGTATACTCTTAAAATAAGTTATGACCTATTTACCTAGTTGACATTCTTTACATACACTAGGATTATAGGGCTTCAAAATCTTAGGTATATCTCTGACTGCCTTAGTTGAGCTGATCTTTACAATGCAATCAAAATCCACATGACATGTCCTTTTATGCCATAGAAAATTCTAATCAATTTGTGCAATCAAACATGACTTCTCACCAGAATTCAAATGAAATATATTACCTTTTGTCTGTGTACCAGTTGTAATCTCCAAACCAGATCGGTTAATGATTTTGTATTTTCAATCATTGAATTGTAATTGAAATCCCTTATCTACCAATTTTCCTCCACTCAAAAGACTATGCCTTAAACCTTCAACAAAATAAAAATTATCAGTATTGTTCTTACCATCTAATGATATAGTTCCTTTTCTTTGATCATACATGCTTTGCCATCTCCAAATATAAGAAAATCACCATCAAACTCTTGCAAGGATAGAAACTTCCCTTTATCTCCAGTCATATGATGTGAAAAACCATTGTCAATTACCCATTCATCCCTATCTTCAATTTTAACAGCAAGTGACTTCTCTTCCGGTACATTTTCTTCTAGTTGCGAAACATCTTCCTTTATAGTCAGGAACACCCATTCCTTTCTATTACCAGAATCACTAACAGAGTCTTCTGCCAGTTCATCATCAGAATTAGTAATACCTTCTTTATCCACTATGTAACATGATTTGTCTATGTTTTTCCTATACTTATACTTGTTCTGATATGCAAGGTTAGGCTTAAATGATCTTCTAACTCTTTCTTCAAACCTTGAGTTCCTTTCAAGACATCTAGATACAAAATGACCAATCTTATTACATGCAAAACATTTAAAAGGTGCTTTTCCTTCATACTTACTTCTTGTCGGTCCTTTATATACTCTTCTAGAAAATAGTTCTTCAAGTTGCTCAAACTCTTCATCTTCTCTCTTCATATCATTCAATTCTGTCACATACAAAGCTTTCCAATCTTGCTCGTCAGTTGATAATGTACATGAATGAAAAGTAGATTCAAATGTCACAACTCTAGAAGGTCCAAATTCTTCAAGCACAAAATCAAATAATTTCCCAACAAAAGTATCTCTGTTGACGTATGTATTAGCCATTGTCCTAAACTCATTAGTAGCCTTCATGTTGTAATCTAGTAGTAGGGCTCTCAAAACTTTAGAAATAATTTCATATTCACTCATAATTCCACCACAACATTTAATTCCCACAACAATCTCATTTACCCTTTCCATGAATGCAGTAATCCTTTCGTCTTCTTCCATCTTCAGGTTCTCATATCTCACCCGGTAACCATCAATTTTTCAGATTTTAACAGTAGGGTCACCTTCATTAAGAGTCTCCAACTTATCCCATATAGACTTTCCAGATGATTTGTCAGTTAATCCCATTATTTTCTGAATAGAAAGTACACACAAGAGGGCTTTTATTTCTCTACAATCATTCTCAAGCTCCTTATCCAATTTTGTCAAAGGTGGATTTCCAAATGCGGGATTATGAGGTGTAACACCATTCTATGTGATCTCCCAAATTTCTTTGCCCAGACATCTCAAATGAGTCTCCATCCAAATATTCCATACTGTGTAATTTGTTCCATCAAGCCTAGGAATATCTCTCTGAAAGATAGCTCCAAATGAAGTTGAACTATTAGTCACCATAGGATCTTCCTCAAGTGGTTAAACTTTTTGCAGAGAGGACCAAAGATCTAATACCAATTGTTAGTTAGTTCAACTAACCATAAGACAACTGAGGAGGGGTTTGAATTAGTTTTCAAAGATTACCAAAATATTTAGCAATTAAAACTTTAAAACCGAACCCAAAACACTAAAACCAGAATGCTTAAACCAATTACCAGAATAGTAGTTAAACCAATTAATCATAAACAATAATTAGAGAATAAATACCATCCACATGACACCAAGATTTATATGTGGAAAACCAAGTAAAGGGAAAAACCATGATGGGAAGCCTACCCACAGTCAGATAATACTTTTGTAGTAAGTATGTGAATTACAATTGAGGGGCCTGCACTTGCAGAAAGGCCAACAACCTAGAGCACACTGCTCATCACAAAAGAAGTCTCACTAACTGCATAGAAATCCAGACTACAATCCAGAAGAATGAATGAACTACAATGATAGCATCTCTTATACCTAAGTATAGTTCTGGTTAAGCTCCATACCCGAGGACTAAATCCTCTTACATAAACCCAACTCGATCTCCAATGATCGACCAAATCCTTTGCCTGAATGATATTACATTATTTGCATAGATAATTTCCTAATCCCATAACCATATATTATCTATAATGAGATCTTACATCATATATATAATCCGTCGACCATAAACAATCAAGTCAGCTACAAGACAATAAATCAATTACATAATTACAAAACATGTCATCCTTAGAACAAAAAAATAATATCCAACACATAAGACATCCCATAAACACATCAAGAGGTCCAATTCACACATTACATTAAGCCAGTCGTTAACCTAGATCAATTGGGACCCAATATAGTTCCACACGCTAAAGCAATTATCCTAATCTATCAAGTATCGAACATGATTACCAACAACATCCTAAATCTCCACCAGAAGTTACACCAACACCACTTACGTATATCATCAAAGATATTCATCAAAATATCTACTAGTGAAACCTTCATCGGAACAACAAACCAAGCTTCCAAGCAAATAGGATAGCATCCGATCGCCAGACTAAAACCAACTTACTAAATATGAACATGAGTATCATGAATAAGCCAATTCCATAACCAAACCATACCAGAGCATACCAGATCATGCCAAATCCAAACCAATCAGAAACTACTCAGCCTATCGAGACTAGAAGGATATCAGTAAAGGATTCAAAATATCTAGTGTTGACATCAATGAAAAAACATCAATGCAACACATATTCAATTTCTCCAAATGACCAACATTAGGAAATATGTGCAAAGTTATAGATTTTTTCAAGTTGCAAAAGGGAGTAGTCAGAATGTGGGATTGTATAAACCTTTGATAGTATCGGTAAGACCTTGGGAGGATATCGGAATTGATTTCATACTTGGATTTCCTAAAACACAAAGAGGGAATGATTCTATATTTGGGGTAGTGGATAGGCTCTCTAAGATGAATCATTTCATACCTTGTAGGAAGACATCGGATACAGTGAATGTAGTAGACCTATTTTTCAAGGAAGTAGTGAGATTGCATGGATTACCTAAGAGCATAGTTTTAGATAGATATACTAAGTTTGTTGGTTAATTTTTTAGAACACTTTAGAAGAAGTTGAAGATAGATTTGGAATTGAGCTCTACTTTTCACCCATAGATTGATGGACAGATAGAGGTAGTAAACTGGAGTTTGGGAAATTTATTGAGATGTTTAGTTGGAGATAAAACCAAAAGGGGATTTGATTGCAGCACTTTCAAAGTTTGCCTATAATAATTCAGTGAATAGGAGTACCAAAAAAACACCTTTTGAGATAGTTCTATGAGTGCATCCTAGAGGTATATCAAAATTAAGGGATATTAGCAGTGAAGACTGGAGAAGTTCAGAAGAATAAGACTTTGCAGATCACATGGTAGCCTTGCATATTCAAGTTAAACAACATTTGGAGGACATGAACATCAAGTATAAGGAGAAGGCGGACGAGAAAAAGAGACATAAGGAATTTGAAGTTGGTGATGAAGTGATGGTGTTTCTAAGAAAAGAGATATTACCAGTTGGAACCTATAACAAGTTGCAGATGAAGAAGTTTGGACCCTGTAAGATCTTGAGGAAACTTAGTACCGGAAATGCATATTAATTAGAGTTACCAGATGACTAAAACATATCACCTATATTTAATATTGTAGACCTTTATGAGTATCATGAACTAGAATTCAGTGAGGACAATATTGCATCCTTGGAGAAATAGTTTCTCAAAAAGGACCCAAATTAGATTGAGGATATTTTTGATAGTAGAATTGGGCGTAGTACCCGAAATAGTCAGTATAAGGAGTACCTAGTGAAGTGGAAGGGAAGACTAGTGGAAGATTCATCTTGGATTTCTCAGGAAGAGGTAGACCACCTTGTTTTTCCTTTGACTCTAGCAAAGTGAGAGAATCACTTTTTTAACAACCCTGGATCTCTGATGCAAGAGAATCCCTGGTTCATGGAAATCTTGCATCAACCAAAAATATTTTCCTTTCTTTTTTTCTTTCTGTTTGCAGTTTCAACATTTCTTTCTGTGTGTACCAGATTTGGCTCACCGGATCCTATGGAGTTGGATTTTTCTTGAAGATTGGACCATCTACCTTATTTTTAAACCTCATCACATTTGGATCATTTTAAGGCAAGTTGTCACTACCAGTTTCCATGAAAATTTCTTATTACTAATGTCCTAGACCTATTTGCATTTGTCATCTACCAGATCTCTTTTGTAGCTTGCAGAGCCCTAAGCGTTGATTCTAATATTCCTTAGCATTTTTTGCCATTTGGAGGAATTGATTATGTGTTGCACTGATGTTATGTCATTGATGCCAACACTAGCTATTTAAATGCTTTACCGACACCCTTCTGGTTCTGATAGGATGACTGGTTTTTGGTTGGTTTGGATCTAGTACGATCTGATATAGTTTGGTTATGGAATTGGTTATTCATGATACTCATGTTCATCATTAGATAGTTTAAATAACCAGAAGATAACTAAGAGGGGGGAGGGTTAATTAGTTGTCTCGGATTACTAGAACCATTACCAATTCAAACTTTAATATTGGAACCCAAAACATTAATACTAAAATAGCAGTTAAACCAATTAAGCATAAATATAAATCATAGAATAAATACCATCCACATGACACCAAGATTTGTATGTGGAAAACCTAGTAAAGGGAAAAACCATGGTGGGAAGCCTACCCACAATCAAATAATACTTCTACAGTAAGTATGTGAATTAAAATGAAGGGGCCTGCACTTGCAAGAAGGCCAACAACCTAGAGGACACTGCTAATCACAAAAGGAGCCTCACTGACTACATAGAAATCTGGACTACAATCTAGAGAAGTGTTGAACTGCAAAAGATAGCATCTCTTATGCCCGAGTACAATTTCAGTTAAGCTCAATACTAGAGGACTAAATCCTCTTACTTAAACCTAATTCGATCTCCAATGATTGACCAACTCCCCTTCTTGAATGATATTACATAACTCACATATTACATTCTTTGACCATGACCTCTAACAATAACCATGATGATCTACAATGAGATCTTACACCTATATATGCAAACCCTCGACCATAAATAATGAGGTCAGCCACCAGATAATTAAATGATTACATAAATAGAAATCATGTCAGCCTAAGACCAAACAAATAATATCAACACATAAGACATCCCCAAAATATATCAATAAATCTTATCCACATGTTGCATTAATATAAGTCCATAACCTAGATCAACCGGGACCCAATATAGGTCCACACACTACAACAATGATCTCCATTCACCAAGTCTCAGACATGATTACCAACAACATCCACAAACTCCACCAGAACCTGTACCAACATCACTTATGCAATTCATCAAAGATCTCCACCAAAAGCTCTGTAGGTGAAACCCTCATCGAAACCAGAAACCAAGCTTCTAGGAAAGCAGGATAGCATCTGATCATTAGACCAAATATGAGTATGGGTATCATGAATAAGACAATTCCATCACCAAACTATACCGAAGCCTACCAGATCATGTCGGATCCAAGATAACCAAAAACCACTCAACCTACCAAGACCAAAAGGGTGCTGGTAAAGCATCCAAACAACTAGTATTGGCATCAATGAGAAAACATCAATGTAACACATAATAAATTCCACCAAATGTCCAACAATCTCCCCCTTTGGCATTGATGGCAACACTAGATGTGAAAAACATCTAAGTACCAAGAAAAGCTAAAAAAGTTTGCCCCAATGGAAGACAACCAAAAATCTCCCACATATAGCTCTGAAAAATAAAGACCAAACTCCTCCTATGAATAATATCTTTGTAAAGCTCTGAATTTCTCCCTTATCAATATCTCTCCCCCTTTCTTTTCTTTTTCACTTTCTTTTTCTTTTTCACTTCAATATCACTCCCCCTTTGACATCAATGCCAAAAATTTGACAAAAATATCAAAGCAAAGACATAAACCACTAAATCACAAAGGTAACTACTCCCCCTGAGCAATAGCATAACACATCAATGCCAGAATGAATAGTATCTAAGATAGTGCATGTCAGACTGATTCCAAACTGCATCAATCAAGTCTCTAGTGGAGTGGCAGAAACTCACAACCTGTCTCTTAGGTACTGAAATGATTCTTTGGTAAAAGGTTTAGTGAAAATAATTGCAATGTTCTCTTTAGTGTTCACATAAAACATTCTAACAATTATTCACTATTATTCTCTAACAATTGCAACAGTTAACTCCCTTAATCGAGTAGGTCCTAATAGGCCTTACATTGTAAATCCCTTAACTGGGTAGCTCAACATCTAAGTGTTAAATCCTCTTATGAGGTTGATCCTAACAGGTCATAGCTCCTAATAGGGCTCATTATCCAAATTCCTTAACTGGGTGACTCCTAATAGGGTCTACTCCTAACAACGCATCATTGCAATTAACCAGGCTTTGCTCCTAATAGGGTGCATTCCGAAAGAGTGCAAAATATTTGTGGGTACCAATTCCCACCATGTCTTTTCCCTATTTGGGTTTCCATGTGCAAAACATGGTGTTCATATGGTGAATTCTTTTATGAGATGTTATGTTTATTTTCAGTTAATGAATGGTAAATGAACGCTTAATGTCCAGACATGATAAATCAGTTAGAACATGATTATTAATGATTATCGGTACTATTAAAGAGTTTATTATTGCTTTATGATTGATTTGATGAAGTTTTATAATATTGAGTTTTAAGTTTGAAATTGTTGTTAATACTTATTCACCCCCCTCCCCTCTTAGTATTAACTAGATCCTCTAATATTAACAATTGGTATCAAAGCTTTGGTCCTTTGTGTGCAGAAAGCCTAACAACTCGAGGGAAATATCCTGAATAAAATGATGAAGGAGGGTCCAAAGTTTACCAAGGATACATACCGGATATGGAAATTCCAGATGAAGATATACATTAAATAATTGGGTGCTAAGTATTGGAATCTTGTGGTAAACAAGTATGTTGTTGATGGGGTTCACCTAGTTTTCTCAACACTTCATCTAGTTGGTGTTGCTCAATTCCACCAACTCACCAAGCCTATTTTCTCTCTAGACCATCAAGTCCTTCTCATTCTCTTCTAGGTCTTTCTTCTTAACCACTCCAAGATGTTTTCTTCAAGTTTTTTAGCTAGGAACCCTACCAAGTTACAATGCTTCCCATGTACTCAATTGTGGCTTCTTGGCTTCAACTTGTCAAATTGACCTCCTACTATTGTGAATTGATGTAGAGGTGAGGAGGTGTCTTCTAACATGTTTTTAATGCCTTTTGGGTCCGTTTTAAGTTTGCAATCATTAGGTTTTTTACCAATTTCAAGATTTTGCCTAGAAAAGGGCTACAAGGAATTAGCCCTATTAGGCCTCCAAAATTCGGTTTTCTAGGGCTTGAGTGAGAACGGTCCAAAAGGCCCCCTAGAAAGTTTGATTTTTCTTCAATTTTTTACCTAACCTCAAGATTTTTTTGTGGTTTTGGCTTCTTGTTTCACCAGACAATATGCTAACTCCAAAATGAGGGTTTTGAAGGGTTTCTAGGCCTTCTAGCCGGCAGTGACTAGTCAAGTTGGGGTTTGGGAATCAAATGAATTTGTCAAGGCTTCTCCTTGCACTGAAAAATCTCTCCCAACTCCATGAACCCCTCCAAAATCTTAGATGGTGGTTTGGCATTCACCCCTACACTTAGCACTTCAATTTTACTTTATTTCCTCTAGCTGGGTTGCTCCTAGACTCACCTAGAACAAGGTGGCAATCACTTTGAAAGTCATCTCTAGAAATTGTCCCTACATATGTACATTGTATAGGTGGTTTCCCTTCATTTCCCAAACAAGCCGTGATTGCGGCACATGTGGAATTCATGGGGCAACCATTTTTACATAAAATGCTATATACAAGCCAAAACTGGTTGTTTACAAACAAAAAGCAAGAGAAAACCAAGGTAAACTATTTAAAAAGCTTTAAATGGAACCAAAAATACTATAACACACTAGAGAAACTCAATCCATTTTCAATTACAAAATGAGTAAAATCAAGCCAAAATGTTGCCAACTAGTCTAAAAATGAGTAGTTTCAGATTGTTGAACTAAAAAAAAACATTCTCCAACCTTGGTAACCATGAATGAGAAGGTACTTATAGATTTTACCACATGTGGAGTCATCCTATGGTGTTGCACAATCCCTAGCTCCATCGCCAACCAATTTAGGACAAAAGTTTTCATGACAACTTTTTGTAGCTTTACACTTTTGTACTTTTTGGTCTTCTCAACCTATGAGACCTATTTTAAGTCATCACACATGGATTTTAAAACATTTCTAAGACTAGTTTAACCCTCCCTAATTCCTATACCAATTTTTGACACTTTTGACCATCAAGAAGGTCAACTACTTACTCAAACCCACTATTTACACATAAATGCAAACCTAAGAAGAATGAACTCAAGCTAGGCCTACATTGACTCAAAAAACTAACTCTTGGGCCCTTATGGAGTCCTTATTCAATACTAAGTTTGCTAGGGCCAGTACAAGCCAAAATTGAGAAAACTAGATAGCCTAAGTCCTAGGTGCTCTTGCACCATTCTCCCAAATAAAAGAAAATCATGTCACCTCCTTGGGAATCATATTCTAATCAATTCCAAGCTTCTTAAACTTCATCTCAAACACCCATGTAGCTTCAACATCATCCATACCCTGCCATTTGATTAGGTGCTCCCAATAGGCTTGATGTCTTGTCTTCTTAGCGATCCTTGAACTCAACACCTTCTCGGCCTTTGGATTTGGTTTGACTGGTAACTAAAGGTTGTTCAAATCATTTGATACCTCTGAGTGAATACAATATGAAAATTGAATTGGTCCCTTCTATGCAACTAAGTCTACTATGTTGAAAATCAGTGACAATCCTATGTCACTAGGTAGATCCACCTTGTATGCATTTTCTCCATACTTGGCTAGAATGGCACATGGACCTATCCTTCTCATTTGCAACTTGTTGGGGACTCCATGTTGTAGCCTTTCTTTGTTTAGGTACACCATGAAAAACTCCCCAACTTGAAATTGGAGGTTCTTCTTCCTTTCATCTACTTTCTGTTTCACTTTGCTTGTGTTCTCCATCAATGCTTGCTTGACTGATTCATGGACCTCCTTCATTGATTGAGAAAAGTCTTCTACATATCCACTTCTTTCTATTGCACTTCCTAAGTCTCTCAACTCCAAAATGCCTCTTGGGTGCACACCATAGACCACTTCAAAAGGGCTCTTGCTGGTATTCCTATTCATGGTGTCATTATATGCATATTCAGCTTGTGAGAGTACTTGATCCCATGTCTGACCATATTCCTTATTAAGGCACCTTAATAAGTTTCCCAAGCTTCTATTCACTACTTTGGCTTGCCCATCTGTTTGTGGATGGTAGGGTGATCCAAAAGAGAGGTTGGTGCCAAGCTTTTGCCAAAGTGTCTTCCAAAAATGACTCATGAACTTTGAGTCCCTATTTGGAACAATGCTCATGCATAAAGCATGTATCCTCACTACCTCTTTGAAGAATAATTGAGCTTTTTGGCATGCATCATGAGTAGTCTTGTAAGGCACAAAGTGAACCATTTTGCTAAATCTATCCACAATGACATAAATGTTTTCATATCCCTACTTTTCCCTTGGTAAATCTACTACAAAGTCCATACTAATGCATTCCCAAGATCTATTTGGTATGGGAAGAGGTTGGTATAAACCGACATTTGTAGAAGTACCTTTGGCCTTTTGGCAGACTATACAAGTCTCCACATACTTCTTCACATCTTGATTCATCCTTGGCCAATAGTAATACCTTTGAACCAACTCTTTAGTCTTATTGACTCCAAAATGTCCACTAAGGCTTCCATTAAGCTTCTCTTGAATGAGATTTTCTCTCATTCAGCCTCAAGGCACACAAAGCTGCCCACCTTTAAACAATAGCCCATTTTGAAGAGTAAAATCAAAATACTCACTATGGAAGTGATTTTGATACTCCTTACACACCTTGTATGCATTTGAGAATTCCTCATCATCTGGGTACAAGCCTTTAAACTGTCAACACAAATGCTTCTCAATTGGATTTCTTGGACTGTCAAAAGTCTCCTACTTAATGCATCAGCTACCCAATTTAACTGCCCTTTCTTGTGCTTAATGGTGAATGTATAGGCCTTCATGTACTCTACCCATTTAATGTGTTTGTGACTGAGTTTGTCTTGTGAGTTTCGGAAACTCAATGCTTGGTTGTCCGTATAGACTACAAATTCCTTAGGGAGGAGATAGTGTCTCCATTTCCTCAAAGCCTATGCTAAAGCATATAACTCAAGATCATAAGAGGAATATTTCCTCTTGGAATCACTTAGCTTCTCACTATGGAAGGCTACTGGTATTTCTTCTTGGCTTATGACATCACCTACTGCAACATTACTTGCATCACATTCCACTATGAAAAGTTTCTCAAAACTAGGCAACACTAGCACCGGTTGAGTAGCTATCTTCTCCTTCAATGTTTCAAAACTTTTATTTTCTTTTCACCCCACTGAAACTTTACCTTCATTCCACCTCTAATGGTGTCTAACATTGGTGCACATATAGCACTAAATTGCCTAATGAACTTCTTGTAGTACTGAGCTAGTCCATGGAAGCTTCTCACCTCTGTTGTTGACTTAGGAGTAGGCCAATTTACAATGGCTTCAACCTTGCTGGGATCCATCTTGAGGTTTCCTTGAGACAACACACACCCAAGGTAATCCAACTCTTTCTTAAAAAAATCACACTTATCCAAGTTCATGGTTAGCTTTTCATCATACAATCTTTGTAATACATCTCGCAAATGATTAATATGATCTGCCCTATCCTTACTAAAAATGACAATATCATCTAGATATACCACCACAAATTTACCTATGAAGTCCATTATCACCTCATTCATAACACTCATGAAAGTTCTTGGAGTATTGGATATTCCAAATAGCATTAAAGGCCACTCATAAAGACCCTTTGTTGTCTTAAAGGCAATTTTCTATTCATCATCCTCCTTAATCCTAATTTGGTGGTATCCACTTTTAAGGTCAATCTTGGTAAAGTACTTGGATTCCCCTAAACAATCCATGAGGTCTTCTATTCTAGGAATAGGGAACCTATATCTGATGGTGATCCTATTTATAGCTCTAGAATTAGTACATAATCTCCAAGTACCACCTTTCCTTGGGGCTAACACGGTAGGGACAACACAAGCGCTAATGCTTTTCCTAATTAGGCCTTGGTCTACAAACTCTTGGATTTGCTTGGCAATCTCTACAATTTGTTGGGGAGTCATTTTATAAGATGCCTTGTTAGGGAAGGATGCTCTAGGAATGAAGTCTATTTGATGGCTTATGGTTCTTTTAGGACGTAAGGTGGTTGGTTGTCCATCACTTACTATGCCTTTGAATTTCTTCAACAAATCTTGCACCTCTATTGGCAAATCTAGCTGCTCTTTCTTGTCTTCCTCTTTAGGCTTCATTACTAGTGCAAACCCTATACCTTCACCTTCCTCAAGTGTCTTCAAGAATTTCTTTCCACTTACCAAAAGAACATTATGACCTGTTGCCCTCTTTTCACCTTCCTCAAGGATAGAGTGAATCTTGAATGTGACTCCATCTTTCTTGAATGAGTATGCATTCTTGGCTCCATCATGGATAGATTTTCTATCAAATTTCCATGGTCTTCCTAATAGAAGATGGCATGCATCCATGGGTAGGACATCACATAAAACCTTGTCCTTATACATCCCAATGGTAAAATCCACCCATGCTTGCTCATTAACTAGGACATGTTAGCCTTTGTTCAACCAAGTGACTCTATAAGGATTTTTATGAGGCATCCTTTGTAATTTGAGCTTACTCACTGCCTCTTCTGACACAATATTGTCTGTAGACCCTGAATCAATGTTCACTTTGAAAACTTTGTACATAATCTTGCATTTGATCCTAAAGAAGGACCTTCTTTGGATTGGCTCTTCTCTAACTGGTTCTTTGATCAAAGTTTTCCTTATCATCAAGTTGTCACCTACCTCTTACTCTAAGTTAACCTCTGAAGTCTTTCTTCTTGAAGACTCTTCTTGAAGATATCTCACTCTTCTTTCACCACCATGTGATGATGATCCCTTTTCTGGACACCTATATGCTGGATGACCAAGTTGGTCACAATGGTAACACTTCATTGTTGCAAAATATTAGGAACCTCTACCTTGTCCACTAGCTCTTCCTCTAAAACTATTGTTTGATCCCCTTCCTCTATTTAATCCTCCTTTATTAGTGCCACTATCTTGTTTCTCAGTGAATTTGGACTCTCCTTGTGTTCTTTGTTCATAACTTCTTCCTCCAAAGCCTCCTCTATGGCCTCTATTATCTTTTCCTCTACCCCTACCCCTATTGTTGCTTGATTCATGTCTTCTTTTCATTTTTTCCTCCACCTTGAGGGTAAGTTGATAGGTTTGATGGACTATTTTTGGGCTCATTAAACTGATTTCTTCTTGGATGTTCTACCATAGACCATTTAGGTACCTAGCAACCTTGAGACTCTCTTCTTCCACCGCATTAGATCTAAGGCTAAGTTTGTGAAACTCCTCCATATAGCTACTCACATCAAGGTCTTTTTGTCTTAAGTTTTACCTCTTCCTATGAATTTTCACTTCATAGTCATCATGGAGATAGACTTCTTTAATTTTGACTAATATCCCTTTCCAAGAAGATATGGATGCTTTGACAATTTTCTTCCTTTCATCTTGCACAAATTTCAACCATGTGAGAGCAACTCCTCTCATCCTTGACTTGGATACCTTGACTCTCTGGGCTTCAATTATGCCTTCACATTCAAAATGGTTCTCCATGCCTTCTATCCATTCTAGGACCACTTCTACGTCCATCTTACCAGTGAACAATGACAACCCTTCCAGTGATTTACCACTCAAGGCTTTCAATGCCTTCAAGAAAGGTTCTTTCTCTAGGATAAGATCAGGTTCAAGTATTTTTTCTATCTCTGACACTTCTTTACCCTTCCCTTCTTCTCCTTCTACCTTTACCAATACTTCATCTGCCTTGGTTTCTACCTCTCCAAGCTTAGTCTCCAATTCTAACAACTTCTCCTTCAGGAGTCTATTCTCTTCCTCCTAATCATTCACCTTCTTTTCCAACTCTGCATTGGTGACCATGTTGTTATCTCCTATAGATTCCACTAAGGACATCTACTTACCTAGCCCAAATCTGAAGGCTTTGATACCAATTAAATGGGGTTCACCTAGTTTGCTCAACACTTCACCTAGTTGGTGTTGTTCAATTCCACCAAATCACCAGGCCTAGTTTCTCTCTAGACCATCAATTCCTTCTGAGTCTCTTCTAGGTGCCTAGGTTTGCTTCAAGTTTTTTAGCTAGGAACCCTACCAAGTTACAATGCTTCCCATGTACTCAATTGTGGCTTCTTGGCTTCAAATTGTCAAATTGACCTCCTACTATTGTGAATTGATGTACAAGTGTGGATGTGTCTTCTAACATGTTTTAAATGCCTTTTGGGTCCATTTGAGGTTTGCAATCATTAGGTTCCTTACCAATTTCAAGATTTTGCCTAGAAATGGGCTACAAGGAATTAGCCCTATCAGGCCTCCAAAATCCAGTTTTCTAGGGCTTGAGTGAGAATGGTCCAAAAGAACCCCTAGAAAATTTGGTTTTTCTTCAATGTTTCACCTAATATCAAGAGATTTTTTTGGTTTTGGCTTCTTGTTTCACCAGACAATATGCTAACCCCAAAATGAGGGTTTTGAAGGGTTTCTAGGCCTTCTAGCCGACAGTGACTGGTCAAGTTGGGGTTTGAGAATCAAATGACTTTGTCAAGGCTTCTCCTTTCCCTCGAAACTCTATAGAAACTCAATGTACCCCTCCAAAATATTATATGGTGTTTTGGCATTCACCCCTACATTTAGCACTTCAATTTCACCTTATTTCCTCTAGCCAGGTTGCTCCTAGACTTGCCTAGAATAAGGTGATAGTCACTTTAAAAATCATCTCCAATACTTGTCCCTTCATATGTACACTCTATAGGTGGTTTCCCTTCATTTCCCAACAAGACATGATGGCAACACGTGTGGAATTCATGGGGCAACCATTTTTACATAAACTACTATATACAAGACAAAACTGGTTGTTTACAAACCAAAGCAAGAAAATGCCAAAGTAAACTATTTACAAAGCTTGAAATGGAATCAACAATACTGTAACACACTAAAGAAACTCAATCTATTTTTTGGATCAATGGATTCAATCCATTTTCAATTACAAAATGAGTAAATTCAAGCCAAAATGCTACCAACTAGTCTGAAAATGAGTAGTTTCAGATTGTTGAACTTACAAAAAACATTCTCCAACCTTTGTAACCATGTAAGAGAGGGTACTTATATCTTTTCCCACATGTGGATTCATCCTAGGGCATTGTACAATCCCTAACTCCATCACTAACCAATTTAGGAGAAAAGTTGTCATGCCAACTTTCAAAAGTTGTCATGACAATTTTCAAAAGTTGTCATGACAATTTTCAGAAGTGGTCATGACAACTTTTTGCAACTTTACACTTTTGCACTTTTTGGTCTTCTCAACCTATGAGACCTATTCTAAGTCATCACACATGAATTTTAAAACATTTCTAAGACTAATTTAACCCTCCCTAATTCCAATACCAAGTTTTGACACTTTTGACCATCAAGAAGGTCAACTACCTACTCAAACCCATTATTTACACAAAAATGCAAACCTAAGAAGAATGAACTCAACCTATGCCTACATTGACTCAAAACACTAACTCTTGGACCCTCCTAGAGTCCTTATTCACTAATGACTTGGCTACGATCAGTACAAGGCAAAATTGAGAAAACTAGATAGCCTAAGTCCTAGGTGCTCCTAGGTGCTCTTGCACCAGTTGCTCCTTCTACCAGTTTGTTGACACCAGATGAACTTAAAGAACAATAAGTAGACATCCAAGCACTTGAAGAAATTGTAATTACTTTGTCCAACTCTGAATATATAAATATTCATGGATTTGAAACTGTATTTGAGGTATGGGAGAAATTATAATTGACTTATGGAGGAGATGAACATGTTCAAAGAGCTAAGGAAGAAAGTTTAAGAAGCAAATTTGATGACATAAAAATGGTTGATGGTGAGAACATTGCACACAATATGTTCAAAGGATTAAAGAAGTTGTAGGTGGTATTAAGAGTGCTGGAGGTAAGACTGATGATGATGTTGTTGGTAAAATGCTTAGAACTCTCCTACCACAATATGCTATTAGAGTTTCTGCAATTCAAGAATTGAGATCTATTTCTAAAGATAAAGTAATTGTTGATTCTCTCATTGGAAAGTTGACTACATTTGAGTTAAAAAATTTTGATAACAATGTTTTAAAATGATCTGAAGCTTCTTTTAAAGCTTTCATTGCCAATACATTTGTTAGGAAAGGAAAGGATATTTGTCATGATCATGACTACACGTCGAGTCATGGCGATAGAAGAACTGGGGATGATAATGAATATCATCTGATGGAACATAAAGCACTATTGGCTAAATTGTTTCCTAGAGGCATTGGTAAGTATAAAACTAAATTACCCTTGAAGTATTTCTCTTGCAATAATATTGGACATATTGCTAGTAACTGTCCTAACACTGATAAGAAAGAGAAGCTTGGAAAATTTAAAGGAAAAGGACAAAAACACTGCTATGTTGTAGTGGATGAAGGTGTGACTGATGAAGAATCAGAAGAAGATGACAATGAAAAGATAGTGTTTTTTGTTGTGAAGGAAGATCTGACTGATGAAAATCCATTAGTGTCTTACATGGATAGCAATGATGAATGGACAATAGATAGTGGTTGCTCATACCATATGACCGGTGATAGAAACAAGTTCTTATCACTTGAAGAATTTGATGGTAGTGTGGTAATATTTGGTAACAACTCACCCTACATGGTTAAAGGTAAAGGAACTATTTTATTAAATGGAAAAATCAATACCGATGATGTCTTTTGGGTTGATAGATTGAAGCATAACCTTATGAGTGTCAGTCAATTAAATGATAAGGGTTATCTTTTATAATTTAAAAGTGGAGTGTGCAAGATTCTTGGAAATAATGAAGAATTGATTGCTATTGGAAAGAAGACAAGAGGTAATCTTTTTCATTTGAATACTAATATGAATAGTTGTTTGGTGGCAAATATTGAAGACTAGTTATGGCACAAGAGATTTTGTCATGTGAATTTTGACAATTTGATAAAGGTTAGTAAATCAATTATTGTGAGAGGTTTTCCCCAGCTTGTTAAACCGGATAATGTGTCATGTAAAGATTGTCAAATGGGTAAGATGACTTTTGTATCTTTCAGGAGTAAGTCTTTCTCTTCAAAAAATATTCTTGGTTTGGTTCATACCGATCTTTATGGTCCTATGAGGGCTAAGAGTTATTTTGGTGATAGATATTTCATGATTTTCATTAATGACATTTCCAAGATGATGTGGGTGAATTTTCTGAGAGAAAAGTCAGAGGCATTCAATAAATTCAAATCATTTAAAGCTTTAGTTGAGAAAGAAACTAGGATGAATTTGAAATGTTTAAGATCTAACCAGGGAGGAGAATTTACTTATGATGAATTTGTGAAGTTTTGTGATGAATAGGGAATCAAGAGGAAGTTGCCAGCTCCTAGAACTCCACAAAAGAATGGGATAGAAAAGAGAATGAATAGAACAATTATTGAAGCTGCTAGAACCATGTTGATTCAAGGTGAAGTACCAAAGATGTTTTGGAGAGAAGAAGTTAGCACTGTTATTTACACTTTGAACCGGGTACTTGTCAAGAGAGGTAACAAAAAAACACCTTACGAATTATGGCATGGAACGACTCCTACTGTAAGTTACTTTAAATTTTTTGGGAGTAGATGTTTCATTAAACGTGATGATTACATTGGAAAGTTTGATGCTAAGTTTGATGAAGGTGTATTTCCTAGTTACTCTACAAAGAGTAAGGCTTTCAAATGTTATAATAAAAGAACTAAAAAGATCATTGAGAGTGTTAATATGAAGGTTGATGAACTCTCTGAGAAATATGATGAGGCTAGTAGATTTGAACCTAAGGAAGATGAAGATAAACTTGTGTTTATTGAACCAAAGGTATAAAAGAATGATGAGAAAAATAATACTGAAATAGGTTTTCAATCGATAAATGAAGATAGCGATGAACAAGATGAAGAACGTGAAGAAGAAGGAACAACACTAGAACCGGTAATACCAAGCTGTCTTAGACTAAATCATTCACAAGACCAAATTATTGGAGATAAGAATGTTGGTGTGCAAACAAGAAGGAAAATCAGCAAAAATTCATGTCTGATTTCAACTATTGAACCTAAAACAATAAGAGAGGCATTAAAAGATGATGATTGGATCAAATTCTATGAATGAGGAATTGGATCAGATAGAGAAGAACAAGACATGGACACTTGTTCCTAGACTAGAAGACAAGAATGTTATTGACACTAAATGGGTCTTTAGAAACAAGTTGAATCAAGAAGGAAAGGTTGTGAGGAATAAAGCAAGGTTGGTATCCAAAGGCTATGCACAAGAAGAAGGATAAGACTATGGTGAAACCTTTGCACCTGTGGTAAGATTGTAAGGAGTAAGAATTATACTTGCTTATGCTACATTTAAAGGCTTTAAGGTCTACCAGATGGATGTTAAATCAACTTTTCTTCATGGCATCCTTGAGGAAGAAGTGTACATAAAACAACCCAATGAATTTTATTTGTCTAAGGATAAAGATATGGTTTGCAAGTTGCATAAGGCACTGAGAGCATGTTTAAAAGATTACATGCACACTTGATCAAGATAGGATTCCAGGGTACTAGTGAGGACAGTAACATATATCTTAAGATTGATGGAGACAAAGTATTGATAGCTGAAGCATTTATAGATGTTATAATTTTTGGAGGTAATGATGATTTATGTATGGTGTTTGCTGAGGAGGTGAAGAAATAATTTAAGATGTCTCTTATTGATGAGATTAAGTTTTTCATTGGGTTGTAGATCCAACAATTAGATGGTGGAATATTTATCTATCAGAGTAATATGTAATGGAAGCATTGAAAACATTTGGTATGGAATATTGTAAACCAGTTAGTACTCTGATGGTGACAGACAGGTTGTAAACTATCTTAATAGGATGATTCACGCTCTATTAATAAAAACAAAAATAGGTCCATGATTGGTAAGTTACATTATGTTGTTCACAGTTGTCCTCATATTGTACATGCTATTGGTTTAGTTGCTAGATTTCAAAAAGATCCCAAGGAGACTCACTTGGTAGCGGTGAAAAGGATATTCTGGTACTTGAAAGGCACAATAGATTATGGTTTATGGTATCCTTATAAAAATAATTTTTCTTTGAAGGTGTTTACTATTCCAGATTGGATAGGCAATGTTGATGACCGAAAAAGCACTACCAGTGGAGATTTTCTTCTTGGAGGTAGATTGGTTGCTTGGACAAGTAAGAAGCAAACTTGTGTTTCACAGTCAACAACAGAGGCAAAGTATGTTTCAACATCAATGAATTGTACGTAGGCAATCTGGATGAGACATGTGTTAGAAGGTTTTAAACTTGATATGTCTGAACCGGTAACTATTTATTGTGACAATACAAGTGCAAATAATATTTCAAAAAATCATGTGTTACATGCAAGGACAAAACACATAGAATTGAAGTATCACTTTATGAGGGAGAGATTCCAGGAGAAGAAAGTCAGAATGGAGTATGTGTCCAACAAAGAATAGTTAGCAGACATTTACACAAAACCTTTGCCGAAGACTCCTTTGAATACCTCAGGGGTAAATTAGGAGCCAGACCCCTATTCAAGAAAAACTAGGATGCATGAGATGAATCAATATAGTGGAATTAATGCATATTTTTCACTATGGATTGATGAAATGTTGGCTAATCCTCAGGGGGGGCAACTTAGTTGAGTTTGCAGATATGTTGAAGATAGTAGGAGCATATTTGTTGACTGGTGATGCATATGCACTATTGGAATTATTGTCAAAGGGGGAGAAGATATATATTAGCCTAAAGGGAAGAAGGGCTATACCAGAAGTGAAGAAACTAAGCAGGTGAAGGAGTGATACCAGCAGTTGATGTTCATCAGAAGTGTGAAGTGCAATAGAGAAGTTCCAGATTTGAGAAGTATTATTTCAATTGAAAATGTTGGTGTTTATATTGGTGTTGCCATAAAATCCAAAGGGGGGAAATGTTGGCATGTTTGACATAACTGATGCATATGAAAAACAATGTCTGAATCGGTAAAGGACTGTTTATGATGACATTGTGATGAAGAGATTGAGATTGCATGATTGGATGACTTTGATTAGTTATTTGTGTTGTCATTGATGACAATTGATGTCTACTATGTTATTTTTCCATCTTAGTCTTTTTGGTCTACCAGAAATGCCTTACCAGTATTGAGGACAATGAACTAAGAATTAGGACCTGAACTGATAAATAAGGAGATGCTTTGATTGATTCTAGTGATTGGTGATGATTGAAGTGTTGCGGTTTGGAATATGAGTTTGTATCATTGTAATATTTATCTGACTAGAAGTCCATCATGTTTTGGTTACTGGAAGTCATGTTTATGATTTCTATGATATTTTTGCTAGGGTGTAAGAAGGGTTTAAGGACTGGTAAATAATTCTCTTAACTGATTGGTTTGGTGGTGATCTACATCAAGTTCATATGTTGGTGATGACGTGGAACAACCCATGTGAAGTGTTTCAATTATGTTTCGGCATGATCAAGATGGAATTTATTGGGAATGTGCAAATTTCTTAGTGGAATGAGCTAAGGGTTAACTTTGTATCAGATCGAGTTGTTGTGATGAGTTATGATCACTCAATGGTTGATATTGATTTGTAATTGATTGTAATGATCCATTTGATGATCTGTAATAAGTTGTAAAGATCTATGATGATCTATGATGTAAGTCTTAAGGTTTTGAAACCAACTAAGTTGTAAAGATTATTTAGGTCTATATAGTTGATATTTGGTGTGTCGGTGGTTTTGAGAAGTGTGTGAGGCCGAAACAGAGTGTGAGAGATCTACTAGAGTGTTGCAAATTTGGAGTAGAATTAGATTTGATCAAGCAAGAAGTTATGTGCTATACCTAGATCATTCACTTTTGTTCTCTAAGAATTGCAGTAGTTAAAATCCCTTAACCTAGTAGGTTCTAACAGGCCTTACATTGTAAATCCCTTAACCGGGTACCTCAGCATCTGAGTGTTAAATCCTCTTGCGACATTGATCCCAATAGGTCATAGCTCCTAACAGGGCTCATTATCCAATTCTCATAATTGGGTGACTCCTAACAGGGTTTGGTCCTAATAGGGCATCATTGTAAGCTTCTAACTAGGCTTGGCTCCTAACAGGGCGCATTCTAAAAAAGAGCAAAATATTTTTGGGTACCAATTCCCACCATGGTTTTTCCCTATTTGGGTTTCCAAATGAAAAACATGGGGTTCATATGGTGAATATTTTAATGAGCTATTATGTTTATTTTCAGTTAATGATTGGTAAATGAACACTTAATGTGTAGACATGATAAATCAGTTTAGCAGATGATTATCAGTGACTATCGGTACTGATAAAGATTTTATTAATGCTTTATGATTGATTTGATGAAGTTTTCTAAGGTTAAGTTTTAAGTTTCAAATTGTTGTTAATACCGATTCCCCTCCCTCTTAGTATTAACCAGATCCTCTAAGATTAACAGCCTCGGTGTTCATGAGTTTGATGAATGGAGTATTCAGTACTTACCTTGATAGATTTGTGCTTGTGTTCCTTGATGATATATTGGTGTATTCGAGGACTATAGAGGAGCATGAGGAGCATATGAGGTAGGTATTGCAGTGTCTTTTTGAGAATCAAGTGTATGTCAATATGGCTAAGTGTGAGTTCTTCTAGTCAGAGTTAAGTATGTTGGCCATGTTATTTCAAGTGAGGGTATCGCAATGGATCCCTCTAAGATTTAGGCTATTGTGGATTGCTAGCACCCACTAATATAGGTGAGGTTCACATTTTTATGGGTCTTCGAGGTTATTATTGCCAATTTTTATAGGACTTTTTGAGGATTTATCATCCTATCACTTCTCTTTAGAGGAAAGGGAAGAAGTTTGTTGGGTCAGATCAATGTGAGGCAACATTTCAGATCCTCCAGGAGTGTTTGACTAGTGCATCTATTCTAGTAGTGTCTAATCCTTTGGGTGATTTTGTGGTGTGCACAGATGTTTCCTTGGAGGGTTTAGGAGTAGTTCTTATGTAGGATGGTCATGCGATTGCTTATAAGTCACATAAACTCAAATATCATGAGTTGAATTACCCCCACTCACAATTTAGAGTTAGTGGTAGTGGTTCATACCTTGGTGAGATGGAGGCATTTTATTCTTGGGTTCCGATTTGAGTTGTATAGTGATCATCACAATTTGCATTATATCTTCACACAGTCAAACTTGAATGTTAAGCAATGTCAACGATGGATGGATTTTTTTTATGATTATGATTTTTAGGTGAAGTATATTCAAGGTAAGAAGAACATTGTGGCAGATTCTTGAAGTCATAGGAGGCATGAGATTTTGGTTATGACTTTTAGTATAGATTTGAGTAGTCAAATCCTTAGTACACTTCCTTTGGATGCTTCGTATCAAGAGGTTATAGCAGAGATTGCTTAGGGTAGAGCTCTTAAGTGGATATTTGCAGGCTATTACTGGAGTTAGATGGTCATTTTCATCATTTGGGACATATGTATGTTTCACCTTTAGATGGACCTCATGCTTTGATTTTTTCAGAGGCACATAGTGTACCTTACTCAACACATCTAGGAGTCAAGAAGATACATGCAAATCTTTGTCAGTTGCATCATTGGGCAGGAATGAGACAAGATATAGTAGATTTTGTGTCTTGTTACTTGGAGTGCTAGTGTGTGAAGGTAGAGCATCAACATCCAAGAAGTTTGTTCTAGTCGAACCTAGTTCTAGATTGGAAATGCGACATCATATCAATGGATTTTACTGTAGGATTACCTATGTCTTCATATCATCATTATTCTATCATGGTCATTGTTGATAGGTTGAACATGGTGTTACACTTCTCACCAATCAGATCTTCCTACACAATAGCAAAGTTGTAGCATGATTTTTTATCAAGGTTATAGGAAGATTGCAAGGTATACTTTATCGGATTATGTCATATCAAGATCCAGTTTTCACTTCAGTATTGTGGACCTCTCTTTAGCATGATTTGGGAGCTCAATTCAACTTTAGTTTGGTGTATCATCTTGAGACAGATGTATAGATAGAGAGAGTTAATCAAGTTTTGGAGATATGTTATAGATGTATGTTATAGATCAGTTGTCTTGTTGGGAGGAATACCTTTATTTGATGGATTTTGCCTACAAGAATGGCTATTATAGTTCAATTGGTGTGTATCCTTTTCAGGCTTTGTATGGTTGACCATGTCATAACTATTTGAGTTGGGATCGCTTGGAGGATAGAGTGCTTCTTGGTTTAGAGATGTTGTAGGATATGGAATAGTAGGTGACCCATATTCATGAGCATTTGTTGGTAGCACATGATAGACAAAAGAAGTATACAAATGTTCGTCATGTGGATTGAGAATTTATAGTGGGTGAAAAGGTGTTTTTGAGGGTTCTTCCATGAAAGAATCCTATCCATTATGGAAAAGGCTCTAAGTTGGCACCTCATTTTGTAGGACCTTTTGATATTTTAGATAGGATTAGTCATGTGGCTTATCACCTTGCCTTGTTGCCTACCTTGTCTCGCACCATAATGTGTTTCATGTGTCATTTATGAGGCCATATTTTGCAGATGTGAGCCATGTTTTGGATTGGAATTCATTGCAAGTAGAGGATAAGCAAATTTCTTTGGAGCCCATGTGCATTCTACAACATTGGGAGCTGACCCTCAGGGGTTGTGACATAGAGAAGGTAAGGATCCAATGGGACCCGGATGATGTTTCTTTGGTAACTTGGGGGGATGTAGCGCATATGAGAGAGTTGTTTCCCTACTCATTTTTAGTCTTCTTAGAGTAAGAATGAGACATGGGGAGGAGGATGTAGTGCCCCTTCCTAATTAATCTTTCCTTTTGTACTCTGATAGACTATATTGATATAGATTAGACTATTTGATGATTTTTTTGGTTGTTATCTATGGATTAATCTATGACTTAGATACTTTATTATTGGTGATAGACATATTATAATTGCAGTTGACACTATAGTTTCATATGGATGATGATATTCATGGATTATTATGATGAACTCATATTTATGATTTGCATGCACTTACTACTCATGTGGGGTAACTTATATTTGTTAATGTGATTTGATGGTATTATACTATGTGCTAACCTCACTTTGTGGCTATACTTGATATGGTGATTATTTTGGTTCTTGGTTGTCATGACTATCTTCTATTGTAGCTATGATAGTGACAATGTCATACCACTCATCCATGAGCATGTTACGATGTCACGATTCCCTTTCACTTGTTTTTCTATTTTATAATATATTTTATTGTATATGTTGTTGTTTGTGTATTGGTAGTGATAGGTTTGTAGGTATCAAACATCGACTCCACATGGCTTCACAGGTTTAAGCGTGTCTTCATCCCAAAGGCAAGCTGGTTGGAGGTGTCAAGATATCCTATTCTACACTCTAGGTTTAAGTTGGTACCCTATCAGTCCTAATTTTGTGGTATTTATGTTATGCTAAGTTGGCATTTTTTGAGGAGTTGTGATTAGTAATTAATTAAATTATTAATAAATAAATTGGTAAATATAGTATAATAATAGATTAAATTAATGGTTGGCATTAACAATTAATATTAATCAAAGATTATTATTTGGGAATTATTAATAATATTAATAGGATTTATATTTAATTAATAATTTTATATTATTATTTATTAATAGTTATTTATTATTTATTCATATAGTTGTGGCTTTAATATTTATTTATTTGGGTCCTATGGTTTAATTATTAATTGGGCCTTTATATCTTAACATGCCTTGGATTATTTAATTAATTGGTTGATTAAATTAATATTTCTTTTTTATCCCTTGGGTTATAAATTAATTATTTATTCTACCTACCCTATTTTACTATTGGCTATGAGCTTGGTAAGTTAAATAATATTATTTTAATATATTATACCTCGAATTGAGGTAGGGGTTGGTATGAAATATATTTTAATATCTTATTTTGATTGGCCGATGTATTTAAATAGTTTTGGCTTGAAACTTTATTTATTGAATTTTTTGTGATCATCGTGGGTTTGGCTTTAATAAAGAATTTTCTATGCATTGAGAGATTTGTTTGGCTTAGAATTTTGCTTGGCTTGGCCAAATTTTTTGGTTAAAATGGACTTCTTCAAATTCGTTTGCCATAAGTTCAATTGTTCAAGTTGGTTGGATTTTCACCTTTTTACATTTTGATTTCTAAAAAGATTGTATGCACCATGTTTATGAAAAGATTGTTCTAGGGGTTGGGAATTTGGTAATATCCTAAGATTATTTGTATGGTTTAAGACATATATATATATATATATATATATATATATATATATATATATGTAGACACCTAAAAATGGTCAACACTTGCGAAATCGTACTTTAACATTTACTCATTGCCTTATTTTAGGGTTTTTGTGTCGTATTAACATTTCTCCTATGTCATGCATTTGGTCTTTATCATTTGCGAGCATCAGGTCCTTCTTCTGCATTCTTCAGTTGTCTCACTTTCGAAATTGGTCTTGTCGACAACAATCTTCAATCATGATTTTGGTCAATCTTATCCTATCACATCAATGTGCATGCTAATTTGTCATCATTTTGGACATCCTCAATCCTAATTAGGGTTTTGTCCTCTTGTCAATCTTGTATTTTGTGATCGATTTGTCATCAATCGTTATCATTTTTAATCTTGTCGTTTTGCGTTATCATTTTCAATTTGTCATTTTGCGATCAATTTGTCATCGATCGTCGTCCTTCTCAATCGTGTCAATTTGGATCAATTTGTCATTATTCCTCGTAAATTGGCGCATTTATCAATCAAATCATTTATCAATTCAAAATCATGATCAAATCGACATCAAATCAATTTTATATCAAGACCTAATTGTCGTCCTTGCATTTCTAATTTAACTTCTAGGGTTTTATGATTTATTCATTTAATCTTGTTTGTCATTTTCCCTCTGGGTTAAATAATTTATTTATTTATCCTAAGTATTCTTGTCACAATTAAATATTTATTTAATTGGCTAATTAATTCCTCCTATTTTTGTAAATTAATTAATGAATGAGAAATTATTAATTAATTTACCTAATTTGCATCAATTTTCTAATTTCATCATTTCTAATTTCCTAATTTTCTAATTTTCCTAATTCCTAATTTCCACCTATTTTCTAATTTGTCAAATTTAATTTCCACCTAATTAATTTTTCTCTAGTTCTCCCTATTTTTGTGCTTTGGTGGAAGCATGAATTTCTCATGCATCATACTATTGGCATAGCAAGATGTCATAGGCTTTTAGTCCTCTAACCTTTGCATTGGCAATATGTCATAATTCATGACATAGAAGGTGTCATAACCTTCTTCCTTCAACTCAATTTTGCCATTTTGAATTCGATTGCCTCTAATATCAATTTCATGCTAATCTTGTCTTTTCTCCAATTTATCTATAAATTGGATGAATTTCTTCAATCAAGACTAATCACTTTGTCAAATCAATCACGCTTCGAGTATTCTTGCGCTACTATCTTGTCTACTTGCTTTCATCTCATGTGTATGCACTAGTAGGTGAGATCCACAACAAAGCTATTTGAAGAAGAAAGAAGGACAATGGAGCCACATGAAGGAGACATTCAAGTTTCCATTTGGTTTGCATAAGTTTTCGATCTTGAATATCTTGTTTTCATATCTCTATTGGATGTAATTAGGATTGATCATTGCATTTGAGCTTTTGTGATTGAGCTAGGCTAATGTTTATATTGCTTTGATGATTTCCGTTTTCCTATGCTACATTATATAGTCAGGAGTTCTCTTTGTTATTTTTAGATGTTGTGTGTGTGCCTAGATCTGGGTTGTATTTTGATAGGAGGCCATTTTCCCATCTCTACCATTGTAGTGAGTATGAAATTGTGTATTGGTTGGTTCTCCATATATATGTATTTCTAGATGTTGATACCCATGATTGTATGCAAAGATATTTGTTGCCAAGGCTTGGATATTATGTTGTTTTGTGTAGATCTTGAGTTTTAATGTTCCATTACGCCCCTTTCAAGTTGATTTAGTGTCATAAATGAAGCCTTGATATATTTTAAATTGAATCGCAAAGTATTCTTCTCTGTTCTTCTAAGTTTTTGACCTAAATGCACTAAATCTCTTATTGTGTGTGCTATTTGAATGAATTCACTACTGAAGTAATTACTGAATACACTGTTGGAATGAGTAAAAGCACTAGACTAGGAAATATATGTTCTAAAAAGTGTCATATATGTTCTGACCTATTCTATGATTTGTGTCACACTATGTCATATATGCATTATATCATTTGTCATATGCATTGGAGCATTTATCAAAAGTGGTGCATTGTCTTATGAGTGCACTAGTCTTCCTATTCATTATATTTTGATTATTTTTGGTTTTCTAAGATATTTTCCTCGATTCTATGTCTTTCCAGAGGCTAGTGTCTATTGATTTAAGGGCTCCTAAGTATGTTCCAAGACTTTTTTATTATTTAATTGGATCATTTATGTAATATATGACTTTAAGAAAGATGGTGCGCCTTGTTGTTATATATCAGGGCTCATATTATTTAGATTATTGATATGTGGATTGATTTTATGTTGCCTATGAGGTTGTAGCTATTAGTACTTGATATGCATTTGTGTGTTAAACATTATTTATTTTGGAGACCTTGGATAAACACCTTATATGTTGATGAGAGCCCTTGGTTATGTTATGCAATGTTATACCCTAAGGTCTAGGTGCATGCTAGGGGGAGTGGGCTTCCAAGTGAGTGACAGGGATCATGAAGAGTGGATAGCTAGGTTACCTATGGTCTAGGCCACTAGGATAGCTCAATGGAATTTTTCCTTTTAATCAAGAGATAACTTAATTAATTATTTTTAGGAGGGAAGGGAAATATTAATTAATCTTAATAAGATAAGAAATGGTTATTGTGGCCCCAATATCTTTCCCGGGGGTAGTAATGTAGATTCGAGATAAGATTGGCTATATATTAGTAATCCAGGTAAGCTAATCTCTCTTACTTCCTCAAGGTTGAGATGGATCTACATCAGTATCTCCAAATCTGGGATAGGAGCCCATGGTTTCCATTATTGTTTTATTGTGATAGCATGTGATGACACATTTTCCCTACATGTAAGTCCTAGCACCTTAAGCCTTGATTTGTGGAAAGCCTCTGGAGGTCTTGTGTTTTATGTGAAGCTTTGATTTAGCCATCTAAAGTGTGGAGTGTTATAATTCATGAAATATGAATCCCACAAGCCCAGTTATCTTTTGCAAGAATACCTGTCACACATAAAGAGAAAATTGAACAACAAAATAATTGAATACATTTAATAATAATTTAATGTATTGTTTTGAAATTGCTTATTTCTTATTGCTTGATTACAATGAAGGATATGACATCCTTATAAAGAAATCTAACTCTCAATATAGAAACCCTAAATGGTGGAGTCTACAAGATAGACTAAGAGTTTGAAACTCAATGCATGAATCAATAATGTATGCAAAAATAGAATAATAGACTAAGTAATGCAAAAAACTCTCTAAATCTAAACATAGTTTGCTTTTCCTAGTTTGCATTATACATGGAGATAATAATTAATTAATTAACTAACTAATAAATTCCAATAATTAATTACTAACTTTAAGGCATTGATTACTTAGTGAATTAATATAATAATATGAATAATTAATATATAAAATATTTATTCCAACACCGCCCCTAAATGCACAACTAGGAGAGAGGCAAAAATATAGGAAAAAATATGCAAAGATGAATGCATGTTGAGTCTCAGCCTGAAGCCTGATGAGGTACCCATGAAAAAACATGCAAGTTTCTCATAAATGGAGCAAAGGAGAAAACTATGAATGGAAACAAAATTCCTCTCCAAAAGAGAAACAAAAAGACAAGCATGAAGAAATATGAAGCATGAAGACGCTGGGAACACTATCATACAAAGACTGCTATGATGTTAAATAAAGAACCTCCAAAGATAGGAATGGAAGAGTGTCGATATGGTAAGTATGTTAATTCTATGAGGATCCAATTAATACCAAGAGGGGGATGAATCAGTATTAACACAAATTGAAACTTTGAACCTAAATCAAACTTATAACAGATTTGAAATCATTTAACATATAAACCAACTTAGTTATCAGATCTAACACCTCATTTACCACTTCTGTAAATTCATTAATCAGATCATTCACCACATCTATCAATTCTTCCACCACTTAAGAAATCATATAAATCTGATTATTAACCAATTCATTAGCCTCATCTATCAGATCAAACACTTACTCTACTAACTCTTATCAGTAGCGGTAACCTTTGATAAACCTCTGATAAACTATTATAACTGGTAATCAGAAATAATGCATGAAATAAAATATAAACAAGAACATTACATGAAAAGAATTCGACACATGAACACCATAATTGTTTTGATACAGAAACCCAAATAGGGAAAAAACCATAGTAGGAGTTGGTACCCACAATAATTTGTACTCTTTTCTGTTAGGAGCAAACCCCGTTAGGAGTCACTCGATTAAAGGATTTGCCTAGCAGCTCGGTTAGGAGCTTGATGATCTGTTAGGATCAACCTCGTGAGAGGATTTACCACTCTTTTGGGGAGTTTCCCTGTTAGGGGACTTAAATGTTTAAGGCTTGTAAGGACCTACCCATTTAAGGGATTTTTAACCCACTGCAATTGTTAGGGAACAACAGTAAAAAGTGATTTGTTACTTGAACTTCTTAGCTTGCTAAATCAGATCTAGTTATGCTCAACACTTTACAATTCTTAGGAAGATCTCACACTTCTCTTACATGGCTCAACAGATTCTTCTAAGACCACCGACACAATAAACATCAACTATGGCATCCTAAAATAGCCATCTCAACTAGGTCGATCATAAAACCCTAATTACATCATGAAATTACAATACAAATCATAAGAGGTCATCACATATCAATATGCAAATCATTACATCAAATTACAATGTAATAACAACCATTGGTTGATTGAAACTCATCACAAAAATCTGATTTGTACCAAAGTCAAAACCTCAAAACCCTTTACTAAACTCTTCGTTGTTTCCCAAGAAATTCTTCCTTGAATCGCATCAAAAAAGAAATAAAATCATTCAAGCGGGTTGTCTCATGTTACCACCTTTATGTAGACTTGTCATTCATCACCACCATAACAAAAATATTTATTGGTTAGATGATTTCTTCAATGGTCCTTAAACCCTACTAAAACCCTAGCAAGACTTCATTAGAAATTTGAAACAATCCTTCTGGTAGTCATCACAAGTTTCAGTTCCAATGAGGTACTCCTTTTCATGATTCAAGCTCACATTCCAAACCGCAAATCACCAATCATTGCCGATCGGTTGATTCAACCAAAACATCTCTTCTATACCGGTTAAAGTCCTAATTCATAGTCTTTTGTTCTTTGTCAGTAAACCCTGTCTTCGATAAACCAAATCACTTAGATGACAAACCAAAACATTAGGAACATCTGTAATCATCATTTGACATTAGTTTCCATCAATGACAACATAAATAACTGATTATATTCTTCTAATCACAAAATCTTAGTCTTCTATCCTCTACTAGTTCAGTCAACCATCTTCAACTACATCAACTTCATTATCTCATCTACATCAGTTATGCCAAATGCCAATATTCTCCCCCTTTAGAATTGATGGCAACACTAATTAGATATACAATCATAGTAACATCATCATTTGCAACTTACTTGTTCGCATCACATCATCTATTGGTTCTCCTCATTTTGTGTTCTCCCTCTTAACTAATGCTTCTCTTAATCTGATCAACTTCTCCCATATCTGATATCTTTTCTTCTTACATATCTGATTTCTTTTCTTCTCCCTCTTTGACAACAATGCCAAAGGTATAAATGCATCACTTTTCTTCAATTTTGTTGTTGCCTCTTTCACCATCTCTGCTAATCAAATCAGAAAATTACATCAAATCAAAGCATTAAATCATAGCTTTACGATAGAATTTCTCCCCCACAGGAGTATCCTGTACCTTCATCAATCCTAGGTGAAAGATAGATATTAATTCCACAATATTGATGCATCTGCATCTTTCTAGTTCTGTCGGTGTAGGGGTCTAACCCCTAGTTTACCTCTAAGAAACTCAAAGGTAGCCTTCGGTAAGGGCTTAGTAAAGATATCGGCTAACTGATCTTTACTCTTCACATATTCCATTTTCACCTATTTTTCTTGAAATCTTTCCCTTAGAAAATAATACTTCAATTCAATGTGCTTGGTTCTAGCATGAAGTACAAGATTCTTGGATATGTTTATTGCACTTGTATTATCACAACAGATAGTCACCGGTTTAGACATATCTATCTTGAATCCTTCCAGCACATGTCTCATCCATATTCCTTGGGTGCACTTCATGGATGCAGCTACATACTTTGCTTCAATTATAGATTGAGAAACACATGTTAGTTTCTTGCTCATCCATGCCACTAATCTTACACCTAGAAAGGCTCCACCAGTTGTGCTTTTCTGATCATCGATATTTACTGCACAATCAACATTAGTAAAGACATCCAAAGTAAAATTTGCTTTTTAGGAATACCATAAACTATAGTCTACTACCCCTTTAAGGTACCAAAAAATTATCTTCACAACCACCATGTGACACTTCTTAGGCTCTTTTTGAAATCTAGCCACTGATCCAACAGCATGAGAAATGTCCGGTTTGCTATGAATAACATAGCGTAGCTTGCAAATCATAGATTTGTACTCTTTTTCGCTAACAATAGGGGAACCATATTGCTTTGATAACTTGCAGCTATCATCATCGGTGTTCCAATCTATTTATTGTCTTCCATACTGAAAGTGTTCAACGCCTCTTTGATATACTTGGTCTAACAAATAAAAATACCACCATCCAGTTGTTGGAGCTGTAAGCCAATAAAGAACTTTATTTCACTGATTAGAGACATTTCAAAGTCCTTTTTCATCTCATCAGAAAAGTGTTGGCCATATGATGGAATATATTATGTGTTGCATTGATGTTCTATCATTGATTTCAACACTAGTTGTTATGGTTGTTTATCGGCTTCTGGTAGAAGGATTAGATTGGGCAGATTATCAATTGATTATTGCCAGTATAATATGGATGTTGTAAACATTTGTATGGATGGTTCATATGCTTCTAAAGTATCTCTCATTCAATTGGCATTGACTTAATAATCAGATTCTATCTTATGTTCTAGTAAGCTTGCTTTGTAGGTCCGGTAAGGGTTTCATCGGCAGAGCCTTATTGAAGATCTTTGATGTAATGCATAAGTGGTGTTGGTGCAGCTTCTAGAAGGGATTTAGGATGCTGATGGTGATTGTGTTCATACCTCAAATGATTAGTGTCATTGATTTGGTGTGTGTGGATCTAATTTAGGTCTGGTGTTATCTAGGTTATGGACCAGTTTTGATGTAACATGTTGGGGAATCCTCCGTTGTGCTTCCAGGATGTTTTATTGATTGGATGATGTTTCTTTGGCCTTATAATAACATGTGTTATGATTTTATTTTAAGATTATCTATTGAATCTATTGAATTATCATTTGGGTGGCCGACCTAATTGGTTAGGTCCCGAGTTGCTATAAATATATGTAAGATCTCATTCTAGATTATATGTGGATGGATATATGGCAAGGAGTGAATAATGTAATAATCATTTGTGCAGAGGATTTGGTCAATCATAGGTGATCGATTTGGGTTTATGTAAGAGGTTTGGGACCTCTGGTATTGATCTTAATCGGAACTATAATCTAGTAGGTTTGATGCTATCACTAAAAGTTCTTCTCTCCGAATTGTAGTCCAAACATTTTGAGGTGCTTAACATCTCTGTAGTCAGTGAAAATCCATTGTGATGAGCAACATGCTCTAGGAAGTGTGCCTTTGTGCATATGTAGGCCCCTATTGTATTCATATACTTGTTGCAGAAGTATCATCTAATTGTGGGTATGGTTTCCCATCGTGGTTTTTCCCTTTCCAACTTTTCCACATACAAATCATGGTGTTATGTCTTATAGTTGCATGGTATTGATTCTCAGATTTTCAATTATGCTTTAATTCTAAATCAGTTATTCTAGCATAAAGTTTTAAGTTCTTTAGTTCACATAATTTATTGACAACTGATTCAACCCTCCCCCCTCTCATTTGTTCATCGATCATCCTAACAATTGGTTTCAGAGCTTGGTCATCTTTTTATAGAAGATTAACCACTTTAGGAAGATCCTATGATAACTAATAGTTAACTACGATTTTCTGGAAGGACAACCCTAGGCTTGATGGAAAAAACTATGGAGTATTTAAGATTCAGATGGAGACTCATTTAAGATGTATGTTAAAGAAAATTTGGGAAATAACTCAAAATTGTTACACTCCTCATGATCCGACATCTAGCAATCCTGCACCGACAGACTTGGATAAGAATATTAAGAATGACTATAGAGCTAGAGAAGCCCTTTTAAGTGCCTTATAATATCAACAAATGGTGGGACTATCAAACAAATCATTGGAAAAAACTATATTGGACAAGTTGGACACTCTAAATGAAGGTGATCCTACTATTAAAATTGAAAAACTTTAATGTTACTGGTTAAGATATGAAAGTTTGAAGATGGAGGAAGATGAAAGAATTTATGCATTCATGAAAAGGATAAATGAAATTGTATTACGAATTCAATGTTGTGGTAGATCTCTGAGTGAGGAAGAGATTGTTTCAAAAGTATTAAGGGTTTTTCCACTTGCATATAAGATGAAGGTAACTGCAATTAATGAGCTAAAAATCATGCCTAATTCTTCTGTCAATAGAGATACTCTTGTTGAGAAGATATCTACTTTTGAGCTTGAAGAATTTGTTTCTTCTAGAGCTACAAAGATTTATGTTGCATTTAAGGCATCTACATCATCAACAGGCTAGCAAGATTGGAAAGTTTAATATGAAAAGGAATTGGAAGAGATTAGGAAAGAAGATGAAGAATTTGAGCAACTTGAAGCCCTATTTTCTAGAAGGATACCTAGAGGTCTAACATGAAGTAAGTATGAAGGGAAATCTCTTTTAAAATACTTTGCATGTAATAAGATAGGTCATTTTGCATCTAGATGTCTTGAAATGAATTCAAAATTGGAAGAAAGAGAAAGAAGATCTTTTAAGCCTAACCCTGAATATCAGATCAAGAATAAGTACAGGAGAAACAAAAATAAATCATGCTACTATGTTGATGAGGAAGGAGTAATTAATGACTTTGAAGAAGAACCGACAGGAGATTTAGCTAGTGGATCTAACAATGGAAAAGACTGGGTATTTTATACTATGAAGGAAGATGATCCATAACCAGTAAATTATATTTGTGTTCATCCTCTCTACTATTCCATTATGTTGTGGTGTCTTTAGAGAAGACATCTGTCTCTTGATACCTATTCATCACAATACTTAACAAATTCATAAAATGTGAATTCTCCTCCCCAGTCTGATCTTAAACACTTCAAGTTCTTACTAGTCTCATTTTCAACCAGATCTTTAAATGATTTAAATTTACTAAATGCTTCTGATTTTTCCTTAAAAAATGTCACCCACATCATTTTAGAATAGTCATCAATGAAAAACATGAAATACCTATCACCAAAATAACTTTTTATTCTCATAGGGTCACATAGATTAGTATGTACTAAATCTAAAATATTCTCAGAAGTACAATTCTTGCTCTTGAAAGAAATAGAGGTCATCTTACCAATTTGACAATCTTTGCATATCACATTATCTGGTTTGACAATTTGTGGAAATCATCTTACAACACTTGACTTACTTTAATCAAATGATCAAAATTAACATGAAAACATATTTTATGCCACAACCAACTGTCTTCCATTCTTGCAACCCAACAATTATTAACATTACTATTCAAATGGAATAAGTTACCTCTAGTTTGCTTCCCAATACCTATCAATTCACCATTACCTCCAAGAATTCTACAGACTCCACTTTTAAACTCAATCGAATAACCTTAATCATTGAGCTGACCAGCACTTAAAATATTATACTTTAGTTCATCTGCCCAAAACACATCATCACCATTACTCTTCCCATTTAAAGAAATATAACCTTTTCCTTTCACCATGTAGGGAGAGTTATTTCCAAATATAACAACACCTCCATCAAATTCATCAAGAGTTATGAACTTACTTTTGTCTCTGGTCATGTGGTGTGAGCGACCACTATCTATAATCCATTCATCACTATTCTCCATATGAGATACCAGTGCTTTCTCATCTGACAATTCCTCCTTCACAGCTACAAACACAATCTCCTCATTGTCATCTTCATCTTCAGGCTCCTCATCAGTCACACCTTCATCTACTGCAACATAACATTGCTTTTTTCCCTTTCCTTTATATTTTCTAAATTTGTCTTCTTGTTAGCATTAGGACAATTAGAAGCAATATGACCAATTATGCTACAAGAAAAATACTTTAAAGGTAGCTTTCCTTTATACTTACCAATGCCTCTTGGGAATATTTTTTCTAGAAGTGCCTCAAGTTCCATCACATTATCTTCATTGTCTTCATTTCCCTAGTTACTTCCATGACTTGACCTGTACTCGTGATTTTGACATATATCTTTTCCTTTTCTAGCAAATGGACCGATGATAAAAGCTTTAAAGGTAGCTTCACTAGATTTAGTAACACTATTGTCAAAACTATTTAACTCAAAAGTTGTAAGCTTACCAATCAATGAATCAACAATTACCTTATCCTTTAAAATAGATCTAAGTTATTAGATTATAGATACTCTTATAGCATACTAAGGTTGAAGAGTTCTAAGAATTTTACTTACTATTGCATCATCATCTTTTTAACTTCCAACACTCTTTATGCCACCAACAAATTCTTTGATTCTTTGACCATACTATGCAATATTTTCTCCTTCAAGCATTCCCATATCGTCAAACTTTCCTCTCAAGATTTCCTCTTTGGCTCGTTTTACATGCTCATCTCCTCCATAGATTATATCTAACTTTTCCCAAACCTCACTTGCAATTTCCAATCCTTGAACATTAATATATTTTGAATTAGATAAAGTAATTACAATAGCTTCTAAGGCTTGCATGTTCTCTTGTTTCTCTTTGAGTTCATCTGGTGTCAAGGGAGTAGTAGTAGGAGAAACATATTTTGTTTCAACTTGCTACCAATATTGTGCACCAAGACCTTTGATGTAGATCTTCATTCTATATTTCCAGATCTTGTAGTTATCCTTGTTGAACTTAGGACCCTATTTCTTCATCATTTTGAATTTCTCAAGATCTTTCCCTCAAGCGGTTAACCTTTCTGCACACAGAGGACCAAATCTTTGATACCACTTGTTAATTCTATGAGGATCTGATTAATACTGAGAGGGGGGTGAATCAGTATTAACACAAATTGAAACATTGAACCCAAATCAAACTTATAACAAATCTGAAATCACTTACCATATAAACCAACTCAGTTATCAGAGCTAACACCTCATTTACCACTTCTATAAATTCATTAATCAGATCATTCACCACATTTATAAATTCTTCCACAACTTAAGCAATCATATAAATTTGACTATTTACCAACTCCTTAACCTCATCTATCAGATCAAACACTTACTCTACTAACTCTTATCAGTACCGGTAAGTTTTGATAAGCCTCTGATAAACTATCATAATCCATAAGCAAAAATAATGCATGAAATTAAACATAAACAAGAACATCACATGAAAAGCATTCCACAGGTGAACACCATAAATTTTTTTACGTGGAAACCCAAATAGGGAAAAAATCACGATTGGAGTTGAAAACCATGATTGGAGTTGGTACCCACAATAATTTGTACTCTTTTGAAGTACGCCCTGTTAGGAGTAGACCCTATTAGGAGTCACCTGATTAAGGAATTTTCCTAGCAGCCTGGTTTGGAGCTTGATGATTTGTTAGGATCAACCTCATGGGAGGATTTACAAGTCTTTTTAAGAGCTGCCCTATTAGGGGACTTAAATGTTTAAGGCATGTTAGGACCTACCTGGTTAGGGAACAATAGTAAAATGTGATCTATTACTTTCACTTCTCAGCTTGCTAAATTAGATCCATTTATGCTCTACACTCTGCAACTCTCAGGTAGATCTCACACTTCTCTTGGATGGATCAACACATTATTCTAAGACCACCAACACAATAAACATCAACTATGCCATCCTAAAATAGCCATCTCAACTAGGTCAGTCATTAAACCCTAATTACATCATGAAATTACAATATAAATCATAAGAGATCATCTCTGATCAATATACAGATCATTACATCAAATTACAATGCAATAACAACTATTGGTTGATATAAACTCATCACAAAAAACCGATCTGTACCAAAGTCAAAACCTCAAAACACTCTACTAAGCTTTTCGTTGTTTCCCAAGGAATTCTTTCTTGAATCATGCCAAAATAGAAATCAAATCATTCACATGGGTTGTGCCATGTTACCACCTTCATGTAGACTCATTGTTGATCAACTCTATAACAAAAATCTTTATCGGTTAGATGATTTCTTTACCGGTCCTTAAACCCTACTAAAACCCTAGCAAAACTTCATCTCAAATTTGAAATATTCCTTTCGCTATTCATCACAATTCCGGTAAGCTACTTCTTTCCATGATACAAGATCACATTCCAAAACACAAATCACCAATCATAGTCGATCACTTGATTCAACCAAAACATCTCCTCTTTACCAGTTAAAGTCCTAATCCATAGACTTCTATTCTTTTCCTGTAAACCTTGTTTCTAATAAACCAAATCACTTAGATGACAAACCAAAACATTAGGAACATATGTAATCATAATTTGACATCAGTTTCCATCAATGACAACACAAATAACTAATTAAGTCATCTAATCAGAAAATCTCACTCTTCTATCCTCTACCAGTTTAGTCAACCATCTTCAACAGCATCACGTGCATTATCTCATCAGCATCAGTTATGCCAAATTCCAACAAAGTATTCCATCTCACCAACAATGCATGGGTAAATGGGCACCACATCTCATAGTACACATGAACAAATATGTAAGTTCTCCATCTCACGGATAATGCATGGGTAAATGGCCCTACATCTCCTAGTACATAGGAACAAGTATTGAATACATAATACACTCCAATGTGAAACCAAGGAAGCATTAGCAAAAATAGTAGAGACCCCCTCATAGTGTTGACATGGGAGAGGTATGAAAGGTACATTGAATCTTAATCATATTCTCCATGATGCAAAAAAATATAGAGATATCTGTTAAAATGATGGAGATAGGATCATAGGAGGGCAGAATAGGGCCAGGAAGTCACTGATTACATAGAAAGGAAGAGATAGTGGCCTAGAAAACTATCTGCAAAAGTGGACCTAAGATATGGATAGATCTCTGAATCACCTTTCTGACAATATCTTGTTTGCAAAAAATGAAGTTTAGATGAATAAGATTGTAGCGTCGTAAATTGTACGCACTTGCTAGGGTGGTACAATTTCACACCTAGTTTAGCACCTGCCTTGGCGCATTTTGCATTTTGCATTGCATTTCCCCTTTAGCACTTAATTAATTAAATTAATTAGGTCTAAGGTTCCATTTTATCATCTCCCATATCATAAAGTTGGGCCCTTTTCATTAAAGTGTGCCCCTTTCATTTTATTCCTCTAATACATCATTTAATCAAAAACCCTAATTAGGTCCTATTTTGAACTTGGGGCTTGATTTCGGGGGTCAAAACATCTCAAAATCAGCTGTAACTTCAGGATTCTCTCTAAAATCATCATATTTGACGGCCCTGAAAATTTGGTGAAAAGTTGTCAGGACCATGGCACCCGGAGAGGACCATGGCGCTCGGAGTGCACACGGTCCCGGACATTTTCCCAAAATTTTAGGAGCGTGATCCAATCATAAAATAAAGCTTAACCCCAAGATATTGGTGGGAGATTCAATCTCTAGGTCAGCCAAAAGTTGAAATTAAGACCTAGGGTTTCATATATAAGAGCTCTCTTTCTTCATTTGAAAGGATCCGAATTTTGGTTTTCAAGGACCTTCTATGCAGCAAAAGAGTAGATCTTTGAAGACTTAAACAACATTCAACATCCATCCATCAAGCATCTATCAATTTCATTCATCCATTTAGGGCTTTGAAGGCATTGAAGAACAATAAGGGATCACCAACTGAAGATTGGCTTGTACCCCTCCCTTGGGGTTGGGTATGATTTCATGTTGTTTTCACGTCTTTGCATAAGCTTCATTATATCATTTGTATTCATGCTTTAGATCACTTTGCATCTTGATTTAGAGCATTTACATTATCATTTGCAAGCAATTAGGGTTTACTTTCTAGGTTGCTCTAGTTTGATTACTTGCATTTTAGGATCTTGCACACACACAAGGTTTGCACACACACTACTTTTACAATACAACTTGGCTATTCATGGAGGTGGAAATCACCAAAGCGATGGTTTGACTAAGGCAAAACCCTATATAGCCGCCCACCATCCCTTTTCAAATATAAGTGCAGATTTTTGAATTCGAAGGACGCCGCAAGTTACATATCCGATGGGAGCAGACTGAGACGGGACAATACACCAAATTTCAGAGCAAAAGACCAAGACAGGGGCCTAGGGTGCCCTGGTCCTACCAGGACAGGGGCGCTGGGCTCCCTAGTCCCTGGGACAGAGGCGCTGGGCACCCTGGTCCTTCTGTCAGACAGCAAGTTTCAGCATTTTTCTGACAGCTTTTCAGGTTGCAAAACAACAGTTTCAGGAGCAGAATCAGGACAGTGGCGCTCGCGCCCCCGTCCTGAACATTTTCACTCAAATTTTAACTCTAGGTACGCATTTGCATTCTTGTCTTGTCCTTGTGTTTACAGCTTTCCATTGTTTAATCTCAATTCTGCAATCTTGTTATTAGTTCATACTTACACTTTAGGGTTAATAGTTGAACTTGCATCATTTTATCTTTCAATTACAACAAAGGAATAGAAATCCTAATAGGTATCATCCCGTGGCTCTCTCTTCCACAAAAAGAAGTAGCCAATTGTGTGATACCTCTAGGCTCTTTCGTATTCCACAATGTGTGTCAAAAGGTAGGATTAGGGCATGTTAGCCTAGTCTCACTTTTTCCCCTACACATTTTGGTGAACCCGACATGAACCTTATTATTGCTTTCTCTTGCATTACATTTGTTAGATCTAAATCTAGATTTAGCGTGTTTCATTTAAGTTTCAAAAAAAAAAAGAAGAAAAAAAAAAAGGAAGGAAAAGAAAGAGTGTGTTTTGGTTTCTTTGCATTGTGTGTTTAAGTTTTATGCAATCTTTATTTCAAAATGTCAGATTTTTATTTGCAAGATGTTCATATTTGTGATGATTATGAGTTAGATGAAGCTTTAGATGAGTTTTTGAAACCTAAAGATACCAAACCTTCATTTTACCAAAAACTCATAAACATTGTTACTATGCCATTTCGTTGTGATGAGAAAGATAAGTCGAATGATTCCTCTCAAGGGTACATTCCTATCAACTCTTCCACTAAATCTAGTAACATGGTTGTTTTCAATGATCCCCTCTATGAAGAGATATCTCCTTTTGAATCAAAAAATAAACCTTTTAATAGATATGATCATGCTTTGTTGGATGATGCCCTTGATGACCTTGTGGCTCCTAAAAAACGCTCCCTTCATGAGGATCCTTTTGTGCAAGAAGATGACATTATCCTTACATTTCCTAGTGATGGCATTTCCTTTTCCAACAAAAATCCCACTAGAGATGATGAATTAATGATAAATGCTTACCCTTCTCCTAAAGTTGGTCTTACCCATAAGCATCCCTTAGAGAAAGAAGATGAAATAAAAAGCAATTTCCTTAATTCTCTCTCCCCTAAAGATCATATTGAACATATTTTGAGGAAAGAGGATGCGTTTATCACATCTATTGATTCTCTCCCTCCTAAGGATGAGGAATTAATAAACAATGTTATCTCCTCTCCCGAAATTGACAATACTTCAAGCATTCCTTTCAACAACCTCACTATTTGGGATGAACCATTAGAAGAAGGTGTAGATTATTCTCTTCCCCATGAGAGAACCCTAGCCAAAGGGGATGAAATCAAGATTGAAAACTCCCTTGATAATTTCTCACCTTCCTTGAATCTCAATCATTCTCCCTCTAAAAATAAAGCATCTCCCTCTCCTCAACTTGGTTCTACTCATAAGGAAACCCTAGTTCAAAACAAGATGGTTAACATCTCTTTCAAAGATCTCCATCTCAAAAGTGAGACTTTAGAGAGTAATGTTGATCCTTCTCCTGGAGAGTTTATTCCCCATGTAGATCCTTTGATGATAGAGGATGATATGACCTTTCCTAGTATTATTCTTCCTACTGGAACATCAATGCCTTCCCCTTGTCTCTCTCCTAGAATTGATTTAATCCGTGATAAGATTTTAGTGCAAGAGAAGACTATCAATAATTCTTCCAACACTTTTGTTCATTCCTCTAAACCATCCTCAATTAATTTGATACGTGTGAACGAAACACCTAACAAATCTCTCTTCACTATCCAAGGTGCCTATCCTTCTCAAAATTCTCAACCTTTGAATAAGCCTATCTTAGTGGTCCAAGGTGGTTATGCTAATGATTCTTTTTGCACTCCTAAGAAACCTATTATTACTGTGCAAGGAAGTTATTCTACTAAGAGCCCTTATGAGTATGCTAAGCAACTGACTAGAGAGAGTTATCATGCGGTTGCCCATACTTATAATACTAGAAATAATAGGCAGCCTAATCCTCCTCCAGTTATCCCAACTTCACTTCCTCCTTCCCAACCTATTCTTCCTCAAGCTCCTCGTATTTCACAAATGCTTAGTAAGGAATATGATCTCATAGAACAACTTAAAACTACTCCTGCTAAGATATCCCTTTGGGATTTGATCCAAACTTCTTCCACTCATCATGGAATGTTACAAGATGCCTTGAAAGATTTGAATGTTCCTCCACCTAATACATCTAGTCATATAGTGTCTTTGGTTAACTCTATGATGAAACCTAAAGCTCAAATTGTGTTCACACAAGATGAGTTGCCTACTAGTGAAATTCAACATCAATATGATCCCTTGATGATTGTGGTTATCATAAATGACACTGCTATAAGACGAACATTGGTAGATAATGGATCTGGCCTTAATGTGTGTAGCATTAATCTATTGCATAAGATGAATGTGGATACATCCCTTATTGAGCCTGACTCTCGTCCCATTCGAGGCTTTGATAATGTGGCTAAGTCTTCATTAGGTATTATCACCTTACCCATCACAGTGGGACCTGTTACTTTGCCTACTCCTATCCATGTTATGTCGGGAAATCTAACATACAACTTGTTATTAGGGAGACCTTGGATTCACAGTATGCAAGTTGTCCCCTCTACATTGCATAGACAAGTTAAATTTATCTATAATAATAAGACATATACCTTGATAGGTGATACTAATTTTCAAGCTTGTTTGCAAACATCTACTTCCAAAGGGAGTTCTTCTAAGCCTTCCTCTTCTAGTGATGACTTGTTAAACAAGATACCTATGGATGGATCATCACCCTCTGATAATCAAAATTCTTTGGATGAGTCTGAAGTTCCTGAAGAAGATTCTTCTCAACTTGAATCTACACATGAAAAGGCTTTTGATCCTGAGAAGGTTCTCGCAGAAGATGATTGGGGATCTCTTGATTTCAATCCCACCTTTGTAGGTGAGTATAGGGTTCCTCCTAGAGAGCTTAAAGTTAAAAAGAAGGAAGAAACTAGAGATCAATCAGTCTTACTTGAACCTATGAGCAATAATTTTGTGGCTGCTTCTCAAACTTCTTCTCCTCTCACCTCTAATTCTGAAGAATTTGATTCTTTGTCTCATGAAAAACCACCTTTTCTTTCTAAAATGGCTAATCGTTATGGTCGTGGTTTTCATATTTTTGCTAAGAGTGGCTATAGTGGAAATGGTTGTGGCGCAAATGAACAAGGAATTAAACTTCCTTTAGAACATAACATGCATGAATATTCATTTGGACTTGGATATAATCTTTCTAAGCCCACCAAAGCATCTAAAAGACCATTTCTCAATGTGAATGCTATATTTAGTAGTGATGATGATCTCACTTCAACTAAATCATCTTCTACTTCTATCAACTCTCATTCCCCTCATAAGGAAATCTTGGCGATGAACAAATCTCTTTATGAATCCCCTCAAATTTCTAAATCCACTTATGAATCTTTATCTCCTATTCATCACAAAGTCCATTCCTCCAGGGATAAGGCTCTAATAAATTACACTCATCCCTCTTCTAAGATTTCTTGTGACTTTTCTTCTTCAATTTTTATCATTTTATACATGTTTTTGATCTCACTTATAGTTGAGCATTTAGCATGTCATATTCAAATACCTCATTTAGTCTATCATGTCTTTAAATAACATTAATGGCTATTATGTTGTTCATCATTATGTGACATTGGTAGCTCATTTACTGGGGGCTCATTGTCATTTATGATGGTACAATTTCAAGTGCAATCATATTTTTGAAGCAACATAATAGCCTAATTTTTCTATGTTATCTCTTGTTCCTAATGGGGTAATAGTGTGGAAATATTGATCATCTTTGCTTTAGAATTCTCTTTTCCTAGATATGGGAGAAGATGTGTATTCTCTTTCTTATCCTACCCACTTCTTGTGAGGAGCATTTTACATACACTAATGTCTTTCTTTCATGAACTCATGTGAGTATGTAGTACATTTTGTTTATGTCTAAATCTCTCCCTGGAAGATTGTGTAAGTCCTTCTCATTGACCTTATCCTTGGGAGGCAATGATCTTTTCTTATTTTTATCTAAGGATCCACTTTTTCCTATTCCGTGGATGGTGTGAACTTTATTACTTGATGTTCTTCCTTGTATGCATTTTTTGTTGCTTGTTCAAGGATTCTCTCTTACAAGAGGTGTAAGTCCTGGACTACAACCTCTTTTGCACTTGGTAAAATACATCCATAATGAATTCACTCTCCCAATTGGGTTAAAAAGAGCGTCATCCTTCATTAAGAATCACTTTCACCTCGAAAAAGAAGGAAGTATTGTATTCTTATTCTCTTCTTTGTCTTATTCTAGAAGATGTTATATTTGTCTAAGACAATTCCTCTCGGGGATAGGTGTCTTTTGTACAAAGATCTCTTCTCCTCTAAGGATTTCCTTTACACATACTAAAAGATATCCCTTTTCAACTATCTTATCTTGGCTTAAAGAGTGCAAAACTCTCTTGCTTGGATCTATGACATTGTTGCATTTTTTGGGTATCTTATTTTGTGATGAAGGTAGGTATCCTTGTTCTACTTTGCTTATGACATAAACATTACACTTTTTGAGCAATGGGTCATTCTCGGAACCAGAGCATAGACTCTTAGAGCGAGATGTCTCCATTTTTTCTTTTATGCAAGGTGATTATTCTCGGAACCAGAGCACAGACTCTTAGAGCAAGATGTCATGCTTTTGTACTATACATATACAGGTTGTAGCATACTCGGGCATAGACTCCTATGAGGTGCTTCTAACCTCACTTACACACACATGCACGAGGTTGAGTGGAACTAGCGGCATAAGGCTAGACTTTCTCACTCTCCTCCCTTACATGGATCACCTAGACAGACTCTAGGGGCTAGTTTTCCATGTCCTTTTTCCCATGGATCACCTAGACAAGATCTAGGGGTGAGAAGTCCATGTTTTCTCTCTCACTATTCTTTTCATGGATCACCAATGTGTGTATTCATGCTTTTTTTTCTTTTTTTTTCTTTTCTTCTCTTTGCATTTTGTTTCCATTTACATCCTTCATCTTGTGTTAGAGAACTCTCAAATCCTTACACTCTTTGTTGTGTTGGAATTGAGATTTAGTCCTCTTTCTTACCAAATGATTCTCCATTAGTTTCTGATCTCATATCAAATCTTCTTGTGAGCATTTGTCATCAATATTCTTTAACAATTCGAAGTGGTAAACATGATACCCTATTTCAACGCACTAAAATTAGCAAGCCGAAACAGGGGGGGGCATATAGCTACCCTCAAATTTTCATCACCTTCCTTAGTAAGCATTAGGTGATTTTGTGATCTAACATGTGTTTTGTAGGGTGCGGTTCCTAACTGTCTACTGCAGATACCGTTGGGGGCTTCGCTCGACAGACCTATGGATATATCCTTTTTCAAATAATGTTTACTTTTCTATACTTTAGCTTGCATATGCACGTAGAGTTCATATGACCACTAAAGTGGGGGCTAAATATAGTGTCGTAAATTGTACGCACTTGCTAGGGTGGTACAATTTCACACCTAGTTTAGCACCTGCCTTGGCGCATTTTGCATTTTGCATTGCATTTCCCCTTTAGCACTTAATTAATTAAATTAATTAGGTCTAAGGTTCCATTTTATCATCTCCCATATCATAAAGTTGGGCCCTTTTCATTAAAGTGTGCCCCTTTCATTTTATTCCTCTAATACATCATTTAATCAAAAACCCTAATTAGGTCCTATTTTGAACTTGGGGGCTTGATTTCGGGGGTCAAAACATCTTGAAATCAGCTGTAACTTCAGGATTCTCTCTAAAATCATCATAATCGACGGCCTTGAAAATTTGGTGAAAAGTTGTCAGGACCATGGCGCCCGGAGTGCACACGGTCCCGGACATTTTTCCCGAAATTTTAGGAGCGCGATCCAATCATAAAATAAAGCTTAACCCCAAGATATTGGTGGGAGATTCAATCTCTAGGTCAGCCAAAAGTTGAAATTAAGACCTAGGGTTTCATATATAAGAGCTCTCTTTCTTCATTTGAAAGGATCCGAATTTTGGTTTTCAAGGACCTTCTATGCAGCGAAAGAGTAGATCTTTGAAGACTTCAACAACATTCAACATCCATCCATCAAGCATCTATCAATTTCATTCATCCATTTAGGGCTTTGAAGTCATTGAAGAACAATAAGGGATCACCGACTGAAGATTGGCTTGTACCCCTCCCTTGGAGTTGGGTATGATTTCATGTTGTTTTCATGTCTTTGCATAAGCTTCATTATATCATTTGTATTCATGCTTTAGATCACTTTGCATCTTGATTTAGAGCATTTGCATTATCATTTGCAAGCAATTAGGATTTACTTTCTAGGTTGCTCTAGTTTGATTACTTGCATTTTAGGATCTTGCACACACACAAGGTCTGCACACACACTACTTTTACAATACAACTTGGCTATTTGTGGAGGTGGAAATCACCAAAGTGGGGGTTTGACTAAGGCAAAACCCTATATAGCCGCCCACCATCCCTTTTCAGATATAAGTGCAGATTTCTGAATTCGAAGGACGCCGAAAGTTGCAGATCCGACGGGAGCAGACTGAGACGGGACAACACACCAAATTTCAGAGCAAAAGACTAGGACAGGGGCGTGGGGCGCCCTGGTCCTGCCAAGACAGGGGTGCTGGGTGCCCTAGTCCCTGGGACAGGGGCGCTGGGCACCCTGGTCCTTCTGTCAGATAGCAAGTTTCAGCATTTTTCTGATAGCTTTTCAGGTTGCAAAACAGCAGTTTCAGGAGCAGAATCAGGACAGTTGCGCCCGCGCCCCCGTCCCAAACATTTTCACTCAAATTTTAACTCCAGGTACGCATTTGCATTCTTGTCTTGTCCTTGTGTTTACAGCTTTCCATTGTTTAATCTCAATTCTGCAATCTTGTTATTAGTTCATACTTACACTTTAGGGTTAATAATTGAACTTGCATCATTTTATCTTTCAATTACAACAAAGGAATAGAAATCCTGATAGGTAGCTCGTGGCTCTCTCTTCCACAAAAAGAAGTAGCCAATTGTGTGATACCTCTAGGCTCTTTCGTATTCCACAATGTGTGTCAAAAGGTAGGATTAGGGCATGTTAGCCTAGTGTCGCTTTTTCCCCTACACAAAGATATGTCTCGGAGAGTGCAAACAACAACTTTTGACTTCAATTAGAAAGAAAACTTGTAAAAAGAAAAAATCAGAAAAATATACCTCCATATCTAGACCATGCTCTAAAAGAGATTTTCAATGGTATATGGTTTTCCAAAAAATGTCTCTATATGCTCAAGTTATAAGCAAAATACCAACCCCCTCTTTTAGGGCACAAAGAGGGTCAAAGAGGGGCCATGCATGATGATTGTATTGCTGATGTCAACATGATGTCAGCATGATGTCATGCTGATATTAGCAACAGAAAATCAAAATCCCTAAAAAAAAAAAATTGTGACGAAAAATTTCTAATGCAGGTACAAATACTGTCATATGGATTTTCATGCCTCGAAAAATGTGCCAATAAAAAATCATGCCCTAGATGCCCCTTTCATCAAAAATATGCAAATTATATATCAAAATTCATTGAATCAACCTTCCGAATCCAACTGTGAGGTTCTTCTAGGCCCAAGACACTCTGAATTTTCAAATACTCTCTAGAACAAAGAAAACCCTCGAACTTTGAACCCTTGCAAAATGGACTCTGTATATCGGATTTCAGTGAAAGGAAAGACAATCCTAACTTTCTCAAGCCTTCTAGAACTGATGGTGAGCTCCAAATTAGCTCAAGGTGAACAATTTTCTATGTAAATATAAATAATCTACAAAAAAGCGAACAAGAATCTTTAGATCTGAAGCTCCAATACCATGTTAGAATTCGTGAAATGCAAATCCCACAAGCCTAGTTATCTTCTACAAGAATACCTATCACACATAAAGAGAAAATTGAGAAACAAAATAATTAAAGATAATTAACAATAATTGAATTTATTTCTTTTAAATTGATTATTGCTTATTGCTTGATTACAATGAAGGAAATGGCGTCCTTATAAAGAAATCTAACTCTAAAGATAGAAACCCTAAATGGTGGAGTCTACAAGATAGATTAAGAGTTTGAAACTCAATCCATGAATCCATCATGTATGCACAAATAGCATAATAAACTAATTAATGCATAAAACTCTCAAAATCTAAACATTGTTTTCTTTTCCTAGTTTGCATTATGCATCGAGATAAATATTAATTAATTAACTAACTAATAAATTCCAATAATTAATTACTTGCAAATAATTAATTACTAACTATGGCATTGATTATAGAGTGAATTAATATAATTAAGTGAATAATTATTATATTTATTCCAACATGGAGTACTATCCTTTGGTTGTTAGGTGTCAGCCTAGACCTAAAGTGAGTGTGGGATTTTTTGTCATCTTCGAGCACAGGGGGGTGGTTCCTTATGGTTCCACTGATGAATAATGATGACTAGTAAATACCCAATAGGTACTGAGAGGGGGGGGTGAATTAGTACACACAAAAATTTCTCTGACAACTTAAACTACAAAGACTGCACTAACTGGCAAACAACATCATCAATCTAAATCAAGGCAATACCGATAAAACACAGTAAGGTTGTGAAAGACATAAACTAGTAACACTTAGAACTTCTCAAAACCTAATATCTCATTTCAACTTCAACATATGCTTAAGTAGGTAATACATTAGAAATACAATGACCATTAGATCAGCATGCTTTACCGCTTAACAAAAAACACTAAATCATCCCATTAAAAACCATCACACATAACACACTAATTTTTCACGTAGAAACCCAACTAGAAAAAACCACAGTGAGGATGAATACCCACAAGTTGTTCTTGAACTCTTCTGAAGTCTGCTCTGTTAGGAGCCTAGTCCAGTTAAAGACTTTACAACAGGTTTTGCTAGGAACCGATCCTGCTAGGGATCACCCGGTTAAGGGATGGCTAAATACCCAATTAGAGGTTAAAACCCTGTCAAAGGTTACCTCGCAAGAGGATTTGAGGAACTCAATGATTTTGAGTCACCCTGTTAAAGGATTTACAAAAATCCTGTTAAAGCTACCTGGTAAAGGATTTTCCAACTGTTGAAATGGATGGAAGTCAATAAGTAATACACTGATCTGATAACAACACTCAATGCCAAGGCAGATCCACTTCAGTTCCTTTACATCTGCAATCACACTCTATAGATCTCTACTCACTTATTTGGTTTGGCAAGAATCACTTTACATACATTCATTAGTGAACAATCTCAAATGAAAATCATCATCAACCTTATAGACAACAATTAGGTCAATGGTAAAAACCTAAAACCCTAAGCATCTAGGTTAACAATATAGTTCTTCCAATCCTGACCATTTAAACACATTACATGGGATAAAACAATCTTGAAAAAATCTAAAGACATTCTGCATCATTTGTACTTCACTACTTCTGGAGGCTGATAATCCATCACACGCTCTCCAACATTTACACAGACTTCGCACATTCCCAAGGTAGATAGAATCAATCTTCTTATGCAAGTTACTTAAGAAAATTCTTCACACGCACAAGGTTGACATGGCAACATGATCTAATCTTCATTTCAATGCTAACTCATCACATAATGTCATCGGTCGAATCACACAGGCTTGGAATGCATCAGCCGGAAACCCTGAAACTAAGATTACCAACTGGTAGTCATATCAGGTGAAACCCCGATACAAAATTTGCATATACCGGTTCACTTGTCGGTTTACTTACTTCAACATACCAGTTCACACTTCATCATACTGGTTCACTTGCCAATTTGCTTACTTCAACATGCCAGTTCACACTTTAGTATATCGACATCAATGACAACATACATTATTATCATGTCATCAAACTCTGCACATATGCCAACAATCTCCTCCTTTGGCATTAATGTCAATACACAAATATATCTCTTCATCTTCTTCCATATTATATGTCTTCAATATTGCAAATATCTTCTCTGCTTCACATCTTCTCCCCCTTTGACAACAATGCCAAATTGGAGGAACAAGCTTCCATGTTCCACTATGTTGCTCCCCTTGAGGAGTAGCATCCTTCAACACATCAGTCCTGAAAATATTTGACAATGGAATACCTAACTGATGTGGAGCACATACCTTTAGTTCACCTCTTGAAGGGGCAACACCCCTAATTCACCTCTTAAATAGGTAAATGTAGCCTTTGGTAGAGGCTTGGTGCATATGTCTGCTAACTACTCCTTACTGGAAACATGTTCCAATACAACCTCTTTGTTCTAAACTTTCTCCCTCAATAAATGATACTTGATCTCAAAGTGCTTGGTTCTAGCATGCAATACCGGATTCTTGGAAATATTAATTGCACTTGTGTCATCACAAAATATACTCACCGGTTCAGATACAAGGACTTTGAAACCACTTAATACATGTTGTTAGGCCCAATATGGAAAGATAATGTACTGAGAGGGGAGGGGTGAATTAGTACTTCAAATCTTTTTATCAACAATAACTTTAATGTTATGCATAAACCAAAAATTGCTGCAACATAACATAAAGCTAAAACAAATAGATAACAATCATACATGATTCACTCCATAACACATATATTTTGGTTACGCAGAAACTCTTGGTTAGAGAGAAAAACTGTGATGGGGATGGCACCCACAACTTCACTACTGCAATAATAAAGAGTGCTCGGTTAGAGCTATATGTTCAGCTATTTCTGATAGCTTACCCTATTAGGAGTATCAAGATCTGTTAGATCTACCTTGCTAAAGGATTTTACAACACTTAAACTAAATGTTGCACCTAGTTAGAGGCTTTACAATTTATAGACTTAGTTAGAGTCTTTTACCCTGTTAAAGGTTTCTCTTACAACTTCAAAATATTTCAATAAAATCTTTACAAATATCTGCAACTTTACATTTGGAATGTTATAGAAGACTCTATGTGCTCAAAATAAGATTACCTTGCTTATAGCATACCTCAATAACCCATAAAGTAACTCGGTAAACCCTTCTGTTTACTCTATTCTTTGACTATTCTCTGAAATCCTTCTTGGTGACCTCTGTGTCTTTGTAACAGTCATAACACTTAGTGCTTTCTTATGTATCACACATTTCTTGCTTCATACACCTCTGTATATCTCTGTCTATCACACTTTTATCCTTAATCCATGTTGTATAAATAGATCTCTTATGTCGGTGATCTGATTCATTGCTTCGATCTTACAAACATGATTTATCGAATGAATAACTATATAAAATATTTCATTGGTTAGATGACCTCAAAATCATACACAATCCTTAAGTGCAATTTCTAATGTGATAACGGTTCTATGTTCCTCGATCTTGTAACACGATTTCCCATGTGTGTCTAGATTCAATGAATCTGGTAACACATTTCACTCGGTGTATATCAACTCGGTGTATCATTATTTCTGCTTGGTAGACATGGAATGATACTCGGTAGACAGCTCGGTGCATACTGGGCTCTGTGACTACTTTCTTCTATAAGCAACTGTTTTGTGCATACCGACTGAATGTTTTGGTAGTAGTAACCGACTAGAGTATATAGAATGACTTTGGATATAAAACTAATGGCAACTTGATAAGTAGTAACAATCTCCCCTTTTAACATTAGTTGAGATGTTTGACAAAACTACTTTCAAAGTCATAACTCAATAATCTATATACTTACAAAATTTGACTAAACAGACAGTCTATACATTAGTCAATGAAATAGTATATTTAGATATACTCCCCTTATCAATATACTGTACAAAACTCTGATTTTGCATGCTCGGTGATCAATGTTTTGTGATAACTGTTCGGTTCACTACTCTTTTCTTTGTTCCCTGTCAAAATTGACTCTACATTTGAATACTCTATTTTGCTCGGTATATACTCCCCCTGTACACAACATTCCCCTATATACTTTGATATGATACTCACTCCCCCTTTTTGACAAACATCAAAACTTAGAAACCATTTGGTAGGGGCAACTGGTCAAAAATGGATTTATACTTTGTCCTTGCATTGGTGAGAGCAGTAGAGAGGGCATCCTTAACACTATCTATAAGTGAATTCTGTGCTTGAATGTCAGCTAATAGTGAAATGAGTCCATCTAAGGTGCTTCCCTCTTGCTGAGTGGATAGGGAGGTAGCTTTGTTGATTTGTTCTTGGATGGATGAAAGATGAGGAAGGAATAATGTTTGAAGTGTCATTATGTCCATCCTTATCTTGTGTTCTTCATTCCTTAGTTCCAATTGTTGAGCCATGAGCTATTGTAGCTTGGTATAAAAATTATGAATGGAATGTGGCTCAGTGGTCGACTTATTGGAGAGATCGGTGATCTCTTTCTCAATTGCTTCTATTTTATTCTTGATATCTTTAATAAATAAAGATAATGTACAGATTTTTTGAAATAAATAAAGAATGTGCTTGAGTTGAGGGGTCAACTCAGCAATAAATTTGACAAGTTTAACTTTGCCAATGGCAATAGCTTTTTGTACCTCTTCAATCATTTTTGTAGTGAGCTCCTTGTCTTTTAACTTGCTCAAATATTCGGATGCATCTACTCCAAATGTCTCTATCTTGGTTAGGAGTTCATCCAGTTGAATGTGGATGGTTGCATGTTTGGTTACTATAGCTTCAGGTAGCATATCGGTTAAGAGTGCTTTCACCTTCAAAAGTACTTTCTTTTTCTTTTGAATAGCCATTTACCTCTCCTATTTAGATTTGGCTTTGCATAGTTCACCGGATTCAATGAGTGCTTACCCCTTTAATTTTGATATATCAACATTGGGAAACACTATTGGTTTTGAAAAATCTAATTTGAAACCATGCTTTTTCATCTTCTTTTCTTTACCTTTCATCGGTTGGACTAAAACAATGGCTTGTGAGGCTTGTTGACCCTCGGTAGGTTGCTTGGTAGAGGCAACACTTTGGTCAGTTTCTTTAGCCCCTATAGTGTCCTATGGTGTCTCTGAGCTTGGTGTCTTGGTTGCAACATTTTTAATGCTGGAAGGAGCTTGAGAGGTATGTTCTTTAGAAGTAGCTTCTCCTACTGTTGACTTGTGACCTTCTGTGCCTTGCTCCATATCCTTAGGGGCCTTAGTTGAAATAGGTTGATTGACCGAAGGATAGGGCTGAACTTGTTCCAAAACTGATTCACTGGATACAAGTTGGACATATGCATTCCCTTGTATCATTTCCTATTTCGGTGCCTCTGTATCCATGATATCATCATCTACTTTTATATTGTCAGTAGGGTCCTGCTCGATGATATTAGGATCTTGCTCGGTGACATCAACTATTTCAACTTCAGTTTGTTCACCAGCATTCTTGATTCGAAAGATTTCTTGCCATTTTTCCTTGGTCTCATTCTCTACATCCAAGTAAAGGTCATTCATCAATTTCAAAGCTCTTTGCTTGATTAGGAATTTTGTGTGGTAGTTTGTCAGATGTTTGGTGATCTCATCTACCGACATGTTTGGGAAAAGATGTACCAGACTTCTTTCTCTAATCTTCTTTTCCAAGTCCATTGCATATTTCCACCTATTGTCAATATGAAAATATAATTCATTTGGAAGAGATTTACATACTTCTAATGGGACCAATCAAAATTTTAGTAGTGTGCAGATGACAGCTTCTTCTATTTGTCTCTTTTCATCATCAAATCTGGATTCATACTTAACATATCTAAATGATCCAAATCCACCATATTGCTTCAGATTAGTACAAAAATTTTCAACACTATGTACATTTACCTTTTTGCTCTTGACAATCCGAAATTTACTTGCATCTTCAGATTCGGTGTCACTAGACTCTTTGGTCAAAATGAGTCTCCGAGTAGATTTCTTGTAAGTTTTTGTTACCTTGGGTGCTGCAACACTCTTTGTCTTCTTACTCGGTGAAGCTGCAGATGCTCTTGTGTTAGGTCGCTTTGGAGAAGGAGTCGGTGATACCTTTGATGTATCCTGTTTCTTTCTTTTCAACACTTTTCCTTTAGGCAATTTGGTGCTCAGTGTTATGGCTATCTCTTGGGTTTCAGATTCCTCTTTGGTAATGGCTATAGTGCCTTTGACAGGTGTGGAGGAAGAATATTCTCTAAATTTCTCTGTTAATGCCTTTATCATCTTTATTGCCTTCCTTGTAGCTTTGGGTACTACAATGCTCATTTTTACTTTTTCCTTGACTTCTTTATATGTTCCATACCTCAGCTCGGTAGCATGCCTTAGTAATGTTAGAAATGCATCTATCTTCTGTTGTGTGATGTCAAAATCAATCTCGTGACCCATAGGTGGCAAAGATTGATTTCTTGGTTCCACAGCATTCACATAACAATAATCAGTGTCCACTTCAAAACATATGTCATCCTTGTATTTCTCCACTAGCTTGGGTGGAATCTGGTATCTATTATGCATCCTTTCCTGAAACTTGATAAAGTAATCATCCATAATATCATTAAATGTATCACCTAGCTTCTTGATGAAGTCATTGATTTGATGGGTGATTGGTCGGTGTAGTTCCCAAACAACTTTACCGACTAATAGAAAGAATTTTTCAAAATAGAAAAACATGCATATTAACAGTGATCCAAACTTTAGTGTATTGGCCGAATTTTTCTTCTTTGGCTTCCTTATGGTGTTTAGATTCTCAAATAGGTTTTTCAGCAATACCTCACATAAATCTATTTTCATGCCTTTCTTCACAATCTTATATGCTAAGTCTACTGCTACATAGGGTACACTGTTTTCCCTTGCTGATTGGAAGAAACAATAACCTATTACTCTAATGGAAAACTTTAGCTCTGCATCAGTGACATTGTTCAATTTCAGTCCTCTGCAATCTGATTCTACTCTGGTTAAATTGATCAATTCCTTCTGTGATATCATTTTTCTGAGCTTGAGAATGATCATAAATAGGGTGACCGGTGATCAAATGAATGATTTCCTTGGTGATCTTAAACAGTTGCTCTTCTAGCTGCATGAAGTCATCATGAACTCTGCTTAGAACAAACTTGACCCACTGGGGTTTGAAGACACGGGGATAGGTTAGGGCTTCAATCAATCCCTTGATCTTAATGTGCTCATACTTGCTATCCATTTTACCATCAGTGCACAATTCATCATATGTGTCTTTGATTTCAACGTGACCTAGTTCTTCAACTCGACATTTAGTGAAGAATCTCACATCCTCGACTAATAAAACTCTATCTAGAATAAGTGAAAAATGCGGTTTTGTCATCCAGTTCAGATGTAGTTTTGGGAGTTAAAGAGTATTTTAGTGAGGGATTTTCGATATTCTCAATAACAACGGGATTTTGGATCTTAGGTGCCATTGCAGATTTAAGATAAGAATTAACACAAGATCCTTAGGGTTTCAAGATTTTCAAATGGTAGACGCTTCACACTTAGCAGATAATAACAACTTGATATGATCGGTAAACCAGCTTAACAATGTGTTGAGATTGATGTAAATACCTTTGAAATTCGCTCGAGAGGTGGTTTGATCGCCTTTGATTTACTTTGCTTTGCTCTCTTGAAATCTTGGTAAGTGAAAAATGACTGTGTAAATGCTTTAAGTATACAATATACCTTATCAAGCTTCGTGCAGGTTAGGTCAAAAAACATTAAACGCACTTGGTTCCACTAAACTTTCTTTCCTTTTTACGCTTTAACCGAGTAACTAGACTTTCTTCATTTACCGACTTGACAGGCTTCCTGTAGTCACTGACTTGACAGTCTTCCTGTATAGGACTCCAAAAGACTTTGATAGAATTTCAAACTTTCTAATGCATCTCTAATTATGTAGATTTTGAATTAAGTGCATGATAAAATAGGAACTATTAAGATTTAATCTTTGAGAGAATGCAGTCCCTTCATACCTTTACTAATTAATTTGGAATAGGTGCACCTAACTCGGTAGGTAAGGTGCTTTCTTCATTTGACACAATTTCCTTCTTTTCCCAAATCATCTATAATTTTTCTTTTATTTCTTTAGTGTCTCCTCTAGGTTGATCTCTGCAATCTCTAGCCAAGTGTCCAATTTTGTGACAATGAAAACATGCCATACTAGGATTTCTCCATGATCTTCGATTGTTCATTCCAAACCTTATAAAGTAGTTGGCACTTATATGTCAATATCTTCCACAACATTCACACCATATCCTTGTATTGTAATCCCATGGTACTACAGAATACTGTCAGTAAGGATTTGTGTGAGTTTGGTAACCTCCAGTATTTGCTTGGTGTGCAGACCACATATAGTTCTTTTGCTTAAGCCAACACTTCTTAGTACTATGTCCATATCTATTGCAGTTTTTACAAAACCCTTTGAATTTTGCCTTCTAATAATTGTTAACAAACTTTTTCCTACATTGGTTAAATGGGTAACCATATTTATTGCAATTGTAACAATAACCATTAGACTTAGTGACATTCAGTTGCTTGCCTTTTTTGATTTGGCACATGTTAGCAATATGACCTTGATTTCCACAGTAGTTGCAAATAGGCTTCTTTCTTTTGATGTGCTTCTTGTTTCCAGCTTGCTTTGATGATTCTCCTCTCTCGGTTGTATGAATTCCCTTCTCGGTAGAGTCTTTTCCTTTGCAACCAAGTCCTACTTCTTTGTTGGGTCTTCTTGTATTCAGTTGCTCATCCAACATTTTTGATGCTTCATAACTCTTCTTTAGTGTTTCCTTGGATTTCTTTTCTATTTCAAGTTCATCGGTCAACCATGATACTTCAAGTTTCAATTCTTGATTCTCATCATCTTTCAGATTTGCTTCATGATGTGTATAACCTAATTGATATGATAGATTTTGTTGAATCCCAGTCAACCTTGTAATTTATTCATTCTTTTCAAATACTAAAGCTTCAAGCTGTTGTTTTTCTCTTTCTAGATCTCTTACTTTATCTTCAGTTGTCCTTAATGCATCAAGATTCTCAGTCATCTATGTGCTAAAATGTTCATGTCCTCTTTTCATTGCTTTTAGTTGATCAGCCTATGCTTTGTTCTTTTCTTTCAATACTCCAATCATTTCTTTAGTTTCTTCAGATATACTGTTCTCAGATGATGTTTCAATTTGTTCCACTAACTCTTGAGAGTCCACTAATGGTTGTGCTCTTCTAATCATCCACATTACAAACCCAATCAGCATCGGTAAACACTTTGGGATTGAAATCATTATTGTATGGATACCACAATCCATAATCTATAGTTCCCTTCAGATATCTAAGAATCTACTTGACTGCTACCAAGTGGGATTCTCTTGGACTTTTCTGAAAATGTTCAACAATGCCCACTACATGTGCAATGGCTGGTCTATTGTGTACTACATAGTGCAACTTACCAATCATTGACTAGTATTCCTTCTCATTCACCAATAGTGAATCATCTTCTTTTTACAATTTACAACCGTTCATCATCGATGTACCAACCGGTTTGCTATCTTCCATGCCAAAGGTCTTCAACACCTCTTTAACATACTTGGACTGAGTGATAAAGATACCATCTTTCATTTATTTAATTTGTAGTCCAATGAAGAACTTAATCTCTCTGATTAGTGACATCTTGAATTCCTTCTTCATTTCATCTGCAAATGCATGGCTCATCTTATCATCTCCACCAAAAATCATGTCATCAACAAACACTTCACAGATTAGAATCCAATCTCCTTCTGACTTCAGATAGATATTGCTATCTTAACTTGTTCTTTCAAATCCAATCTTCACAAGATGGGAGTGTAAACATTCATACCATGCTCTAGGTACTTGCTTCAATCCATACAAGGCTTTACGTAGCCTACACACCATATCACTATCTTCTGATAGGGAAAACCCATCTGGTTGCTCTATATATACTTCTTCTTCAAGTATTCCATTGAGGAATGCAAATTTTACATCCATCTGATACATTTTGAATCCCTTGAAGGCTGCATATGCAAGTAGCATTTGAACTCCTTCCAATCTAGCTACTGGAGCAAAGGTTTCTCCATAGTCTTCTCCTTCTTCTTGAGCATATCCCTTACATACCAATCTTTCTTTGTTTCTTGCCATTGTGCCATCTTCATTTAGCTTGTTTCTAAAAATCCATTTGATGCCAATAACATTTGTGTGCTCAGGTCTGGGTACCAAAGACCATGTACCATTCTTTTCTATCTGGTCAAGTTCCTCTTCCATAGCCTTAATCCAGTCTTCATCTTTGTGTGCCTGTTTAAATGTTTTGGGCTTGAATTAAGAAATCATGTAAGAATTATCTCTGAGCTTTCTTCTTTTAAGTATTCATGCATCCTTATCCCCTATGATTTGCTTTGGATCATGATGCAACTTTACATACCTAGGAATGATCTTAGTTGATTCCTCTTGCTTTTCCTTTTCAGCTAGTGCTCTGAAGGATTTAAAATTTTCAAAATATTCAGACTTGTCTTTCAAGAATGTGACCCACATCATTCTTGAGCAATCATCAGTGAGAATCATAAAGTACCTATCTCCCTGAACACTCCTAGTTTTCATAGGACCACACAAATCAGTATGCACAAGATCAAGTAAATTATCTACTATGAAAGATTTACCTTTGAAGGTTGAGGAAGACATTTTCCCCAGTTGACATTCTCTGCATAGAGGATTCTTTGGTTTGATTAGCACAGGCAATCCTCTAACTATCTTGATCTTACTGGCCTTCACAATATTATCAAAGTTTACATGGCAGAGTCTCTTATGCCATATCCAACTGTCATCAAACTTAGCCATTAGACATTGACTGATATTTGTATTTAACATAAATATGTTACCTCTGGTCTGCATACAGGTGGCCATCACTTCAACACTCTTTCCTTTTATTTTGCACACTCCACCTTTGAATTCCAGAGTGAGTCCTTTATCATTCAACTAGGCAACACTCAAAAGGTTATGCCTGAGACCTTCTACCCAATACACATTATCAGCACTACTTTTTCCATTTAGAGAGATGGACACTTTTCCTTTTACCATACATGGTGCATCATTACCAAATCAAACTATACCTCCATCGTACTCTCCTAGAGAGAAACTTTTTCCAGTCACCAGCCATGTGGTGAGAACATCCACTATCAATAATCCACTCATTAGAATTATCAAAGTGGGAGACAAGAGCCTTCTTATCTGACACATCTTCCTTAATGGCTACAAACACTTTGTCTTTTCTTTCTTCATCTTTTGATTCATCATAGGTGACACCTTCATCGACTACAACTAGATAGTTTATCCTATTTCCTCCTTTGAACTTTTTAAACTTCTTCGGTTTGTCCTTACTATCACTATTAGGATAGTTGATAGCAATGTGTCATATCCTATTGCAAGAAAAACATTTCAAAGGGAGCTTACCTCTATATTTTCCAGTTCCCTTAGGAAGTCTCTTGGAAAGAAGAGCTTCAAACTCCATTAGGATATCCTCATCATCCATATCTTTGCTTTGTCTAGGTTCATAGCTGGTACCGGATTCTTTTCCCTTTCTAGATAGTGCAACAGATGCTCTAAAGGCTAATTCAGTCTTCTAAACACTGCCATCATAACTATTTAGCTCATATGCAGTCAACTTAGCAATGATGGAGTCTAGGGATACCTTTGTCTTGTCAATATAACTCATCTTCTGAATAGCGGCAACCCTTATTGCATAGACCGATAACTAGGATCTCAAAACCTTGCTAACAATGGTGGGATCATCCATTGTACCTCCTGCACTCTTCATGTCTCCAACAACAACTTTAATTCTTATCCCATATTGTTGAATGGTATCTCCTTCAACCATCCACATGTCTTCAAATTTTCCCCTAAGGCTCTCTTCCTTAGCTTGCTTCACATGCTCATCACCACCATAGATAGTCTCCAGAGTATCCCATACATCTTTGGGATTATCTTTATCCTGAACATCTATAAACTCAATATCAGATAGACTACTGATAAGAGCTTCCATGCCTTGCCCATTCTCTCGAATCTCTCTTCTTTGATCATCGGTGAGAGTACCAGTAGGGAAAACATAAGTATTCTCAACATAGTTCCAATATTGAGTACCCATGCCTTTAATGTGGATCTTCATTTTGTCCTTCCATATCTTAAAGTTATCTCTATTGAACTTAGGACCTTCCCTCTTCATCATTAGAATAGGATCTTTTTCTCAAGAAGTTAAGCTTATAGCACTAAGGACCTAGAGGATGCTTTGACACCAATTGATGAATAATGATGAATAGTAAATACCCATCAGGTACTGAGAGGTGGGGGTGAATCAGTACACACAAAAATTTCTCCGACAACTTAAACTGCAAAGACTGCACTAACTGGTAAACAACATCATCAATCTAAATCAAGACAATACCGATAAAACATAGTAAGACTGTGAAAGACATAAACTAGTAAGACTTAGAACTTCTCAAAACCTAATATCTCATTTCAACTTCACCCATATGCTGAAGCAGGTAATACATCATTAATACAATGACCAATAGATCAACATGCTTTACTGCTTAACAGAAAGTACTAAATCATCACATGAATAAGCATCACACATAACACACTGATTTTTCATGTGGAAACCCAATTAGGAAAAACCATGGTGGGGGCAAATACCCACAAGTTGTTCTTGAACTCTTCTGAAGTCCACTCTGTTAGGAGCCTAGTCTGGTTAAAGACTTTACATCAAGTTTTGCTAAGAACCGATCCTGCTAGGGATCACTCGGTTAAGTGATGGCTAAATACCCGGTTAGAGGTTAAAACCCTGTTAAAGGTTACCTTGCAAGAGGATTTGAAGAACTCAATGATTTTGAGTCACCCTATTAAAGGATTTACAAAAATCCTGTTAAAGCTACCCGATAAAGAGATTTTCCAACTGCTGAAATGGTTAGAAGTCAACAGGTAATACACTGATTTGATAACAGCACTCAATGCCAAGGCAGATCCACTTTATTTCATTTACATTTGCAATCACACTCTACAGATCTCTACTCACTTCTCCGGTTTGGCAAGAATCCCTTCACATACATTCATTTGCCAACAATCTCAAATGAAAATCATCATTGACCTTACAGACAACAATTAGGTTGGTGGCAAAAACCTAAAACCCTAAGCATCTAGATTTACAATACAGTTGTTCCAATCCTGACCATTTAAGCACATTACATAGGGTAAAACAATCTTGAACAAATCTCAAGACATTCTGCATCGTCCATTCTTCACTACTTCTAGAGGCTGATAACCCATCACGTGCTCTCCACCATTTACTAAGACTTCAAACATTCCTGAGGTACATAGAATCAATCTTCTTATGCAAGATCATTAAGGAAATTCTTCACGCACACAAGGCTAACATGGCAACGTGATCTAATCTTCATTTCAATGCTAACTCATCACAGGATGTCCTCGGTCGAATCACACAGACTTGGAATGCATCAGCTGGGAACCGTGAAGCTAAGATTACCAACCAATAGTCATATCAAGTGAAACCCCGATACAAACTTTGCATATACCGGTTCACTTGCCGGTTTACTTACTTCAACATACCGATTCACACTTCATCATACCGGTTCACACTTCAGTATATTGACATCAATGACAACATACATTATTATCATGTCATCAAACTCTGCACATATGCCAACATCCACATGGTTGGGTGATTTGATGCCTTTTTCCATTGGGGTGTTCTTCATTGGATGTCCTTGTGCGTGGATGTGCATTCATTATCACTTCATCTCATGGACAAATATTTGTAGAAAATTGATGTATATGATTCAAATGGCATATGTATTCTTAGATTTCATGAGGTAATTGTATTTGTAATTGAGAGCTATGCTTTTTAATGTAAAAGATGGAAACAATGTAATAGGTTGTACAGTCATGATTCTTGTATTGTAAAATGAAGTTGTAATCGTTGTTGAATTTATATTCTATCTTGGATATTGAGAATTTATAAAGAAAGGAATTGGAATCATGGTTAGTTTAATGATGTTTTGGGTTAATCATAATGGAAGTAGGTCTTATGTTTCTAGATTGGAAATGAGTATATTCTCTTATTGCATTTATCTATGGATGTTTATGTTTTTAGCATTATGTTGATGTGCATGATTGATAGTGATAAGGAGATGAATAGACATGTTGTAGACATTGTTTAGTAATGGAATAATGGATGTAATGATATTGGGAATTAGGAACATTTGGATTAATTATTTAAAATAAATTTAGGAGGATTAATGGTACTTGAAATATGTTAGAATGTGTTCATGGTAATCGGTTATATTATGAAGTTAGAATAATGGTTGTTCCTTTATATTGACTCAAGTGTTTAATGTTGGGAGAAAATGTTGTTTAAGGTAACAGTGTTAAGTTACCCTAGGGAATGTGATGGATAGGTTATGTGATGATGTTTATTTCCACTTGCGTTTTGTAATCTCATGTTTATGCTTTTAGTGAGTTATATGCATAAAAGTATAAGGTTATTAATTTATTTGAGTATTATAGTTGCTTGTGTTGCATTAGATAAATATTAAAAAAATTTATTTGCATGCTAGGGTTAAAGCACAAAATTGTTTCAGCACAAGTGAATTAAAGTAATTTTAACTAAAATTTAATTCTAGTCAAACATATGATTTATAGAGATTCATTATAGCTATCTTATATATTGTCATAAATTTTCTAATTATAATTATCTACTAAATGTATATTTTATACCATTTGGGTCATATTACCAATTTATTTTATTTAAAAAAAAACTCAATGTTTCAACAACTCCTCTTATAAATAATAGTTTTCGAAATGTAAAAATACTCTTTTATAGATCTATAAGTGAACTTTCCAAAATATATATCTTCTAAATAATTAATTAGTTTTTAATATTTAATATTTTATTTTTATTGAAAGTAAGTCATCAACACTAGAATATAAGGCTGATTATATTGTAAAGGAAAATACAAATTTATTAAAATTAAAAATAAAATGCACTAGAGAAAAGAGTCTATGTCAAGATGATACAATTATTTTCTAATTTGGATAAATAATTAAGAAAAAAGGTGACGCCAAATGAAAAGAGTTACATTTCAGTACACACTGATAAACTTATAAGGCACTAAGAGGGGGGGTGAATCAGTGCAAGTAAAAAAAATATGAATCTGATCACCAACTTAAACAACTTAAAACTTAACAAGCATAAGAGGAATATCACAACATAAGCTAATGCCCAATAAAAAAAATTCCACATAACACAAGAGATTTATACATGGAAACCCAAGAGGGAAAAACCACAGTGGGAGTTAATACCCACAAGATTCACTATCTGCAGAATATAAGTCTTGACTGGTTAAGGTCTTACAACTATGCTCTGTTAGGAGCAGACCCAGTTAAGAGTTGTGTGTGTGAAAAGTGGAATAAGTATCTGCAATTTATAAGACCCAACACTTCAATTAAGTCATTAAATGTATGGTTAGAAAGATATAAGCATGAATAATAAAACTATCACAAATCGACCCATTGCCTTCTAAAAGATGCGAGTATAGACTTTCTCTCAGATTTGTATAAGCAATACTAGTGACTAGACTACACCAAGATGAAGGATTTAATCTATATGAGCACGGTGTTAAGCTAAATGGATGCAAGATTATGCTAGATGGATGAATAGTAAGCTAAATGAATTCAAGCAATCATAATTAAACTAAATATGCAAAAACCTAAACTAAGATACAATAATCTCAAAAAAGCAAGCAAAATATCTTCAATGACTCCAGAGTAAAAATTGTATAGTAACAATAAATCTCCAGGGTGCTTTGAATGAGAGATGAAGGGTGAATTTATAGAGAATCACAAGAGAGACCAATGGTTAAGATCAATTAGAAATGAGCGGTTGAGATTATTCAAGAAAAAGCACAATTTAGGATAATTGAAATAATTGAGAAATCAGATTTAGTTAGATTCCAATTATAGTTTGATTGAAATGCATTTAGATTATAAGTTTGAGTTTGCATTGGAGATAAAATTCAATTAATTCCATGCACTTGAGATAAAAATGGGTAATTCCATGCATATTTCTTTTATTTATTCAAGAAAAAAGTCTTTTCAATGCAACTGAACTTGTTTTCTCAAAAGCTTTGAGTTCCAATTTTAGAGAATGATTAATAATTCATTTTAATTGCTTTTTTGATTTAAAGTTATCTCAATTTAGAAGAAGAAATAATATCTCAAGTTTGATTTCTCTCTCAATTCAATTCTTTTATTTTATTTTCAATTTAACTCTTTCTTTGCATATTGATTCCTCTTTTGTAATTAATTAATTTTTTTTTGTGATTAAATGGCAAATTTATTAATTAATTAAATATGCTAGGATATTTAATAAATTAAACAAGATAATTGATCAAAATGATTTTCTTGGAATGATTTAATTAAATAAATAAATAGTTAATTAATATATAATGACTCGCTTGCCATGTAACATTTAATGATTGAAGAATTAATTAATTGTGTGCTCAAATTTGATTTAATTGCCTTTGGTTAGGACCTTGGTGATGTTGTTGAGATTAGGGGCCCATGGTTTAGGTGGCCATTTTTAGGGTATTACAAGAGTCACTTGGTTAATGGATTTCAATGATAAGCCCTATTAGGAGCTTTCACTTGTTAGGATCAACCTCACAAGAGGATTTAAGACTGATATAAAGCTACCCTGTTAGGGGACTTATAGATTTAAGGCATCTTAGGACCTACTCGGTTAGGGGATTTTGCTGCTGCAAATTGTTAGGTAAACAACAGTGAAAATCTCTTCATATAACACCTTCTATGTCTGATAAGATTCGCTTCAGGTCCTCAAAACTTCAACAACTCATTACAAAGCTTCCTTGTTCACCACATAATCAGATTCACAATATTCGCTAATGATCTCTCTCTTTCATACACCGACTTGATACCTCACCACACTTTTTGTAGACATTCACTTTTAGTCAGCAATAAACTTGGAATAATTTCCTAGGTTCAACGAATCTAGACAAACTTACATCGCACACTTTACTTATGTCAACCACCAACATAAGAAATCACAACCTGTACCGGTTTACTAATTTAAGTGAGTTATATCAATACCAGTTAAGTGTTCTTCCAGTTTGTATGTTTTGTACATCAAATATCGCTCATCCAATTGAATCTACCAATGCAGCTGTGAACATAACTCCAAATACCTATCTCCAATACTACTTTAAAACTGCATCATCCAACTCTTCATCGCTTTCCTGTACTGGTTGATGGAATGCAACTCTGTTCACTATTTACAAGTTAAAGTCCTAATTATTGGTTCTCTATCAAACTATCTTTTGTACCAGTTAAGCCTTATCAGTTGACTTCCAAGACTTAGATGACTACAAAAACATTGTTACCATCAATGAAAACACAAAACTGAGTCATCAAATATGAATTTCAATCTCTTCATCACATTCCATGAATCAACCATTTACTAATTGCATATCACTAACAAAATTTACCAGTTCAGTCAAATGCTAACATTCTCCCCCTTTGGCATTGATGGCAACACTTAGAAAAAAATTTATCAACTAAGTGTGCAAAACAAAAATTGACTTCATGACATACACTCCCCCTTAGAAATTGCATACTATTAAAAAAGTTTCAAGCAAGTACAAGACTCATACTATTACATACTATTACTCACCCTTTGTTCTTAGATACAAAATTTTGACTGACTCTCTATAACTCCCCCTTTGACAACGATTTTAAACAAAGAAGTAAATACATGAAATATAAATACATGTGATATCAAAATTTGCATCAAAGCATATATATAGATATAAGAGTCATAAAGTTTTTACAAAGCAATCTTGGAAAAAGCATCACTAAAATGGAACTTCAATTGTTTCAAGTCATTGTGCCATGTCTCTAAAATTGTGCCCGTGGTCTCCACACGAGTCTTGATTTTTCCAGCTAGCTCCTCCATTGCATCAATGGTTCTCATTGTTGATATTCTGGTATGGTTTTGTCATTGATGTCAACACCTACTAAAACTCTAGCACTTTGGAGATCCAGCAACATTCGCCGGCAAGCAACAAACTTTTGCACAATCACCGGTATATGGTACACTGATAGGTATAATGATCACCGACACTTGGAATAGCATGGAAAACACTTCGTAATGTCGAAGACATTGTTTGGACATCTTATCTTGGAGAATTGTTTATTAGCATATTCATATTTGCATATATGTTGTTACCAAAAAATAGGTCTAGGGTTACACCAACAGGTTTATCTTTTCCAGATCAGCCCGACACACTATGAAGATGATTAATTATTGTTGTAAATGCATTAAGTTGACATCTTCAATCAGTTATTACATCAGATATTGTATTATTTGTAAAATGATTTTATTGTAATATCTTGTAGAGCCGACCTACTAAAATTGGTCTTAGGTTATGGTATAAATGTAAGGTCTTACCTGTAAAATAGAATGTGGAATGCGAAAAGGAATTGTGTGAAGGTATATGCAAGATTAAGCAGAGCTATACGCACATACATCATTTGAAGGTGAAGCTAGGTTTTTGTGAAAGCATATCAGAACTACACCGGTATTGAATCCAACATTAGAAGATGCTACTTTGAGCAGTACATTCTTATTGGATTTAACCATCCACTTGTAGTCAGTGTGAATCCCATTTGTGTTTGAGCAGTGAGCTCTAGGCGCTTGGCCTTTCTACATGTACAGACCCCATTTATGTACACTTACTATCTATAGTAGTATCATCTGATTGTGGGTAAGGTTTCCCACTATGATTTTTCCCCTTACAGGGTTTCCACGTACAAATATTGGTGATATGTGTTGTGGATGACTTTGTATTTTTGCTTCATGCATTATTCTTTGCCGGTATTACATTTATCTGTTAAAACTATCCACCGATATAACAGACTAGTTCACCGGTATTAAGTAATAATTTGGTTAAGTTGTTTTGGTTTAAATTTATATTCGGCAACTGATTCACCCCCCTCTCAGTTGCTTCCAAGACCTAACAATTGGTATCAGAGCCAAGTCCTCTTTTGCAGAAGTTTAACAACTTGAGGAGATCCAATGTCTACTAACTATTTTAGAAAGGACAGTCCTAAATTTGATGGAATCAACTATGGCATATGGAAGATCAGAATGGAGACACATCTGAATTGCATTAGAAAAGACATATGGGATGTTACAAAGAATGGTTATACTGTTGCTACTTCCAGTCAGCCTAATCCACCTAACTTGACAAAAGATGAAGAAAATGATTGCAAAGCAAGAGAAGCACTTTTGAGCGCATTAACATATCAACAAATCGTGGGATTATCAGACACATCAACTGCTAGAGCTATTTGGGATCATTTGGAAACACTGAATAAAGGAGATTCCACAGTCAAAATTGCAAAACTTGAAAGCTTTCGGGTCAAGTATGAAAATCTGAAAAATGGAAGAAGATGAAAGGATTTTTGCCTTTATGGAAAGAGTAAATGAAATTGTTTTGGGTATTAAATATTTTGGAGGAACCTTAAGTGAAGATGAAATTGTTTCAAAAGTTTTAAGAGGATTTCCACTGGCATACAAAATGAATATTATTGCTATAAATGAGTTAAGAACAATGCCTAATACATCAGTAACTAAGGATACATTGATTGGAAAACTTTCAGCCTTTGAAAATGAGGAATTTGGTCCTGTTGCTACTATAAAGATAGATTTAGCCTTCAAAGCATCAACATCATCTGCATCATCATTTGACAAATTTGATTGGAAAGCCTTTTATGCAAGAGAACTTGAGGAAAGCAGGAAAGAAAATGAAGAACTTGAAGAGCTTGAAGCACTATTTGCAAGAAAAATGCCTAAAGGTCAAGTTGGAAGTAAGTATGAAGGTAAATCACCCTTTAAATGTTTTAACTGCAATAAGATTGGTCATATGGCTTCAAGATGCCCTGATAGACATGCTAGACTAAGAGAAGAAGCTAGAAGAACATACAAGCCTAATCTTGAATATCAGAGAGACAGATCTAGGAAGAATAAAGACAAATCTTGTTATGTTGTTGATGAAGGAGTGACTGATGATTCTGATGAAGATCCGATAGACAATGGATGGGTTTTTGTTGCTATAACAAAAGATCAACCGACACCTATAGTCCAACCGATAGAGTAGGCCTTGGTAGCTAAAATTGAAGTAAAGGATGAATGAAGCATTGATTCTAGATGCTCACATCATATGACAGGAGATAAAGGTAAATTCTTGAACTTTCAAGAATATAATGGTGGCTTAGTGAAATTTGGAGATGACAAAGCTTGTCAAATCAAAGGTAAGGGTTCAATATCTCTCGATGGTAAGCATAACACTGACAATGTTTACTATGTTGAAGGTTTAAAACATAATCTTTTGAGTGTTGGTCAATTAGTTGAGAAAGGATTTCAGTTACAATTCAAAAATGGAAAATGCAAAATCATGAACAAAACCGGTTTAGAAATTGCAACCGGTAATCAGACTAGAGGTAATATCTTTCATTTGAATAATAGTGAAAAGACATGCCTGATTGCACACATTGATGAAAGTTAGCTATGGCATAAGAGACTCTGTCATGTAAACTTTGATTTCATGGTAAAAATCAGTACTACTAAGGCAGTTAGAGATTTACCTAAAATAGTCAAACGTCACAATACAGTATGTAAGGAATGTCAATTTGGAAAACAAGTTAGAGCTAGTTTTAAAAGTATTCCAGAAAAATCCAATAATACTCTTGATTTAATTCATACTAATTTATGTGGTCCAACTAGAACTAAAAGCTTACAAGGTGATAGATATTTCATGCTAATCATTGGTCACTATTCTAGAATGTGTTGGGTTACTTTTCTCAGAGAGAAATTAGAAGCACTTGGAAAGTTTAAATTGTTCAAAGCAATGGTTGAAAATGAAACCGGTAAGAAAATCAAATGTTTAAGATCAGATCACAGAGGTGAATTTACATCTAAGGAATTTAATGAATTCTGTGAAGTGAATGGAATCAGAAGACAACTATCAGCACCTCGGACACCACAGCAAAATGGAGTTGTTGAAAGAAAAAATAGAACCATCTTGGATGCAGCTAGAAGTATGTTATCAGAAGAAAATCTACCACATGTATATTGGAGAGAGGCAGTAAGTACAACGGTCTATACATTCAACAAAGTTCACATCAAAGGTGAAACCGGTAAGACCCCTCATGAATTATGCTTTGGTATTACTCCTACTCTTAAATATTTCAGAATATTTGGAAGCAAATGTTACATTAGAAGAGATGAGTACATTGGGAAATTTGATCCTAGAAGTGATGAAGGAATATTTCTTGGTTATTCATCTAAGAGTAAAGCATATAGATGTTTTAACAAGAGAATGCAGAAAATTGTTGAGAGTACAAATGTAAAGATTGATGAACAATTCTGAGGAACTTCAAGGTATATAGATTCTGAACCAGCAACAAAAATTGTAACAAATGAACCTACATCAAATCCACCGGTAGAGAGTGAAGATCTAGTTACACCGATATCATCTGAAAATTCTACTATGACTGAGGAACAACAACAAACAAAGACACCCCACTATGTAAGATTGAATCATTCTAAAGATCAGATAATTGGAAACAAGTACAAAGGAGTTATGACAAGAGGAAGATTGGCAAATGAAGAGGTATGTCTTATTTTTCAAATTGAACCATCATCAATTAATGAGGCATGTGAAGATAAATATTGGACTAAAGATATGGAAGAAGAATTAGAACAAATTGAGAAAAATAACACTTGGACATTAGTTCCCCGGCCTAAAGATAAAAATGTAATTGGAACAAAATGGGTATTCAGAAACAAACTTAATGAAGATGGTAAGGTTATCAGAAATAAAGCAAGACTAGTGTGTAAGGGATATTCTCAAAAAGAAGGAGTTGACTATAATGAAACCTTTGCACTGATAGTTAGAATTGAGGCAGTTAGATTACTTTTGGCCTTTGCAGCACACAAGAACTACAAAGTATATCAAATGGATATTAATTGTGCATTTTTGAATGGAGATCTTGCAGAGGAAGTTTACATTGAACAACCTGATGGATTTTCTTTGACACACAACAAAGATATGGTTTGCAGGTTAAGGAAAGCTTTGTATGGATTAAAGCAAGCTCCAAGAGATTGGTATGCCAGATTGGATAAGTATCTTTTTAAAATTGGTTTTTCCAAAGGTAATGCTGACAGTAACTTATACTATAAAGTGACTAATAATGACATCTTGGCTATAGAAGTTTTTGTTGATGATATAATCTTTGGAGGAGAAGATGGATTGTGTAAAAACTTTTCTATTAAAATGCAGCAAGAATTTGAAATGTCTATGATTGGTGAAATAAAATTCTTTTTGGGATTACAGATTCCACAGACTGACAAAGGTATATTCTTGAGTCAATCTAAATACTTAAAAGAGTTACTTAAGAAATTTGGGATGGAGAACTCTAAACCGGTAAGCACACCTATGACTATAAATGACAAACTATCTTTAAGGGATGAATCTACACTTGTTAATCCAACAAGGTACAAATCTATGATAGGAGGTTTATTGTATTTGACACAAACAAGACCTGATATTATGAATGCAGTATGTATTGTTTCAATATTTCAGAGCAATCGTAGAGAAAATCATGAATCGATAGTAAAAAGGATTTTCTGGTACTTACAAGGGACTACAAATCTTGGATTATGGTATCCTAGAGATGAAAACTTTGAACTATGTGCATACACAGATGCAAATTGGGCAGGAGATATTGATGATAGAAAAAGCACCATCAGTAGAGCATTTTTTCTTGGAAATAAATTAGTTTCTTGGTTGAGTATGAAATAGAGTTGTACATCTTTATTAGCAGCAAAATCAGAATATGTTGTATCAGTAACTAACTGTACACGGGTACTATGGCTTAAACAAATGTTGAAAGATTAAAGGTAAAATGCAAGGAACCTATAACTATCTATTGTGACAACACAACAACAATTGATATATCTAAGAATCCGGTATCACATTCTAAAACAAAACATGTTTCAATCAAATTGAATTTTCTAAGGGAGAATGTTGAAGCAAAAGAAATAAAACTGGTTTATGTGAATACTACAGAATAGCTTGCAGATATTTTCACTAAACCTTTGCCTAAGGAGACATTTGAATATCTTAGAGAACAACTTGGGGTCATACCCCCACCAGTAGATACTTAGAAAGTTGATGTCTGTCATCAACCGATAGAATTAATAGAGAAATATTCTTACTCTGGCTTTGATGAGGAAGCTACTTCACAGGGGGAGTGGTTGGTATATTTGTATTGATTGATATTTTGTATATGAACCTGATTTTGTTGTAACTTTGGCTTTTGATGTCAAAGGGGGAGTGATATCTATGGTTATCACACTATCTTTAGTTTGAGATTAGTACAGAAAAACATAAGGAAACTCATGTTACTCTTAGGGGGAGAGATTGTTACTTTAGGGAGATTGTTGGTTTCTGTTTGGCATTTCTATTTTGGCACTTTGATGGTTTTTCCATCTTGTGTTGCCATCAATGCCAAAGGGGGAGATTGTTGGTATTTTGGTATGGTTTTGTCATTGATGTCAACACCTACTAAAACTCTAGCACTTTGGAGATCCAACAACATTCACTGGCAAGTGACTTTTGCACAGTCACCAGTATATGGTACACCGATAGGATCTAATGATCACCGACACTTGGAATAGCATGGAAAACACTTGGTAATGTCGAAGACATTGTTTGGACATCTTATCTTGGAGAATTGTTTATTAGCATATTCATATTTGCATATTTGTTGTTACTAGAAAATAGGTCCAGGGTTACACCAGCAGGTTTATCTTTTCCAGATCAACACGACACACTATGGAGATGATTAATTATTGTTGTAAATGCATTAAGCCGACATGTTCAATCGGTTATTGCATCGGATATTGTATTGTTTGTAAAATGATTTTATTGTAATATCTTGTAGAGCCGACCTACTAAAATTGGTCTTAGGTTATGGTATAAATGTAAGGTCTTAACTGTAAGATCGAATGTGGAATGTGAAAAGGAATTGTGTGAAGGTATATGCAAGATTAAGCAAAGCTATACACGCAGACATCATTTGAAGGTGAAGCTAGGTTTTAATGAAAGCATGTCAGAACTACACCAGTACTGAATCTAGCATATGAAGATGCTACTTTGAGTAGTACATTCTTATTGGATTTAACCATCCAATTGTAGTCAGTGTGACTCCCATTTGTGTTTGAGCAGTAAACTTTAGGCGCTTGGCCTTTCTGCATGTGCAGACCCCATTTATGTACACTTACTATCTGTAGTCGTATCATCTGATTGTGGGTAAGGTTTCCCACAGTGGTTTTTCCCCTTACAGGGTTTCCACGTACAAATATTGTGTTATGTGTTGTGGATGACTTTGTCTTTTTGCTTCATGCATTATTCTTTGTCGGTATTACATTTATCTGTTAAAACTGTCCACCGGTATAACAGACTGGTTCACCGATATTAAGTAATAATTTGGTTTAAATTTATATTGGGCAACTGATTCACTCCCCCCCTCTCAATTGCATCCAGGACCTAACACTCATTTCAGGTGTAGCAAGAATGGCTTCAGTTTCCTTGTATGCTCTCTGCAAGATTTCAACCTTCAGTATAAGTTGTGTTTGAAGTTCTTGTAGTGATCTAACTATTTTCTCCCATTCATGCTCATATACTTTAAGCTTGTGTTGAAGTTCTACAACTGATCTACCAAAATCAATAGCAGAGTCATTAAGGGGCTTGAATGACTCACTTAGAACCTCAAGTTCTTGCTCATCTTCTTCCCTTTTCTTCTTCAAATCAACACAAAATAATGAAAATTTTGAAATAGTAGAGAGTATTTTACCTCTAGTTTCTAGTGCTTCTTTCAAATAATCCTTATTTACAGTAAGAGCCACTTTACCTTTATCAATTTCAGACATTAAGTGCTTTGTTCTCTTTTTCTTGTAGTCTTTTTCAACACTTATATAAGTAACATCTTCAAATGTTTTCATTTGTTCACTGGCATTTGTAACAAGTTGTCTAAGCTTATCAATCGGAGTGGAAAAATTATTCTAGTAGGAGACTTGACAAAATCTCAACAGCATTCCTTATTGCCTTTGCCTCCTTCTATTGTTCTTTCATTCTCTTCCTTTGTGCCCAGGATTGCATGGTTGTCACAATCTCCATAAATTCAATATAACTCAGTTCATCCATGTCCATGGGTCCTTGGATGCTTAATGCATCATCATCTTCTTCATCAACAACCTTCTTCTTCCTTTCTTCTATCTTCTTCTCCTCTATTTTCTCCTCTACCTTTTCCTCTTTCTCTTCTTCTACCTTCTGCTTTGCATCTTTTTCCTTTCCCTTATCCTTTTCATTTTCTTGTACCGGTGGGATCTGATTACCAATAGTTTGTGCATTAAACAATGGCGGCTATGTATCTATAGTCTGATTATCTATCGGTGGCTCCTCATCCTTCTTTTCCTCTTCATCTTTCTTTTCTTCATGTTCCTATTTTTGCTCATGTCATTTAGACATCTGAACATCGATATCATATACATCTATATTATCAGCAGTATTGTCAATATTATCACCATTGTCATTATCATGTATAATCACTGACTCAATCTATTTATTTACCAGTTGATCATCTAACTGATCATCTTCCATCAAAATATTATCTGGTTTAAAATCTATTAACTTCACTCCTTCTGGAAGGTCTTCACTTTTCAATTTCAATAGTTGCTCTTCCTCACCTTCTTCCTTATCTGGAATCAGATCTAAAACTTTCTTCACACTTTGTTCAGTCTCTTAATGGACTGATTGGGTCTTGCCGATTAACATACTTGTCAGTCTTTTCTTAGATCTAAAGGAAGATTTTGCATTCAACAAAATATCATTTAATTCTTCCTTTGTGGCCTCCAGTTGAAGATTTTTGAGTGAATACTCAATAAATTATTTGTCTTGCTTCATTGCAGCTTGTCATCTGGCATCAATTTTATTGTATAAAGAATTTGGGATCTGCCCTTGCAATTCAATAATGGCCTTGCTATATTTATTCATCATGAAGACTACAACATCCTCTACTTGTCTCTGTTCATCTTCTTTAAATATTTCATAGAGCTTCTTTATAACTTTGAATAGACCATATTCTTTAATATTTATTATCAAATTTTTAAGAGGTGTAAGTTGTGTTACCGATTTCTTTGAAGATTTAGTAGTGACTTTACCAGTAACCTTGGGCTTTTTAGCACTAGCTCTTAGTGCTCTCTTATCTTCCTATGAATCGATAGCCTCTTCATATACATCTATCGATTTGTGTGCTTGCTGCTTCTTCCTTTTTCCTGTAATAACTGGTGCAACTGGAGGATCAATAGTCTTTCCTCTTCTCTGGAACTGAATCTTTGATGGTTTTTCTTTCTTTGTTTCTACCAGTTTGTCTCTCTTGCCCTCAACTGGTTTATCTTTCTTTGCTTCTTTCTCTTTACTAGCTCTTGTCTTCACATTGGTTGGAGAACTTGATGTTCCACCCTATTGAGCAACATGCTTTACTCTATCTTTGGCAATTTGTTCCTTTGTGAATCCTTATTTCTTGGCAAAGGCTTCAACTTCCTTTCTAATCTTCTTAGCTATTACCGGTTTTTAAAGTTCAGAATGCACTCATAAGGATTTTTCCTTGTAAGTGCCAAACCTTTCAGCTGGTGTATCTACTGGTTGGACAAGTAAGTGGTTAGCATAAGCAATTAATATATAGATTTATCAACTTCATACCTCGTGGGCATAACCCAAGTAGTCCGGGGGTCTACAACTTCCATCATGTAAGTGTCTATGTCAACCATGAAGCAAATTGTGTTTTCATACCGTTTAACTACCTCAGCCAGTATCCTTTCTCTTGCCTTCATTTTCTTTTGAAAAATCCTTAAAATATCCCCATGCAATCTTATCAAAATCATTACCAAGCATTCTAGTGCTATTCTTCATTTGCATCAATGCAAGTGTACCTTCAATCTGTAGTGTCCACCCTTGATTCGACTTATTTTGACTAGAGTTGACTTTTATATTATGCTTGATAGACTTATCTAGACTATATTTTGATGATTTTGATGATGATTACTCATGTACTTCAGTGACTTATGATTGATGTTAGAAACTATTGGACATATGCTATTTTGATTATCTATATGGATGTTGGTACTATCATGATTGATCATATGTTTTGATGATATATGTACTCGATGGATTTTATATACTCACTATGTGATGGATTATTGATAGATTAGATTTATCATGGTTTTGATGATGATTATGATTATGCTAACCCTACTTCATGATTACATATCATGATGAGATGTTTATGAGATGTGTTTGACTATTGTTTGACTATCTTCGTGATAGAGATGATTCCACATCACTCATTGCGAGCGGGATGTGTCATCGTGATTGTCTATCACTTGCCTGTTCTATATATATGTGTGTGTGTGTGTGTGTGGTATTGTCATTTTGTGGTTGCAGGATTTTGCAGGTACCAAACATCGACTCCACCTAGCTTCATAGTTCTGAGCATGTCTTTAGTTCCACTGGCTAATGTGGTTCATAGATGGCATGAGTTCCCCTCACATACTCTAGGTCTAAGTTGTTCACCATGAGTAGTCAGCGTCTTGGCATAATTTGCCATGTCAGTTAGTAAGCTTGGTGTTTTGGTTGTGAGTTTAGTTTATGCCGATTGATTTACTTGTTTGTGTTAGAGTAATTATGTGGCTCTTGATATGTAGTTTTATATTTGGTAATGTTCATTTTAGTGTATTTAATTTATAAGTTTTGAATATTTAATTATTTGGTATTTATATTTTATTGTTAATTAACATTTATTGATTTTATGATTATTTATTTGATGAGCTTTATAGTTGTTTAATATTTATTTAATATTTGTGATTTAATCTTTAATGGTATTTGATTATCTAATTATTTATTTGACCTTCTACGGTTTGATATTTATTTGATATCTTATATTTATTTGGTTCTTTAATTTATTTTATTATCTTTTGGTTTATTTGATTTTAATCCCCATTTGGATTTTTTATTTACAACTTATGTTTATTTAATAGTTTGACTTTTATTCCTAAGTGGGGTGTATGAACACATTAAATTAAATAAAGAAATAAAACATTTCCCACTTAGCTGAGTAAGAATATTTTATTTACTTTACCTACCCTTCACTCTCATTGGTTAAATTCAAAATGGGTGAATAAATTATATTATATGGTGGGTTGGTAAAATATACTCCAACATGGAATATTTTGATTGGTCGAAATTGAGGCTAGGGTTTTGGATTATTGTTGCTTTTTATTTTCTTCCCATGAAGTTTTTTGGGTTGGTTGGCTCTTCTCTGGAATATTTCTCCAGCAAGTTTTCTTCCTGGTTTTGGTTTTCTTCTCTCTTGGATTTGGCTAGAGCTTGGATTGGATTTGATTTGGCTTGTGGGAGCTCTTCTTCAACTTCAATCCATTACTCCAGGTTGCAAGTTGAAGTTCTTTCACTTTGCATTTTCTTTTAATGGCTTCTCTGTGTATGCTTTGTGTCTATAATGTTTTGGGTTCAGAATGATAAGTTATTTTACTCTATAGTTTTATTTTTGCTGAAGGTTAATATTTGAGAAGGAAAGCTTTATATTATTTGGGTTTTATATAGTTGTTGGGAGATTTATTGGTTTTTCCTGTGTATGGCATTTCACGGTTCTGCGAATTTACTGTGGAAATATTTGGTTGATTAATCCTCTCCTGTATGAGATAAAATTGGTCTTCCTTGGTGAGTCCTTCAGTTGTGAATGTTGGGACTATCTTCATTTGATTCTTTGTGAGTATTGTATAAGTTCTGTCTGTTTTTTTGTCATGAAGATATTTGGTTAAATCTTGGTCTATAGTTTGAGATATCTTAATGTGTTTATACCAAGGTATTCTTTTTTTCTGGGCATCTCTTTCTATGTTTTTTTCGAACATTTTTCTTTAAGTCTGTGATCTATTATTTTACCCGAAAGTTATCTGAGTTTTTCGTAAGTTTTGTGCAAAAGCATTGTTTCTGCAAAAGCGTTGTTCTGTATTATATTTGAGTTGTTCTGTGATGCATTTGCACTGCTCTACGCATCATAAGCATTGTCTTAGGATGCATAAGCGTGAATCTGGAAACATAAGCGTTGTTTCAGAATGCATATGCGCAATTCTGGAATGCAAAAGTGTTGTCATGTGTTGCATTTACACTGTTCTGTGTAGCATAAGCGTTGTCGTGCAAGGCAAAAGCACTAACCTGAATGTGTTTTGTATTTTCCTAGTTTTGGTCAGTTTTGAAGTATTTTCCCGAAATGATTTTGTACCAGAGGCTTTATTTGAGGTCTGTTAGTGTTTCCCAGTTTTGGGTTTGACAAATTTTGATGTATTTTGATAGGTTTGAGTATATTTGTTCTTCTATGCATTGTGAGTATTTTAGACTCTCTTCCATGTGGATAGGCCATGGATGATTGATATATTTTCTATGTTGTTTTGGACCAGCAAGTGAGTAGGCTTTGTTGTGATGTTATTCTTTATTTGATGGCTTGATATGCCTCTGTTATTGCTAGCCAACGGGCTCGTTTTTCTATATTGATGTTGTATATGTTGTTGTAGCCCTTTTCATGTTGTAAGGGTATATGTGAAATTTGTTGGCTACTTTGAGTACTATTTTCATGTAATTATGTTGGTAGAGCCTCTTGTGATTTATTATTGAGCCATATTAGGAGTGGGCTTCCTTGTGATGGTTGAGGTTACGAGAGATAGGCTTGCATGAGGTTCCTTGTAAGGATGCATGAAGTCTAGACCACCAGGGCTAATTGGAGTTTTCCGTGATTTGTAAATAAGTGATAACCTAATAATTGATGGGTTGGGTAGCTAGATTAATTAATAAGATGATAAATTAAATTGTGCCTCATGACTTAGTCCTAGGGAGGATGTTTTAGGATAAGAATGAGAAGGTCGTGAAGATGGTAAGCTAATCTCCCTTAGTCTCTCATAGGTTGAGATGGCTCCACATGTCCATCAGGCTAGTGCCTTGTGTTATTATGTTATAAGGATGGCATGTGATGACACTCCACTCCTACATGTGTTTCCCCTTTATGATTTATGATTATGCTTGTTGGATGCATTTATGACTTGATGAGTTTTATGCATCTGGGAGTTCATTCTTGTTGTATGTGTCAGTTCTTTCTTGAGTGTCCTTGTGTGGTTAGTCTCCTTGGTTATAGGTGCCAGCTTAGGTTTAGAGTATGTGTTGGGACCTTGTGTCATCTCCTAGCACGAGGGGTGGTTCCTTTGGTTCCACATGGTCGGGTGGTTGGTGATTTTTAGCCGCTGGGGTGTTCTCTTGGATTCTTCTTGCGTGGGTGTGGATTCTTCTTCATGATGTACTATGGATGTACCTTGTAGTAGATTTATGTAATGAATAAGATGGAATGTATGAGATGTAACATTCTTTATATATTAGATGGATTCTTGTAGCAGAAAGAGCTATGCTCATGATGTATTTAATTTACTCCTATTTGTAAGATGAATTGTAGTTGGAAATTGGAACTTAGGCATATTGTATTTGTAAGATGATCTTATGAATCATGGAAATAAGTGGTTATAGTTGGAACAGAATGGAATTGCATTATGAATTAGTTGTATTATTTCATGGAATGTTTAGAGGCTAGTTAGAGTGTTAAATAATCTTAAAAAGGAGTCTTCGCAAATTAATAAGTGCATATGTTAGAAGATGTTATTTGGATCTAGTAAATAGGGATGATTCATATAGATGTATTGGTAGAAAGGAAAAAACATGCATAAGAAATGTTGTAGGTTTCATATCTCATGGTTAAAGGATTAAAATATGATGCATTAATAATGGTGAAATATACCTATCATGTGTGTAGTATGTTATTGTGGAAAGGAATTAAGTAATGATGTTAAAGTACCCTAGAGAAAGATTATTGATGTTGTGCTATTTTCGCTTGCATTATTTGATGAAACGAACAATGATGTATGTTCATATTGGTTAATGAATGTAAATAGATGGAGATGTTATATGTTGCATTAGTTGTTATTAGATGGTTAATTAAATTTTTTTTTCTCCATTCGTATGTTATTGTTTAGTTTATTTAGGGTATTTTGGCAGGCATTACACAATCCATTGAATATCACCAATACCAAGAAAGAAATTTAAAAAATAAAAGAATAAACCAAGAATTAGTTGACCAAATTTGAACCTCAACCTTTTGTCCTTCTTAATGGCCTCCAAGTTTAGCATCAATTGAATCCTTAATGATTTAGATAGATCATAATCAACATCTTCTTTGATCATCTGGTAAGCAGTATGAATGGTAGTTATCGATACACTATTCATCCTGCTTGAATAGTATATCTAGTATCTAATCACCATTGAAGCATATTTCATTGCTTGATCATTGATATTATTTACAGTCATAGCTCTGCAATCCCATTTCAATCATGCCAAGTTGGTTACATCATCTTTTGGAACTGATTGAAGTACAAGAACGTCACCGGTTACACAAAATCCAGTGACTGCGTGAATGGCCTCCTTGGAAATTTTATGTGGTCTATCTAGCCACATAAATGGATCATGTATCCTGCTAAGCACAAATATCACAAGTTCATCATCAAAATAATCAATGAAATTTAGTGCATGATGGAACCCTTTATCGGTAACCTTTTTGAACTGTTCTTTCAGAATCCCATTCTTGTCACACAAAACACTAAACTAACCAAAGATAGAATTCATACCCATGTCTTCTAATTTTCAATGGTAAAATGATCTGACATCTTCAACATGTAATACACCATAGGGAACACTAGATAGGGTTCCGACGGGATAAGTTTCTTTAGATTTAAATGGATTTCTCTTAAACTCAAGTCTTGGCCTATCAGTTACATCAACAAGATGTGGGGAGTCCATATTCAATGATACATAAAGATAACAAGATCTTAGGACAAATACCTTCTGTCGCTTTCACACTTAGGGTTCAGAACATTGACAAAGTTCTTTGACAAAGATCACCTATTCGCGAATCACTTCAATCTTCTCAAGTCATTATCAAACATGTTAAATGTTGCAAGCACTACTCTGTTCTATTCACTCTCCAAGGTTCACAAGAATACAATGTGACAAATGACATTCAAAAGTTCCTTTTTATTTCATTATCTATCACATTTAATGTTGTTACCGACAAAACCCTAAAACATACTAATGCATACTATTAGTTTCCAAAGATATATTATTTCTACCGGTTAAGATCCAAAACCTCTTCATAACATCAAGAAGTATCAAAATTTATAGATTGAGCTTACCGTACTTCATCTAGGGGTTCTTTTAAAGATTTGACAATAAACTCTCCCCAAGTTGTAGAAACAACTCAGTTTATCAGTGCACACTAGGTGAAGAATTTGACTCCTCAGATGGTTTATCATCGCTCTTCTTCGTCTAGATTCTATTCATCTCAGCTCTAGTTTCCTCAATGTCAACTTTCTTATTTCCTTTCCGGTCACCAGGTTTATTTACCAGTTGATGCTTCTTTGTTCTGCAAAACTTAGCAATGTGTCTCGGTTGGTGATAGTGATAGAAAGCCATACCAGATGCTCTCTAAGGTCCTACATTGCATCTTCCTCTCTTTCTTCTGTAATTCATGCAAACATGTCCATAATTATTACAGTTTGTTCAAATCAAATTCATTCTCTTCTCCATCTCATAGGGACTAGACCGGTTATCATAGGGTCTCTGCCAATTAGTATTTCTCCAATCACCACCAGATCTCTATTTCAGGTGAGGTGTTGGATAATTTTCTCCATACCTACATTCAATATATATATGCCCATACATGATGCATGTGTAGCAATAACCTTCAAATCCTCTAAGCACATATCTTTGATAAGTATTAGGTCCATAGCTAGTATCGACATTAGATCTCCTTCTACAAACATTAGCAGTATGTCCTAGTTTGTGACAATTAAAACATGCAGGTTTATAAGGTTTCTTACCAGTGGACTTATGAATCTTAGGAGCAATTTTACCTTCATGCATGTTGTCCTTGGTACCGAAAGATTCACCTTTCTCTAATATATTGTAACCCAGTCCATTTGTATCACCTTTCATCCTCTGAGATTGGATCTATTCATCAAGCATGGTAGAACTTTTGTTAATTTTAGCAAGTTTCTCATTAACATCAGCAAGTTCCTTTGTAAGATCTCTATTATTTTTCATAAGGGTCTCTCTAAGAGACATTGCCATATCAAGATCTACTTTGATTTCTTCTTTTTCTTCTTTCTCCTCTTGAAGGTAAGTAGTCAAGGTTCCAACCTCTTGATTCAGTTTAAAGATCTCATGTTCTTTCTCTTTGATCTTGTCTTCTGCTATCCTAATTGCCTCAAGCTCGTGACTCATCCGAATGGTTTACGCTTCTATCTCTCTCCTCAATTTATCATTTTCTTCATTCAACTTCTCAACCTCATCAACCAATGCAGCTAAGTTAGCCTCGTCTGAAGAGCTGCTTTTAGAGAATTCCAATAGTTGTTCAGTTAGTTGTTTTCTCTTAGCAAGTGAAGCTTTATACTTGCCTCTCAAAGTTTCTAAGGCTTCCTTTATTTCTGCAAGTCTTTTGGACATCTCTCTATAACTCATTCCTTCCCCCATGTCTGCCTTAGGGATCCCTTCCAAGCGGTTAAGCTGAAAGGAAGTGTGGCTCTGATACCATTAGATAAACTTATAAGGCACTAAGAGGGGGGGATGAATCAGTGCAAGGAAAAATAATATGAATATGATCACCAACTTAAACAACTTAAAACTTAACAAGCATAAGAGGAATATCACAACATAAGCTAATGGCCAATAAAACAAATTCCACATAACACAAGTGATTTATACGTGGAAAACCCAAGACGAAAAAACCTCAACGAGAGTTAATACCACAAAATTTACTATCTACAAATTAAGGTCTTACAATTGTGTCTTGTTAGGAGAATAATCAGTTAAGAGTCACCCGGTTAAGGAATTTCAATGATAAGCCCTATTAGGAGCTTCGACCTATTAGGATCAACCTCACAAGAGGATTTAAGACTCTAATATAAAGTTACCCTGTTAGGCAATTTACAGATTTAAGGCCTATTAGGACCTACCTGGTTAGGGGATTTTGTTATTGCAAACTGTTAGGTAAACAGTAGTGAAAATATCTTCATATAACACCTTCTGTGTTTGATAAGATCTACTTCAGATCCTCAAAACTTCAACAACACTTCATTACAAAGCTTCCTTGTTCACCATACATTCACATTCACAATATTCGCTAATGATCTCTCTTTCATACGCTGACTTGATACCTCATTACACTTTTTATAGACATTCACTTTTAGTTGGCTACAACCTTGGAATAATTTCCTAGGTTCAATGAATCTAGACAAGCTTACATCACACACTTTACTTATGTCATCCACCGACATAAGAAATCAAAACCGGGTACTAGTTTACCAATTTAAGTGAGTTTTATCACTACCAGTTAAGTGTTCTTCTAATTTTTCTGCTCTATACATCAAATCTCGCTCATTTGGTTGAATCTGCTAATGCAATTGTGAACGTAACTTCAAATAGTTGTCTCCAACACTGCTTTGAAACTACATCATCCAACTCTTCATCAATCACCTGTATTGGTTGACGGAATGCAGCTTTGTTCACTGTTTATTGGTTGAAGTCCTAATTACTAGTTCTGTGTCAAAGTGCCTTCTATACCGGTTAAGCCTTACCGATTGACTTCCAAGACTTAGACGACTACAAAAAAAATTGTTGCCATCAATGACAATACAAAACTTAGTCATCAAACATGAATCTCAATCTCTTCATCACATTCCACCAATCAATCATTTATCGATTATATATCACTAACAAACTTTACCGGTTCAATCAAATGCCAACACACACAACTTTTCAAATTTATTAAAAAATATATATACATAAATTATACTATTTACTTTATAAGAAAGTATATTCAAATAATTTTTAAATTTTATCTACTAGTTAGTTATATTTCTTCAGCATGAGAAAAAGCTAAAAATCTTATGGGAAATGTTGGAAATCTATCTATAATACCTTGAGCATGAGAAAAAGTTAAAAATCTTATGGGAAATGTTGGAAATCTATCTATAATAACTTGAGCATGAGAAAAAGTTAAAAATCTTATGGAAAATGTTGGAAATCTATCTATAATAACTACCACACAGTAAAATATTATTATACAATAAATCATAGTGTGCCTTAACTAATGACCATGCAACAACAACTAATGGCTTGAAGACATGAAATTTTCATTTTAACTATATTAGTTTGTTAATGTCCAGAGTCCATAATATTAGATTTACTAAGATTCTAGATTAAATTGCGTGTAAAAAAATTTCACCATCAATATTTCAAATCTTACTTCATGATCCATCAATAATAAAGATTAAGAAAGTAGAGAACAATAGAAAAGATATGAAATGGTAATTCACAAACAGACTAAATTAAAAAGAAAGAGATAAAGATAAGAACCAAGAATCTTGAAGGGAAAAGGAAAAAACTAGCCAAATAATAAGGTTTTTGATGCTCATTTTCCTATAAAGTAATCATAGGCTCAATATTGAATGCAAAAAATGATAATCATCGAGTTCATCATTATTTATATAAGAGATGCCAATTCATAAGGCATGTGTCTATAAACATATGACTAACATGACATGTATGCTAAATACATTATAGAAGTAGAGAAAGTGTAACCTCACGAGTGACCATCACATGCTAAACCATCACAAGGTATATCCTCATCACTTTCACAAGTGACAGAGGAAATATAATTAATATGAGTCTCTTGGAGAGTGGACTATGTCTTAAAAAAAAAAAAAAATAGTACTAACCAATTTGATAAAAGACACAAAAGCTAACACATAGTATATTAATACTTCAATTGAATATAAATCTTCGTCTATAGTGGAAAATCTAATTTAAAATGTCAAGAATTATATGTTAAACATATGATTAAAATATATCAAAATCATAAATATATATTTATAATAGTTTCATTTAATATACTTCTTCATCTATAATTTAAAATATAATTTATTATGTCAAGAAATAAAAGATAATATTTTACAAAGTATAGAAATATATCAAAATTCATATATATTATTGATAAATTTTACAAAGATAAAAGATTAAAATAATAGAAATCAAAATGTACAAACAAAATATCTTTAAAAAAACTAATAACAAAGATAGGACTATGTAGAAACAAACTCTAATTATAATATGAGCAAACATGTAAACAATAATAAATTCATTGAAGTCCGAGTAGATATTACAAAGATACAACACAGTTTGTTATATAATATTCCAAGGCATAATATCCTTTAGGAAAAGTTCGAGCTCATAAGAGTTATGTGTGTCCTATTTCTTCGTTTGTTAGACATAATTACAATATAATAATAATAATAATTAAACTAAAGCCGGCCACTATAACTTATAATCTCCCTTGAAGAAACACGTGGCCGCAATACTTGGAACTCTACAAACAAAAAACACACTTGCGTTTTGACAGACCGGCTTCAATTCCACTAAATGCTCTTCCAAAATCTCAGCAAATATTTGCTGTGCTATATGGAGCCGTGAAATAATCACTGAGATTCAGTTTACAGTCACTCGGATGAATGCCAATTGTGTAGAGAAGCGAGAGTTTTCCCCTTTCAATGGAGATTTTCAATTTGATCTTTCCGTTTAAAAGTTCTTAACAACTCAGACGGGAAAAAAGCGCGATTTTGGAGTCCCAAGAGTCTTGAAATACCAGTCTGTGATGAGATGTATGAGGCGTGAGAATTTGTTTTTCTAGATTCTCATACTCAAAAAGGGAAAAATCTATCATTTTCCAGACTCAATCCTGGAATCACACAGCTGTGGGTGCTTACTCAGGTGCATAATTTTCTATGTAAAGATCCCATTTTTATAGCTTTTTTTTCTGTTATGATTTCGGGGATTGTAGATGAAAACTGAAATTTTGAATTCTTGGTCGGAAAGAGAATTCCAAGATAAATCATTTTCCCTAGATTTTTTAACTTTGGGAACTCTGTGCAGGATTTGGTGATGGGTTTGGAGAAAGAGAAAGAAAAGGATGGAGTAGTGGTTTGGGGATTTGGATTTAATGGTATGGAGACCAAAATTCTCATGGTGACAATTCTGGCCATGGGAATAATGCTCATTGCCAGCCAGAACATTTCATTTTGGGAATTCAGCAATGGGTTCTGCAAGAACTTAGCAGACAAATTTCTGCTCAAAGAATCGAACTTGCATAACACCATTAACAGCATTGCTGGCAGATCTGAATCCGAAGAGGAGGAAAAAGAAGAGAGAACTGACAAGAGGGTGTTTCGACCTTATGGCAATGGAGCATACTTGTTTATCCAGATGGGTGCTTACAGAGGTGGAGAAACTACTTTTGCTGTAATTGGGCTGGCATCTAAGCCTCTGCATGTTTTTGGGAAGCCTGGATTTGAATGTGAATGGATTCCCAGGAATTCGAACCTGGGACCTGTGAAAGGGAAAATTCATAAGATCCTGCCTGATTGGGGCTATGGCAGAGTTTATACTGTGGTGGTCCTCATCTGCACTTTTGCAGAGCCCGTAGGTGCTGATAATGGCGGTGGGCAGCTCATTCTTTATGCCGACAATGGCAGCGATTTTGAGCACCCAGAGCGAATTGTGGCTCTGACAGAAAAAGAAAATGTTTTTAATGCCTCTGTTTTCACAGGGCCTCCACAGTATGATTATCTCTACTGTGGGTCTTCTTTGTATGGAAATCTGAGCCCGCAGAGAATGAGGGAATGGATGGCTTATCATGCTAAATTCTTCGGGGAAAAATCGCATTTTGTTTTTCATGATGCAGGAGGAGTAAACCCAGAAGTACGAAAAGTTCTGGATCCATGGATTGAGGCAGGGCGTGTGACATTGCAGGACATCAGAGATCAGGAACAGTTTGATGGGTATTATCATAACCAGTTCTTGATTGTAAATGATTGTTTGCACAGGTACAAATTCATGGCTAAATGGACATTTTTCTTCGATGTGGATGAATTTCTGTATGTTCCGGGTGGCTCGAGTATTGATTCTGTTGTTCAAAGATTCTCCGATTTCACTCAGTTCACCATTGAGCAGTACCCCATGTCCAACAGATTGTGCTTGGAGCTTGAAAACTCTGAGAATTATTCCAGGTAAAAGCTCGAATATTTGAGAAAATTTGGGTATTTTAGAATCTATGAATTATGTGCGTTTATATTTGGGAATTTGGATTTTTGATGTGCAGTGAATGGGGATTTGAGAAACTGGTTTTCAGAGATGTGAAGAAGGGCATTAGAAGAGATCGAAAGTATGCAGTTCAGGCAAGAAATGTGGATGCTACAGGCGTTCACATGTCTCAAAACTTCCATGGAAGAAACGAGCACAAGACAAATGGGAAGATCCTGTATTACCATTTTCATGGTACAATTTCCCGCAGAGATGAGCCCTGCAAGGAATTTGTGAAGCCCTCCATGAAAGGCGAGGTGAGATTGGTCCAAAACACTCCATATGTATATGATGGTACGTTGAAAGAAATTGCAGCATCCATTAAACAGTTTGAGGTAGAGCAAATAGGATCTAGGCTTGAATCTACTGTACAATGAATATTATCAGTTAAGAACAATTTGTTGCAGTGTAAGTTGGCCAGTTCATCAAAATCAGTGGGGATATTAAAAGATTGAATTTTGAAATATTCATGATATGAGCCAAATGTTTTGGTGGGCAGATAACAATTTGTAAGGGTAGATTTAGAACAGTTTTTGTATATCAAATTATTCAACTGTCACAAAAGTTCACAGGGGAGTTATTGCCACATCAGAGTCGATTGTAATTAGTAGTTGCCTTCTATGAAGTTATTAATGCATTTATAATTTATAAGTTGTCAATTGTGTTTGAAATAAGTTAAAAATTATTTTTTTTCATTGATAAAATCAATATTTTATTATTTGTAAGGTATTGATTTTTTTCAATTTAATATATTTGTATATTAAAGTTGAATAAAAAAATTAAATGCTTTGAGCATGATTTATATAATTTAAAACTTTAAGATATGTATGTTTGTTACAAGACATTAAATGAATCAATATATAATTATATTAATATTTGTATATTAAAGTTGAATGAAAAATTAAATGTTCTGAGCATAATTTATATAGCTTTATATAGCTTTATATATATATATATATATATATATATATATATATATATATATATATATATATATATATATATATATATATATATATATATATATATATATATATATATATATATATATATATATATTACAAGAAATCAATATATAACTATATTAATATTAAATTTCATATAAACATGTTCATTAGGGTATAATTCTATATTAATATTAATATGATTATCATATTAATATTATTATTATTATACTATAATAATTAAATTATAGTCAATAGTATTAATAAATTTCCTCTCATTAATAATTTAATAAGGGTTAGGGTTTTGTTTAGGGTTTAATTTAGGTTCAAGTTTTATACACGTCAAGATAGATCACAATGATAGTATTAAAAATGTTAGCACATTTTTTCCAATCAAATATTGACATGCATGGTAAAATAATATTACTACACTAACAAATTTATTGTTACTCAAGCCAAATTATCCTTAACCCTAGATCAAATTGAACTCTAGGTTGAACTATAAACAAACCTAAATCCATACACTAAACATAACTGAATATTTGACATAATTGAAATCCATTCCATGTGCTTAAACTAATAGAATGCAATCCATCATAATCAATGTTATTTACATTAAGGTTTAAAGTATTTACATTTAGGTTTATCAAGAATTATAATGAATATAATATTATTCAATTCTCATGTAGATTCTACAAATATATAGGAAGATTAAAGGCAACCTTGTGCTCTAAAATAACACTCGTGGGTTTAACAACATAACAAATAGTATCCTAAATATGCTATTGACAATAACAAATCTAACAACACAATAACAAGCCCATATACGGGTGGAATGATGGAATATGCTAACATTCCCCCCTTATTACATCATTTACTTAAATTACTAGTACGAGAATCCTGAAAAAAAACTTCACACGTCAAATAGGCTTGGTGAAAATGTTGCACGTTGTTCCTATGTGGAGCAGAATTGAAGTTGGATGTTGTTTTGTTGAACATGTTCTCGTATGAAGTGATAGCCAACTTTAATATGTTTGGTCGGCTCATGAAACACTAGATTACAAACAAGCTTGAGAACACTCTGCTATCACAATAGAGAATTGTAGGTTGGTTTTGTGGTACCCCAAATCCTTCTAATATGCAACGCAACTAAACTACTTCACAAATTGTTGCACTTGCTGCATGATACTCTACTTTTGTTGAAGAATGAGCAACTATGGATTGCTTCTTACTTCCCCCAAGAAATAGGTCCTAATCTGAGCAAAAAAACATATCCAAAAGTGGATTTTCTATCATCAACAAACCCTGCATAATCTACATCTGTATACCCTATCAAGAAGAGATGATCATTCTTTTTATATTCCAAACCATGATCCATTGTACCATGTATATACATTAAGGCTCTGTTTGTTGCATTTCAATGGGACATTTTTGGTTCTTGCATGAATATTGATAGATAATTAATAGTAAAACTAATGTATGGTCTAGTATAAGTCAAGTAAATCAAACCTCCATTCATCTGGCAGTAGAGAGTTGCATTCACCTAAGAAGATGTATCAGATTTATATAACTACAAACTAGATTCCATAGGTGTAGACATTGGTTTGAAATCCATCACTCTAAATTTCTCAAGTAGTGTCTTGGCATATTTTCTTTGTGATACAAAGATATGGTGATTTTTTTTTCATACCTCTAAGCCAAGACAATAATGCAGTAGCCCAAGATTTGTCATATCAAAAGCCTTCTTGAGGTCATTCTTGGTGGCTTCAACCTTTTCTTTTGAGCTTCATGTGATAAATAAATCATCAACATATACATTAATGATCACAATATCCTCCCTTGATCCTTGAGGTAGAGATTTGGATCATATGGATGCCTATTGAAACCATGTTTTAGCAAATGTTCATCAGTTTTGATATACCAGGCTCTAGGAGCCTGTTTAAGACCATATAGGGACTTAATTAGCTTGCACACCTTTTCTTCTTTACTAGGTGCAACATATCCCTCTAGTTGGGTGATATAGACCTCTTCTTTAAGGTCTCCATTAAGAAAGTCACTTTTTACATCCATTTGGTATAATTTCCAACCAAATTGGGTAGCTAAAGCAAAAATCATTCTAATGGTTTTTATCTTTGTAGTGGGAGAAAATGTTTCCTCATAGTCTATCCCTTATTTCTAGGCATAACCCTTGGCTACAAGTCTAGCCTTATGTTTGATGAGGGCTCATCATGGCATTAATAATCATACTTTATGTTTAAAACTTTTTAATTATCTGTGAACTAATATGACTGTCAGCATCCTAAATACTCGCATGTTTATTCATTTTTTCTATTATACTCTACTTATTAGAAGTAATATTAGAAATAGTATCTTATAGATTAAATGTTTCACTTTTTAATTAAATTACAAGTATAAATGTTGTAATGTCTTTCTTTGTTCTATTTTATTTTCATAAATGTATTTTTGAATATATTTTGAGGGACAAGTAAGCCGAATCAGTTAAATCCAGTTCAACAACCACCTGTTGGATGACAATGCTCCAGCATGAAGAGGAAGCATGAAGATCCTCTTGATCTTCCTGATGCTTATTTCATTGCCTATCTTTGAAACATTCACTTCACTCCAAATTTTTCTTGTTCTCTGATTAAGTTTCTTTCAATTCTATTGTTGATGTTACCTTGTTTTAAGCGGGTAACATGATTTGAATTTGAATAAATGGATATCTATAAATATCCCAATTAGTCTTGTATTGGGTAATAGGAAAGTTAGTCAGTAATGGGAGCTCTACATTTTGTAATTAGCAAGTCTATTTTTACTTCTTGATGGAAGTACAATTTCAATGAAAATCAACAAAATTTGATCTAAGAGTTTGTGTGTTAAGGATACCACTAGAGGGAGAGCAGGGCCTTCTTAACTGAAGGGAGGTGATCCTTGTGTTGTTTCTCTTTTATGTTTGATTTCATTCATTGGAATTCATTTCACATTGTTATAATCTCTATTAAAACATCTCAGTTAAAATAAAGTGTTCAGCCATAGTTGTTTCATTTTCATTAAGATCTTGATTTGATAAATGCATAGAAATTGTAGTATTCAGTCATTAATTAGTTTCTTTACAATAAGTGAATGTAATTTCTCATTTTATCAAGATGAATAATTTGGTACTAAGAAAAGAACAAAAACTTTGTTGGAATTTAATCACGAAATTTAATTGCTTTCTTGTTATTAATTAGATTTCAATTCTACAACTTTAATTTAGGTTTATTTTATGCAATAAAGTAGATTTCACTTTAGCAAATGTACAATAAGTTTCTTTTCAGTATTTAAGATATATTTGATTTCTTAAGAAGATAAAAGTTGTTTAAGCATAGGATTAGGATATTCCATGGTTAAAATCTTAAATTCTATGATGTTTAGATCTCTGGTAACAAATTCAAATTATTTTTAGGATCATTGATTTTATGTAGTTTAAATCTTGGAAAGTCTTTAAGTTTTAAAAATCACAGTCTTAGGAATAGCTCCAGATAGATCCCGACAGCTCCTGATGGAGCATGATCCAACCAAAGTCACTATTCTACAGTACACAACCCCCACAATTGAGACTATCCTTATCTCAAACAACTTTTAGACACACCCCGAATAGATAATATAAGAATTGAAATGATGCAAGTTGTGACATCAATGACCTTGCCCATCATTTTTAGCGTCGTTGTCCGGGAACATTAAAAAGAATTGACTTTTGAAGTTAGAATCTTGGTGTTGATAAGGAAAATTTGAGCAGTTGATGAGAAGATCTAGAGATAAATTTGGAATATTTATTCCAATACATTATAACCTTGATCAATTGTAGGAAGAACAACAAAACAAATTTGAGGAACAAATTGAACACTTTGAACAACAACAAAACAACAAAATGGGTGAAAGAGTAGAAGCTAGAGATCCTCCACCAAATAGGACATTCTCATATCCTATTAATTTCAACCTAGGAGATAATGAACCTCGTATGAAAAGTATTTCACCTCGTACTACAAATTTTTAGGGGAAAAACTTCTGAAGATCCTAATCAGTTTCTTTTTGAATTCAAAGTCTTATGCTAGACATATGATTACACGACTGATGATCAGGAGTTGAAGTTATTTCCCTCCACTTTTAAAGAATTAGTATTAAGATGGTTTATGGGTTTACAAGCTAGTTCAATCTCTACTTGGCTTGAAATGGGAATAGTTTTCTTGGACAAATACCAAGATTATTGTAGAGTAAGATAGGAAAGAGGAGTTGTTTTGAAAGAAACAATTAGAAGATGAGAGTTTAGAGGATTATGCTGATAGATTCATGTTTTTGTATAAAAGGTGTGCTGAAGGACTTAATCAAATGTTATTATTGAAAATACGATGATTATTTTGCAGAACAAACACTGCATTTTAAATACTAACAACAAGCATCTAAAATCGTAAAACCGACTGTAAAAGTGGGAAAAATGCAGCTTAGAGTTCTTCAATTCATGCCAACATTCTTTCATAGTTGTTTTTTCTCAATAAACACCATTTTAACCAACTTTGAATGAACAAAACACAAAATCAAGATGCAGAAAGCCATAACAAATCTTCAAATATAAAACCCTAAAAATTTAAGAAATATCTAACAACTTTCAGTTGGTAAATTTATCGACATGCAATCCGATATGTTGAGCTTGAATACTGTAATCATTACTACAACAATTTACAATCAAAGGCCTTAGAAGATGGGCATTAATTTATGATCCCTAAAACCCTATTGTTTTCAGAGATCTATCCTCCGTTTTAACTCGAAATGCCTCCAAGATAAATAGATAAATAAAATTTATCATATGATTTGTTTTTGATTGCTTATTCAATAAAATAGATAAATAGTTGTTTTGTTGAATTTTTGTTTTTAAATTATTATTATTTTATTTTATTTATATTTTTTTTTTGGCATTGTAGTGTTTTAGCTTAATTACTAATTGCATTTGAAAATGTGTATATATATAAAGTAAGTTGAAAGGTATTGAGGCTTTAATTTTTTTAATGTGATAATTTAATTTTATTTAGGTTAGGATTCAAATCATTTTAGTGTTGGTGTTAGGATATAATTTGGTTTATGATTAACGTTCAATTTGATGTGATGTTTGGATTCAATTTGGCCTAGTGTATGGATGTCAAGATTTAGGGTTAGCCCTAGTTCAATTTGGTTTAGGGTTAGGGTTAAGGTTCATGTTGGGTTTGTGTAAAGTTTAGGGTTTAATTTATTTAGTCCTAACTTAAGTTGAATTCATTTTCCAATACAAAGTCTTAGATTCCCTTTTTACATGCAAATCATTACATATTCTAAAATAAAACTAACAACCTTTGTTAAATTCTAAATTGCATGTGGTACTTTATTCTACTCAAGGTTATTGTCATTTCTAGGTTGGATGATAGTTATTGGAATCAAATCTTGAGTTGTAGGATTGATGATATTAAAGCAATATATGTTCTCAAAGGTGCGTCGGTGTAGATACCAAACTTGTTAATGTCTTCATTTTTTTGGGATAGAATTTGTAGATAGTTTGTGTCCATGTTGAAATTTGTTCTTTGACGATCATAGGTGTGCATTCATAAAATGGTATAGTCAGGAAAACTCCTTGTGGTTCTCATCAATCTATTAGCTATCAATTCTATGTGGTGTTTGATTATGATGCAAATTGTAGATAAAATAATTGTCCATGGCACTGGAGGTTTTACAGGCCAATAGTACTCGTTTGTGGTCCTCTAAGCATTGTTGTTAACTAGAGCTACCCATTCTATTCTATTATAGTTTGATAATTAATTTCAAGTCTCCTTGGGGATGATTGAAACAAAACTTCTCCTAAAAAGAATTGTACTTCTGTTGGATCATAATATTCACAACTAACTAATTTTGTGACTTCAAGATCTCTATAGATATGATTGAAATTTTTTAGAGCTGGTGGTCGATAAGTGATTAACCCTATTTCCTATAATAATATTTTGGAAGACAAATAGGAAGTTGCTTCTTCATTATATGGATTCTTTGAAGATCACTATGTTTAAACTTGTGATCAACTATAATGGTCATGTGTCTTAACTTATTGCTTTTGTTGAATTTTGTGGACAACATATCAAGAACAACATTATGGTCATGATTAGATATACAATGACAGTTAGGGTCGGGATTAAAAGAATGACCATAATTTAAACATTAACATTAAACCATTTTAAATTCTAAACATAAACATAATTGAATAATAAACCATATATACCTCATATGTATCATTTAATATAGTAATTAATGAGGTGTGATCAATTTATCAATATGGTTTTTACTCCATGTTTTTAATATTTAATCAACTATATACTTTAGTCCATTTATAAGTTTTGTGGACATTAAGTATTAAATTATATGAATTTTAAATTAACATTCTAAAATTAACTTATAAAGAACCTAAGTTTTGTAAGATTGAAATTGATGGTGGTCCAATGTGTTTTTTTAACCGTGATGTATATTATCTTCTTGGTTAGCAAAGTATTATTTTTGCAATATGTGAGACACTGAATCCTTCTATTCTATATTTATTTGACTTGTTATAATTATTGTCATTGTAGCATTATACCTCTAGTGTTATGCTAGTCAACCCATCCTACAAAAGGGTTTGCAACAAAAAAATTCTTATTGCAAGGCCATTCATCGATGCAAATTCAAAGGAAGGATTTTTCCAAACAAAACTTTATTATTACAAGGAAAACAACTACAAAGGAGGTGTTACTAGGACACCACAACTAGGATAACCAAACAAAAAATGGTTTGTGAAGAAATCTACAAAAATTGAACAAGTTATATAAATTTGAAAAAGGATAAACAAACAAAGCCTAATTTTTTTGAGTAAACCCTACAACATTTAATAAGGATAACCAAACGAAGCCCATTGTTTGTGAGTAAATCCTACAATATTAAATTGTTAACAAGAAACAAGGAAGTTGTATATATATGGCCCCTTAAAATGTCAACATATTCCTATGTTGATTTGTTAAGGTAGAAACAAAAGACAAGGATAAACACTTTCAACAATAAGGAGATATCCTCTAGGCAACAATGTACGTCACTCTAAGCAAAATTGTCATAACTCTCTTGAATCAAGGAAGAGATAGTTATAAAAGAAATATCTTGCAGAAAATGTAAAGGGGTCCTTTTGAGGGATGAAAAGTGAATGGAGGAAGAGATCTTTATCAAAGACATCTACCTCAAAGAGGAGTTTTTTGGTAAAAATAACAATTTTGAGAAAAGAGAGAAGAGAGAGAAACAAGGATACACTTTTAACACTTAGGAAAGATCTATTAAAATAATTTTCAATCAAATAAGAGGTCCTAAAACAAGAATACACACCTCCAAGCAAAGGTAAAATCCATATTAGGACAAACAATTTTATATGCAAGAAAACAAATCTGTATAAAAGATCCCCCAATAGAAGATCCCCCACTCCTACATGTATGGTTTACACATAGGTGGGTCAACATGTAGGTGGTCATTTCTCTCACACTAACCCTCTTTCATCACCCACATGAATGTCTTGGAGCAATCCTTTAATGTTCTTTGTTTCACCCTACTTGAGAACCTTATTAAGCTAACTTTAGCCTAAAATTTGGCCTCCTAAATTTTCTACCTACCTATCCTGGTAGTCAATGTCAAGATCATAACCACCTCAAAGGAACTCCACTAGAGGGTTTGTGATATCCTTCCACTCAATATTATTCTTACTAGGCTACTTTAGTATCCTTATGCTTGTCTTCCTAGAAGATCATCGCCTTCCATGTTGCCTTCAACTCTTTTCTAGCAACCCTAATCTAAATAATTTGCATCCCAGCTCATCTTACAAGATTATTTTACCTCCCTTATCTCCTTAATGTAGTTACTCCAAAAATTTTATTCTCTTTATTTTCTTTGTATGGTTGTTATATCGCATCTCCTTTAATTTTCCTATATCCACCATTGGATAGCCATATCTCTCTTCCATCCTTGTGCTCAATGATCAAACCAACATCTACATAACTATTTAAATGATTGGTGATTTTGTTAGACTATCTAATTTTGGTGATTTGTAAAGTTAACTTAGGGTTGGTGCTTTTTACCCTTTTCTTGTCATCCTTTTTTCTTGGCTAATTCTTTCTATACATAGTGTGATTTGCCCTTTACACATGCCTCTCCTCCTACATACATATCACGTGCATTTCTAGCTACATTACCCGCAATTACTTGAGATTCCATTGTATCATGCATTTTTCCCCTATGGATGCATCCTCCTCAAGTGCTCCTTACTCTATATGGTCTTCTTCTTTTCCTTGGTCACTTCAATCCTCAATTGTGATCATCCCACTTAACCTAATATGCTCCTATGCCATCTAAACTAGGTATTATATGCGATTGTGTAGGTGGCCTTTCCGAAAATTATACTCTTCAAATTCAAATTTGAAGTCCATCTTACCCTTCCTATTTTATTGTTTTGTGCTTTATAGATACAAAAATGTTTAATTTATGAACTTTGAAGTTGAAATTAAAAAGACAACCTTAATTTATTTTAGTTTAACCTACACTTAGAAAATAGTTTGATTAGAGCATTCAAGCGAGACATTCATTGGAATTCAATTTAGATAATCCACTACATGTTTGATTGTCGCCTTCAATTATTCTCTAGGTCATGTTAACTTAACATCTTTACAAATTTGACAAGGGAAAAATAATCATTATCACATGCAAACTTTTAACACTTAGAGACTTATAGATATTAGCTTCATACATCCAAATCTTAGCTACATTTTATACAAATAGGACGTGTAGATGAACAATCAATTACAAAAGTGATCTAGAATTTCATATTGAAAATTTAATAAATCTATAACATTATTGTACACTGAATGCATCATATTAGACCGTTTAAAAACAATTATTACAACATTATATACATGAAATATTCAACTGAACATCATTATTTAATTTTGATACATTTATTTATCAATTTTAATCACATTTTTTAGCTAAAATATATTGTAATGTTTGATATAAGTTACCGTCGTTTCCTCTAATGGATTCAAAACCATCGTTCAATAGCATAAAAAATGTCTTCATGCGAGATATTGTTTGTTTGGTTTTGCAACGTAATACAAAATTTAATCCCAAAGAATGCAAATATGTTTAAATGGGTAGCTATAGATTTAGTCACAGGACTGTCTCATCTGTGCTGTTGTCACAGTCAATTCGTTAATGTCCATTCTTTGAAAAGGTGGCTTCAAAGCTGTTCCGCAAAGAAATGTATAATTTGGACTTTTTACTTCTTTAGAAATAAGTCTATAATTTGAACAGCTTTCATAAATCAAATTTTATTTCATCCAATCTAATAAAAAAGAGTATTTCTGAAAACATGTATGTCAAATTGGAATTAGTCTGTAAGTAGGAGGAGGTGAAGAGGAAGAAACAGGTTTCTGTCAACATAAACTACAGAAACTCTTCCCAGTATCATCCAACTCAACTTCTAGCTGTGCAGTTCTCTAAAAGCATCTTTTGGCAACTTATTGAATAGAGGCCAGGAGAAACTCTCCTCACCATCCAACTTCAGTTCCGACTCTGCAATTCTCTGCAAACTCTGACTTTACTTATGTTTACTTGAAAAAGAATCAGAGTTCTGAATAGGGGATGGCCCAAAGGGAGCAACAGGTCCTTTTGCCAACTTATTGAATGTAGGCCTAGAAAAATTCCTCTCACCATCCAACCTCACTTTTGATTCTGCACTTCTCTGCAAAATCTGACTTTGCTTATGTTTACTTGAAAATCTAACAGAATTGTGAATAGGGGATGGCCCAGAGGGAACAACCTTTTGGCAACTTAGTCATGAATACAGGCCTAGAGAAATTCTCCTCACCATCCAGCCTCACCTTTGATTCGGCACTTCTCTGCAAACTCTAACTTTGCTTATGTTTACGTGAAACAGTATCAGAGTTGTGAATAGGTGATGGCCCAGAGGGAGCAACAAGTCCTCCTAGAGAAATTTTTAGCAGCTGTTAGAAAGATGAGCTGAAATCTCTTTGCCATTAACAGCATTGCAATTGTATCCATTAAAAGCAAAACACTCTAAAATACAAGCGAATTTATTGATCTTTTGATATAGTGCAAGCTATCAAACTTTTGTAATAAAACTGTTATCACTGTTACCTTATGGCGGCCGCCCTTGTTGTCTGCAACATCATTTGGTTGCACTGCCGTTTGTAATTTTCCTTCTTTTCCATTGTGTCTGTTGGGAATTGGATAGAGAATGGACGAGCATGACAACTTAAAATGCATGTAATAACAAGAAGAAGTGCTACAGCTTTCTTGTGGCCAGCCATTGCTATAACCAAAGCTGTCTTTATTTCTACTCTCTACTCATGAAACATGATTCAATAACCAAACCTTTGTCTTGTTTATGTTCTCTACTCAAGCTTGGCTTTTATAGGATATTAGAATTTGAAAAGGAGAGTTAATACAGCTCTAAATTATGCAAGTCGGCCATCTGGGCATCTCCATCATTAATTTCGTATAAGTTCGAGATTTTCACTTCTGTTTAAGAGTCGGTAAAAACCTAATATCAAATTTAGATAAATTGGTTCTATCTAATAATATAGTTTTGTTAAATTTGTTTTACCAATATACTTAAAATATGAAAGAGATTGTTAAATTTTACTATTAAATAATATACGATTAAATTGAAAACAGGAATTCGTTATTTTTCGATACAAGATTAAATTGAAAACGGTTACACCATGCATAAAGGTTCGTATTTGCATTATCCATTTCTTTTATACTAATAACAAAGCTTTATAAGTTCAATTTCAACAGCTTCTTCTTCTACAAAGTTTTCCAACTAACTCAGTAAACAATCAATTAAAGAGCTTTGCAAGTTTTTTATTATCTCCATTGCAAAATGTTGTATAATGTAATAAATTATTAGCAATAGAGACTATCTGTCTTTTATGTAAATTGCATTGCCTTGACAACAACGAAGGACACAAAGATGGTGTGAAATATTATTTAATAAAAATTATATATATAAAATATAATATTTCTCCACGAAAGATTGGTGGGCTATTAGTATTGTAGATTGTACTATCAGATTAAACCCTATTCCTAAATCTAACTATAAACATTCAACCAAACTCAACCTTAATCATAACCCTTAACCAAATTTCATGTTAATGTTAAACCAAATTACATGATAAGTATAAATGTAATTGAACCTTAAACCCAATTGACCCCTAACGATAACACTAAGGCAATTTGAAACTTAACTTTATATCAAACTCGACCCTAATCCTAAAATTAAATTAAAGTCAAATATTGAAATAAATTTAACCCTTACTATATTGAACTATAATCCATACATTAAACCAAAATAAACCCTAACCTTTAAATAGTATTGAATTGTACCACTAAACTAAATTAAATGACAACCGTAAAAATAATTTTATCATAAACCAAATTGAATTCCAACCCTATACAAAATTAACAACCATGAGATTCAACTTTAATTATTATTGAATTAGGGTTTAGGTTTAATGTTAGGGCTATATTAGGGTTGCAAGAAAGAAATTATGATAAAAACTGTGACTAGGGTTAGAGTACCAATATGGTTAGATTTTATATAACAACAAAGAATCATTGACGATTATAATAATATGGTTTAAGTATGGTTAGGGTTACTTTTGGATTTGTGTAAGGGTTGGTTTTATGGTTAGGATTACTATTTTAGTTCAATTAGTTCAAAATAATAACACTAATTCTAAACCAAGGTAAACCCAAATCCTAAAGCGACTTAAAACCTAACCCTAACCCTAATCCAAATAAAAACTAATTGAATAGTAAATGAGATTGACATGTTAACAAAATTGATAGAAAACCTTAAACAAAAGTAATCCATAACCCTAAACCTAATTCAATACTGAACTATATTAAACTCTAAACTAAACCTAATTGAACGTTAATCTTTAACCACATTGAACCCTAAACATATTATTAAGAAAAAGTTATACTTTACAATAACTCTAAATCAAATAGTACCCTAATCAATATAATAAACCTAATTAAACCCTACACCTAAACCAAATGAACCTCTACCCATATCATTAAACCAAATTGTCTACTAACCCTAAAATATAAACCAAATTGAACCCTAACCCTAAACCAAATGGAATCCAAATCATAAAGAAAATCAACCCTTAACCCTAATAGTAAATCAGATTTTAGAACCCTAACCCTACTTGTAAACAAAATTATAATCTAACCCTAAATGAAATAAACTCTAATCCCATACAAATTGAACTTGAATTTAATAAACAACATTGAATGCTAACTGTAAATCTACCCTTCCTACTAAAATAAAATGAACAATAGCCTTAAACCAAATTTAACCCTAATATCAAACCAAATTGAATGCAAGATTATAAACCTAAATGAACTCTAAACTAATTGAACCCTAACCCTATATAAAATTTAAGCCTAAACCTAAATATAAAATTGAACTCTAATTATATGAAGCCTAAAATTAACCATTATTGTACATTAATCAGTATTGAATTTAACCCTAACTCTAATCATAATTGAACCCTAACAATACGAAAAAAATGCTAAAAAAATTATTGAACCATTACATTAATAAAATCCTAACCCTAACCCTAATAATCCTAATCCTAAACCAAATTTGATCCAAGTCATAAATCATATTGAATTCTAATTCTAACACTAAACCAAATCAAACCCTAACCCCATAGAAAATTGAACTGTAACTGTAGACACCTAAAATTGTCATGTCTAATTAAATAAATATTTTTATTTATTTAATTATTTTAAGCCTAATTCTTCTATTAATTAAATGAATCTTTATCTATTTAATTAATTCATTTATCCTCTTCTATCCCTTTTCCTCATTTAAATAAATACTTTTATTTATTTAAATTATCCATTTTCTAAATTAAATAAACATTGTATTTATTTAATTGATCCCACTTCCTCTATTAATTAAATGAATCTTTATTTATTTAATTAATTCATTAACCTTTTCCACCCATGACACATGTCATTCATCTCTTAATTCCTACACTACCTACCCTCTCATTATTTTCTTATTTCCTCTACCTACCCTCTAATCTTAACCGACCATTTATCTTTTACACCTCTCAATCTTATCCCTCCATTTCTTATAGTGTCTTCTATATAAGGAGATGTTTCCTTCACTATCATTCTACTCATTCTACCCAACTACTCTTTCAAATTTTCACATGCGATCAAGCCTACTTGCAACCACATTTCGGTTTTTTTTGGAGCTCTTGTGCACATATAAAATCTAAGAGGAAATATATCAAGCAAGATCAATGGAGATAGGAAGAATGGAGATCCAAACCCTATTGGACATGTGATGGTATAATCTTTGTGATTTTATTTGATTTGCATTGTCTTAGGCAATCTTCATATGTTATGGTGGATCCTTGTTGTTGTTAGGCTAGGGTTTCGTGGTTCAATTCATTTAGTCTTTCAATATTGTTGTTTCCATTTTCACCTTAAACATTTTGGCATGCCTGGTGAGACCCTTGTCCCTTTTGCATTTAACATCTTTTGCTGCAGATTTTATGTTTTTGAAGTTATAGATCTGGCATTTTCGACAAACTTTCAACATTTCCATGTCTACGCATCTTGGAACCGCGTTTTTGCTTTTCTACCGTGTTTGTGACCTTCGTAATCGCGTTTGTGTTGGGCATTATTTTATCTTATTTTGCAAATTGCAGGGTTGCGTCTCTATTTTAAAACTGCACCTGTGAACCTTTTAGACGCGTATGTGTTCGGAAGTCACGTCTGTGTAATCTAGGTGTGTCTGCAACGGATTTAGATGCATTTGTGATTTTTTGTCGTGTCTGTGTTAGGTTTAATCGTGTTTGTGTTTCAGATCTTGCATTTTTCAGTTTTTGATCCAGTTTTGAGGCTTTATTTCATCATTTGGATTTCAGATCTAGTTTATTTCAGGCTAACATCTTGTGATCTAGCTAATAAAATTGGTGCAGCTTGTCTTGGAAGCGAATCATCTTGTCGAAGGCCCCTATTTAGCAGTCTTTTGGATCTAAAATTTACCTAACTCATTGGCTTGCAGGAAGGGGTAATCATTTGAAACAACCCAAACTACTAACAAATCTTTGTTGTAGGATCTTGACATGGGTTTTCTTTTGATCTTTATTGTGTGCCTTATTTTCATAGATTACCAAACACTTCAATTGGTATACTAAAATTGAACTAGTGTCTTTTGTGTCTTGAGAAATAGGCTCTTTTTGTTTAATCTCTAGAGGGCCTATCTCCCCATGTGGTCATTAGGACTACTAGTGATGAGAGAATGACCCAAGTGGTAGTGAGGAAAACCCACCTCTTCCAAACCACTATAAATAACTATAGCCATGGTGAAAGCCATGGGTAACATGTGCTTATTAGTTCATACCAACACTATGTCTCCCCATAAACCCGTTTGATCAAATTTATTTGATCACTTGTAGGGCATAACACCTACCGTTTGGGAGCCTTTTGTATTTACAGTTAAAAGTGTCGCATGTATGGCCACATGAGAGGATTCCCTTACTAGAACATTTTTTTTTAGAAAACCAAAATCCTTCTAGTTGTTGGGGTAGGAGCTCAGACCTTTGGAGTGGCCCACACACATACGGTTCTTAGTAGAGACAAAGTTCGCCACAGGGAGTTTTCATGGGGACTGATGCTTGGCTGCGCTGGAGAAGTGAGTGTCGAGGGTGGAGCTAGTGGGGTCAAGAATCTAAGTATCCACTCTAAATAGCATAGCCTCAGGGGAGACCCCATGTGGGATCAACAACTATTGTCCTAGCCAACCATAAGAATTGTGCTTGTCTTCTTTTGAACAATCAAAAATTCAAGATCAAAACATCAAAACATTGTGTCTTTTGTGTCTTCAAGTGTATGCAAATTTTTTTACATCAAACAACACACTTTTCTTTTAGTCATTTTGAGTCTAAACACTTACAAACATTGAGTCTTCATCAACATTGTGTCCTCTTGTCATGGAAAAATAGTCAAAAATTCAAATGTGGTCGCAACAACTTCACAAATTAGAAAAATTGCACTCAGTTTCCAGAAACGCGTCTGTGTCTAACCAAAACACGTCTGTGTCATTTAACCGTGTCTGTGTCCTCCTAGAGAAAATTGCATTCATAAAATCTCAGAAATGCATCTGTGTAGTGGTCAACCACGTATGTGTCATTTAATCGCATCTGTGAAGTATACAAGCACGTCTGTATTCAGAATTGGAAAAATCTATCGTCCAGCAAATAAGAGTTGTTAGTTTCAGACTTATTGAGCTTCCTAGGTTATCTCTCTGGGTTTTCATATAGAATTCAACCTATTTATGGATCTCACGAAGTCCATCATTGCTTTACATCTTGCATTGCATTCACATTTGTCTAAACTTAAGTCAAAAGGTCACTTGCTTGTCCTCACCTTACTTTGTCAACACACTACATACAACAACATTTTGCTAAGTGGTCACTCATCAAGGTCTATCACCTTTGGGTCTCATTTGGTCTTACTTAGAGTCAAGGTCAACTTACCTCATCAAGAGAAACTATCATCTCTTTGGAAGCCACACCTACTGTACTACATACATACTTGGTCTTACACTTTGGACATTTCAAGTAAACTTCAGATTCGTTTACATTCCATCCAACTCTTGGTCTTCCATACTCTTTCCATTTTCATCTAGTCTCAAACATGTTGGTCAAGACCTAGTTCATGGTTGAAACCCGTTCCCAAAAATCTAGGAGAGAAACTAAAGAGGCTTAAGAGTCTGCAAACATGAGTGCCTATGAGTATGACAATGATGTCTTTTTCAATTCTGATCATACTACATTACCTGACATGGATGCCTATAGAAACATTCCAAATGTTGAGAACATGGACACTACAAACAACAATGATACACACAATGACAATATGGACTACTTTTCCATACATTCAGCAGAAGTGAAAGACTCCATTATGGATCCCTGTTTCAATAGATTGGTTGAGAAAATAATGAGGAGAGATAGACAATACTTCTTACAAATGATGGCACAAAGTGGAAGTGGAACCAAGATACCTCATGATTTTGACATGTCTCAAATAATGGAAAATCGACCTTTGCAACAAACTCACTCCAACATGGATCAAAGGAGGCCTAATAGTGGAGGAAATAGAGGACCACATCTTGTGTCGGAATCACCATCATCTTTATTTCAAAAACCAGAGGTCCCATACACAGATGGTCAAGCATATGATACTCACCTTCGCAGACCATTATGGAAGTCTTATGCAGAAAAATATGCTCAATCGCATACCACTACTAAGGATCAACCATCAAAGCAATTGGATATTCAAAGGCATGCTCAAAATTTGGACACAAGAAAACCCCGCATCAAATTTGGGGGCAACACACTAGAACAAACTCATGACATTCCTATAGAGTATGGTATACATGGATAAAGCAAATATTCCATTCCTCAACATGACTCTATACCAAGTGGTCCATATATGCAACATCACTATAGACCTCCTCCATATGAACATGGATAACACAAACAACAATGATACACACAATGACAATATGGACAACTTTTCCATACATTCAGCAGAAGTGGAAGACTCTATTATGGATACCCGTTTCAATCAATTGGTTGAGGAAATAATGAGGAGAGATAGAAAATATTTCTTACAAGTGATGGCACAAAGTGGAGCCAAGATCCCTCATGATTTTGACATGTCTCAAGTAATGGAAAATCAACCTTTGTAACAACCTCACGTGAACATGGATCAAAGGAGGCCTAGTAGTGGAGGTAATAGAGGACCACACCTTGTGCCTGAATCACCATCATCTTTGTTTCAAAAACTTGAGGTCCCACATACACATGGTCAAGCATATGATACTCACCTTCGTAGACCATTATGGAAGTCTTATGCAGAAAAATATACTCAAGCACATACCAATGCTAAGGACCAACCACCAAAGCAATTGGATATCCAAAGGCATGCTCAAAATTTGGATACAAGGAAACCTCATGTCAAATTTTAGGGCAACACACTAGAACAAAATCATGACATGCCTGTATAGTATGGTATACATGGACAAAATAGATATTCCATTCCTCATCATGACTCTATACCAAGTGGTCCATATATGCAACATCACTATAGACCTCCTCCATATGAACATGTGTATGATCAATACCATCCATATATGCAACATGCTCCTCCTCCACTAGGTGGCTCAAGCATGGGATATGGTCCAAGAAGTTGGTCTCCACCTAAGAACAATTTGGAACAGCAAATTAAGGACTTACAAAAGAAAATGTAGGACATAAATACACCAAAGCCAACTTCCACAATGAGAGACATATGTCCCTATCCATTTGATAAAAGCATTCCAATGCCTCCTTTTCCTACACATTTCGTGACACCTAAGTTTGATAAGTACAGAGGCAAAGGAGACCCTAAGGCACATATAAGACAATTTTTCACAGCTTGCATTGAGGTAGCAGCAGAAGAGACATATTTGATGAGACTATTCCCACAAAGCTTAGGTGGTCAAGCTATGGAATGGTTCTCCCAACTCCCACCTATAATTAAGTCTTGGGGTGATCTAGCAGAGGCTTTTATCCAACATTTCTCATACAACATAGAGATAGATATATCAATCACCACTTTGTGCAACACTAAGCAAAAGGATGGGGAGTCATTTTCATCATTCTTACAAAGATGAAGGAATTTAGCCAGCAGGTGCTCTTGTGAAATTCCACAAAAAAAAATGGTAGAGATGTTCACCCAGAATGTCCATAGAGAAATTGGTTATGACTTAAGGAAAGATTGCTTGTCCACTTTCAAGGACGTCATTGAAAAAGGCTTAGCAACAAAGAAGGTCTTAATTGCATAAGGAGTAATTAAGATATTCAAAGAAAATAAAGAGGACTTTAAAGGAAAAGACAAGCCAAGATTTTGGAATAAAAACAAGAACACAGTCAATGATGGTGTTGTTGATGCCAATACAGTACGACCCAAAATCGTTTTTTCTAGATCAAGCTCTACAAACAATCAAGTGAATATTCAAACAACTTCAAAACCACAAAGGAAATATGCCCCATTGGGAGAACCACTTGAGTCAGCTTTCAAGAAGCTAGTGGCAAACAAAATAATAACAATTCTAGATATGCCTCCATATGAGCCAAAGGTCAAACCAAATTGGTGGAATGATGATGAATATTGTGAATATCATAAGAGAAAAGGCCATAAAATAGGAAATTGTCATCGGCTGAAGAACATTATACAAGACCTTATTGATAGAGGAGACATTGAGATCGAAGGACACTCATCCAGTCAAGAACATGAAATGTTTAAAGAACCATTCCCAAAACATGACAAGGGAAAAGCCAAAGCCATAGATGAGCAGACCAACTCTACTAGAGCATCCTATAACTATGGTTCAACTGTCAATCATATTTCAATGGACAATTATGTCTCTACCATTATCATCAAGGACAAAACACTTGAAAATTCTACCCAAAGAGCCAAAGTTGTCCTAAAAGGCATTGAACCTTCTTCTGAATCTACCTCTAAATGTAATGTCATAACTCGTCAAGGTAAGGTCACCCTGCAAGGTGCTCCAACTAAAACCACTGCTTCCTCATTGACAAAACCTAAGTACAACCTACTAGAACAGTTAGGGAAGATACCCGTGCTTATCTCCATCCTTGAGCTATTATGCATATCCCCTGCACATAAAGCCATCCTTGATAAATCTTTGAGAGAAACCACTATCCCCATTGATCTGAATGTGGACCAGTTTCAAGCCATGGTGGGATACCTTTCCATTCCACATTCTCTTACATTCACTGAGGCTGACAACACCCCTGTAAGCCAACCACATAATGCACCTTTACACATTGAAGCCTTCCTACACAAAAATAAAATAAAATGAGTCCCGATAGATGGAGGAGAAGGTCTGAACATTTGTACATTGAACACTATTAAACAATTGGGATATTCTAAAAAAAGCTATGAATTCTACACATGCAATCACCATTAAAGCATATGACGATGAAGAGAGCTCATCCAAGGGCATAGTCAATTTACCTCTCAGAGTTGGGCCAATAACTAATGATGTGGTTTGTCAAGTCCTAGACCTAGATCTCACATACAACATATTGCTAGGATATCCATGGATTTATGAGATGGGATCAGTCTCATCTACGTATCATCAATGTATCAAGTTTCCACACAATGGAGATGAAGTGACCATCAAAGATGATCCAAATCCATTCATATATTGCAATAATCTATGACCTAGATTAGAAATAATAATCCCAGTCAATCAAGAAGCTATTCCTTTAGAAACATATGTGGATCCAGAAACATGAAAGCTTCTATATCAAAACAAATAGAGCTCAAAGAAAAATTCATGTTGATCAACTCCCACTATCTCCTAAGGTATTGAGTTGACAAAAACAATCTACAAACAATTTACAGTATCAAATAATTGAGTACGAATCACCTAGTGTTGTGGCTACTAAGTTTGAATGCAAATCTCCTCGAGTGGTGCAAGCAGCTCTTGATATCAATAGTCCTAAGAGTGGTTCTAGCGAAGAATCTATTGAGTGTATCACCAGCCCTCTTGAGAACTCATATAGCCTTACCATTGCATCCACTCATTCCATTTCCACTCCTCTTCTAGACTTAGATCAACAAGAATCACAAAAGCCCTTACTTATTGGGGATCAAAAATCAAGCTTTGAAAGGAAAACTTTAAAAGTCAAAAATAAAGAAAAGGCCTTTAGTCCAAATCCAAGTCAAAAGCTATTGGACTCTTAAAAAATCAAGGTGAAGGATAAAAATCCTATGAAAGAAAAAGAGAAACAGTTGATCTCCCCTAATATCAAAATAACTAGGGGCAAAAGTTCTACAATTTTAAGTCAAAAAGCATACTTGTTGATCCTAAGTCTCCATCATTTCATGCTACTTCCACTTCTTTTCACAATCATAAGCCTTCATAACTCATCCACGTGTTCCACACATCCATACCCTTTTGTCGATACATCATGGACCTTTAATGGAGCTTCCTCGAAGGAATTTGTTATCAAGGATGCCCAAACTTCTTTAGGTGACACACATATGGGCCTACATAGTTCACACACTAGTAATTCTATCTCAGTTCCTTTATCAAGAAGGATACTCACTCGATCTACATATCATTTAGTCAAGGAATAATGCAACTACAATCATAAGGTTAAGCCTCGTACACTTGAAGTGGGTGACTTAGTTCTCAAGGAAAATCCTAAAAATCAGCAAGAAAGAGAGAAGAAGGGCAAGTTCGAACCAAATTGGCTTGGTCCTTACATCATTACAATAGTCTATGGATCTGGTGCATATCAGCTTTCAAACCCAGATGGAAAACCTTTGGAGGATCCTATCAACATCATGCACTTTCACAGGTTTTACACATAGCTCTTCAGAGTATCCTAATTCAAAAATACAAAAAAAAAAAATCAAAAAAATTCAAAAATACAAAAAAATCATTAAAAAAAAATCATTACTTGGTGAAAATCTGACAAACAGTTGCCTTGTGGCACACAAAAATTGAAAAATAAAAAAATTGGAAAACAAAAAAACATTTCGTGCAACAATGAAAACCACTTTGGTGGTGCCCTGGGCAAGTACCATGGTGAAAACTAGGTCACTGACGCCATGTGTAGAGACATTGCTTCTCCCTCCTTCAGGATTCCATTTCATCATTTCACTTTGCACACACTCACAACCTCTTCATCCATAATAAACTTACCCAATCCCATCATGGTTTGTCATTGATCTACCCAAGATTGGTAAGCCATTCATAATAAACCTTCCTTTTCACCCTTTCCATCCATAATAAATCAGCTCCTATCTTTGGCTAAGGCAAATCCTATGTCTAGTGATGGGTGTGGAACTCAGAGCACCACATGTTCTGAGGAGTACAATTTCTTCCAGTTTTCTTTAGTCTATCCGTACACAATCCGCAATAAAGAAACACTTACATCACAATCCGCAATAAAGTTCTTTCTTCTCCGCAATAAAGTATCAGTTTCATGGATTCAGTTAGTTTCAGATGAGACACAACAGCAACAATGGGATTTAACAAATCAAATCTTTCAAAAGACTCAGACAACATTATGGTTCAGTGCTATCTATCCTTTTGTGAAAATAAACATTGTGACCACAATCAAATAGACTTATACAAGTGACAAGAGACACTAAACTTGAGGACTATAGTGGATGTTGGTGTCAAGTCTTGGTTTTCTTTTGATTTTATCTTTCTGGTGACATGTCTTTTAGCTTTTCCAGGATGTCTTTGATTGTTGATTTTATCTCTAGGATGTATTTGACTAGAAAGGAAAGGATGGGGTATTGTCGCCTATTTTCTTTGTTGTTTGTGGATTGTCTCTTAGTAATGCTATGACTTGTCCAAGGATATGAGGGCACTGTGAGTCTAGTGTGAACTGGGGCATTCCTTGTTTGCGACTGTCTGATCTTCATGCAAACAGGTACAATGACTTTTTGGGTCGAACATATGTCTGGATTGTCATAACCTATTTTCCATAATAAAGCTCAATGATGATAACGCACAAGAAGCTCTTTCACTTCCATATCTTCTATATTTCATCTTCCTTTCTTGATTGACTTCCATTGTCCTTCTTGAGTCCATGTAGCCTACTATCACATAACTGAGTATAATGACACACCAAAAATATTTTCATTTCAAGTAGTTTGCACGTGCATTACCACATATTAGCATTTCATACATACATATAGATATCACAATTGCACCGTATCCTACACACAACACATGATATCATATTTTACATTCTCATCATGTAAATAGTTATTTGCATTATCATATTCATTTGCATTTCATACATTCACATTTGCATTTAAACATAACATTTAAAAACACAAAAGATCAAAAATATTGCATTTTATCATATACATATTTGCATCCATATCATAAGCATCACATAGAAACATCACATAGGTACACATGCATATAGCTACTATAAGGATGAATCATTTCATATATATATATATATATATATATATATATATATATATATCAAAATAATAACTGTCATGATACAATAAGGTCAAACTCTCATATGGCTATAATCACCTCAAGATGTCTACATCATCATACAAAAATGGTACAAAACTGATAAATAGGGAGCCCTCTAAGGCTATGATGAACTCCCTCCCTTGGAGCCAGCCAACCTCAATGGAGTCTAAGCCTTGGAAGTTCCTGCCCCAGGATCATCTCTCTTGCCCCCTCTATTTGGTGGTGGTGGAGGACCCATGACCCCACTGCTAGACGCCTGTCTCCTGTCTCTCCCTCCAGTGGTCGTTGTAGTCTGTGATGGTCTCCGGAAGCTCCTAGCCTACTGATATGGTGGCACCACTCCATAGTATAGGTCTCTCCAATAGGCTATCTCCTCCCCTGCCTACAAAACATAGACGTATTCGGCCCCTGTGTCCTCTGCTTCATGTTTGTCTGTCCTCAGTGTTGTATGAGCCTCCATATAGCGTTGAATAGCCTGATCCTTCTCTTGCTCAGTGTCCCTCAGTTGTTTCCTAAGTCTAGTTGTATCCCTCTCCAGATCCTAGATATCATCTACCCATCCATGGCAGATCTCCCTCAAGGATAGTAGCTCATCCTCCTCCTCTCCCCCCTCACCCTGTCCCTATGGCTTCTCCTATCCCTATCCCCATCCCCGTACCTATCTGGGAACCTATGCTACTGGCACTTGTAAATACAATCCATCTCTACCCCTCACTATGTGAACTTGCTAATCCTGTCTCTCCTCTTCGCCCTCTCTCCTCTCTACCACTGCGCCCTGTCTTCACCATCAGCCTCTACCTCCACCATCTCCACTATCATCTCCATCACCTCCACTATCTCCATCTATCGGCTCCCCTGGATCTATCAGTCATGGAAATGGATGCTCTCCCCAATATGTAGTGTACTCTAAATCCATGCTTGCATCCTCTATATCTGCCCATCTATCCCAAGGCAGAGGAACCATCTCTACCATCTGTGTCACATCCTAATCATAAGAAAGCAATGGCCCCAAATGCACCTGATCCATCACTATCCACGCATACATCCCTGACCGTTGTATCCTACCGAACTACCTGGCCATCCTATCTAACAACTGCCTCTCAATAACATACGATGTCCAACCAATTAGATAGCTACTCCAGAATACATACGACAACTCCACTGCATCATCCTCCCACTCCTCACAGTCTAAGTAAGGCCTCCATATCACACTATCTATCTCATCAATAACACTATGCTAGTACTCTAGTCTTCCAATCCGTGGTTGTGATGTAATCATATCATACAAGTGTACATAGCTATGCCCATGTCCCCTACCTCTAAAATGTATCTTTCATGTAACCGGCAGATGCTTATATGCCCATACCTACAATAATGTCTCTCTACATCCTAATCCTATTGATCCATGATACACAAACTAATGCAGCTCATAATACAAGTGTGTCAGTAGACACGGCCCCCATGCAAACCTAGTGTTCTCAGTCACCAATGTCTCTAGAGTCCTCCCCCATCCCACAACCAACCCTCGTGTCACTCTATCCGGATAGAGGAACCCACTGATAACTCCTGCCAAAACCACCAGTAGTGCCAGTCCTATTTATGTCATGGTGTCCGAAGCCACATGTCCAACCCTCATCTCCAGTCCTGGATCCTGAAACACTCATCTCAGCGCATCCCTATCTCCCTCTCGAACATAAGGAACTAACTCCTCATCGATCTGTATCCACAGTATCCTATACACATCCTCCAAGGTGACTGTCATCTCACCCAACAACAAATGAAACGTGCATGTCTCTGAGTGCCATCTCTTAGCTAAAGTAGTTAGCAATCCCATGTTCACCCGAAATGCAGGCACATACAGAATATATGGCAAGACAATAGCCTGAACTGCCGCTCTATCCTCGAGTGTCAGCTCTAGTTGTAAACTCTGAGTCGAAGGGAATCTCTCCCATGACTCCAGCATAGGTAGATCCTTCTGCAGTCAAGCAAATCAACTGTGTCAATTCTAGTAGCGTTCCCTATTCATCACAAGGTGTTGTTCTTTTTCGTACTCCCTGTTCATCACAAAGTACTACTTTCTATCCTAGTAGCATTACCTATTCATCACAAAGTGCTTCTTTGATCCTATCTTTTAGGGCACCTACTTGAGTGTATCCTCTTGAGTAGCCTATCCAATTGACAACGTATGTTCTATCACAGAATTGTCAATTTCACCCTCATCCAATTGACAACATATGTTCTATCACAAAATTGTCAATTTCTATGGTACTCCATGTTCATCACAAAGTGCCTCGCTCTATCCTATCCTAGGGCCTTTGCTTGAGTGTATCCTCTTGAGTAGTTTCCTCATTGACAATGTATGTTTTATCATAGAATTGTCAATCCTTGCCCTATCTGCTACCCTAGTCTTCCCTAGAGGACCTGCTTGAATGTATCTTCTCAGTAGCTTATCCAATCGACAACATATGTTTATCACAGAACTGTCGATTTGACCTTGAAGACATAAACGCGCCTAAAATACACAGACGCACTCGCATCTAACATAGATGCTACTGGAATCATAGACGCGCCTAACACAAACATAGACACGCCTAGCCTATGCAGATGCACCTAACACCAATGTGGACATGCCTTAACATTTTTCTTGACCTACCTAGCATGCATTTATGACAACAATTAATGCAACAAAGTACAAGGAGGTTTTGTGGTACTCACCGGCTCTCCTGCATCTGCTGGCCTCTGATATCGGCGAATGTGATCGAATCTGTAGACCAATGCCATCGCTGTTGACTGCTCTCTCTCTCTCTCTTCACTCTGATCTCTTGGATGTGTGGATGACAATGAGGATTTTTTCCCTCATGGTCTATCTTATAGACTACCCTAGCCCTAGTCTCTCGCGTCAATCTTCTTTATCCCATGACTATGTCACTCTATCCTATCTTGTCAGTCCTTTCTCACCTTTCTTTCTTATCAAGAGATCATTTGCAATCTTTTTAGACATTTTCATCCAATCTCTCGAGGGGGCATATCATTCCCATCTTGGAACAACTTTGTATTAGTTCATCTTATCTTCTTTGAAACAACGCGACAAGCTGCATTATCTCAAAGAGGGGCAAAATGTAGACACCTAAAATTGTCCTATCTAATTAAATAAATATTTTTATTTATTTAATTATTTTAAGCCTAATTCTTTTATTAATTAAATGAATCTTTATCTATTTAATTAATTCATTTATCTTCTTCTATCCCTTTTCCTCATTTGAATAAATACTTTTATTTATTTGAATTATCCTTTTTCTAAATTAAATAAATATTTCATTTATTTAAATTTGTATTAAGTATCATAGAATCACAAAGCTCATTTTTTGCTCATTCGAGCATCCACGTTACAAACTTATTACAAATACTAGCTCCTTTCAAGAAAACTTATTACAAATACTAGCTCATTTCGAGCACCAAACTAGAAACAACAATTGGAAGACCAAGGGTCACAACTTATAAATCCACTTTAAACAATGTGACAAATACAACCAATGGAAGACCAAGAGTCACAACATAGAATTCCACAAAGGTGTCCCTCATGGGAGTTGAACTTGGGTCTCTACATTGAGAACTCAATGCTTTAACCAGCTAAGCTCAACCCCTTGGACTATTTTATTTATTTAATTGATCCCACTTCCTCAATTAATTAAATGAATCTTTATTTATTTAATTAATTCATTAACCTTTTCCACCCATGACACATGTCATTCATCTCTTAATTCCTACACTACCTACCCTCTAATCTTAGCCGACCATTTATCTTTTACACCTCTCAATCTTATCCCTCCATTTCTTATAGTGTCTTCTATATAAGGAGATGCTTCCTTCACTATCATTCTAATAATTCTACCCAACTATGCTTTTGAATTTTCACATGCGATCAAGCCTACTTGCAACCACATTTCTGGTCTTTGTTGAGCTCTTGTGCACACATAAAATCTGAGAGCAAATATATCAAGCAAGATCAATGGAGATAGGAAGAATGGAGATCCAAACCCTATTGGACATGTGATGGTATAATCTTTGTGATTTTATTCAATTTGCATTGTCTTAGGTAAACTTCATATGATATGGTGGATCTTTGTTGTTGTTAGGCTAGGGTTTCGTGGTTGAATTCAGTTAGTCTTTCAATATTGTTGTTTCCATTTTCACCATAAACAGTAACAATAAGCTTGAATGCAATTAAAATCTATCCTAGGGTATACTAAACCAAATTACATGATAACTATAAACCTAACTTAACCTTAAATTGAATTGAACCCTAACAATATATCAAATTTAACCTTAAAAATAAGCCAATTTGAACCTTAACCTTATATTAAAAATGATTAACAATATACACTTTTAACCTAAAAGTGCTTAAAGGCATTTTCAACATTTGCACATCACTATACCACAAACATTACTGGATTTTTTTTTTCAAATTATCGACAAAGCACACAGACATTGTCTTTTCTTAAGACCAAATTTAACAAATGATTTTCAAACCAACGAAATAAAAGATGCATAAAGAATTTCAAGACTATCACAAAGCAAACACATAAAAATAATTGACACAGAGGTTGATTTTTAGAGCCTAAGTATATAGATCAGAGTTTGGGAAATAACTCCTTTCATCCGTAGATGAAAATAAAGTCTTTTCAAATAGTATTCATCCAAAGTAATAGGTTCAAAAACCTAAAATTTCATGAACCTTTCCAAAGTCTAATGAAAATGTATATATAGCCACAACCTGGTCAATAGTTAACATGGGAAACACAAAATTTTAACTTTTCCACCTCACAATTTCAGAGGAGTTTTAAAACAGAAGAACTAAAACATAACCTTCCCAATGAAATAGCCAAGAACTAATACTAAGAAGACATCTAGATGAGCTAAGATGTATCTTTATCAGTTTCAGAACACATGGTGATAGTAGCATTCTTCCAATCTACATGAGAAACAAATAAATTTTGGATAAGCATGGAATGTGGGAGGCCGATGTGAACAATTATTTTCTTCCACACCTCTTTCCCTCTATGGACCTGCTTGATGCCGGAGCACCAGTCCAGTTCTTACCGGTTGAGCAGTTTTCAGTAGATTTTCTTAAGATCATGGCATTTCTTCATGTTTGAGTGTTCAGCATTATGGTTTTTGGTTTATTCCCTTGTGTTCATGGTCTTTATCGTGTTCAAGTTTCATGGCATTTGGCTTTGTTTCTGGTGAGATGTGGATTCTGGTATTGGCTTGGTTGATATGTTCTTACCAGTTAGTCTAGTAGTGTGTTGAGTGAATTTGGATCAAGTTGTGGTTGATCTTCGTGACTTCCGGATAGTTGGAGATGTTTATTTGGTCCTTGGCTAGTATTTTCGGAGGTCTGCGCATCATTTTATGTTTTTGTGTTTGTTCTTAGTGATTTGAGCCGATAGGTTCCCATTGCACGTTTCATGAACTGGTTGGTCTTTGGGTTGACTTGATTGAGTTGTAATTATTTGTGGATGGTATAAATAGAAGCTTGTGAATCATTTGAGGAGATATATGTTATAAAATAGAGGAAAGAGTTATGAGACTGAGCGAAGATGTAGATCCAGGGAGATTCTGAACCGGTTGGATTGAGGCCGAAAGGTTGAGGTCCGAATTAGGGTAGAACCAACAAACTGTTCCCAGAAGCTAATATGTTATGTGGATGATCTGCGGATCTTGTAATTGTGTTGCAAGGATTAATTGTATCCTGGATTGCAATCCACCATGTGGCATGTATAATTCTTCAAATTGTAATAAGATTCATTCATATTGTTTATCGCTTATGTGTTATGTGTTGTTACCGATTTTTTTTCTACTATTTCTGGCATCTTGTTATCAATTACCGATATGTTGTGCATGATCCATGTGTTTAGCTGAAAGGTTGGGTTGTCCTTCATTGGATCTCCTTGCCTTCACTAGGTCAAATAGTATCAGAGATGATTTGTGAGCCTGTTGTTGGAAAAAGTGTTTTTTGTGCACCGATTGGTTGGAGAGAAGATTGAGGCAACTTGTGGACTTGTTCAGATCACCAAACATGAGGCACATCAAGGTTTGTAGGTAGATCGCCGATCGTAGAGCTTGAGCTTGAGTCAGTTAGTGGTTAGAGACTTGAACAGATCATTGATAGAGGCAAGTCATAGTTTTGACTGGTAGATTATTGTGGAGAGGCAACCAGAAGCTATAATCAAATTGTCAAACCCCCCTGAGGTAGTTGTAAGTACTACTGACTGATCGTGGAACCTGATCAAGTGATGGGACTCACTTTTCAATTAACCCTGAGAGTGAGTAGTTTTCAATAGAGTTGCTTGAGATCATGGCATTTCTTCATGTTTCAGTGTTCAACATTGTGTTTTTGGGTTTATTCCCTTGTGTTCATGGTCTTTATCATGTTCGAGTTTCATGGAATTTAGCTTTTTTCTGGTGAGATGTGGATTCTGGTATTGGTCTAGTTGATATGTTCTTATCGGTTAGTCTGGCAGTGTGTTGAGTGAAGTTGGATTGGGTTGCAGTTGATCTCCGTGACTTGTGGATCATTGGAGATGTTGCTTTGGGCCTTGGCTAGTATTTCTGGACATCCATGCATCATTTTATGTTTTTGTGTTTGTTCTTAGTGATTTGAGTCGATAGGTTACCATTGCATGTTTCATGAACCGGTTGGTCTTTGGGCTGACTTGATTGAGTTGCAATTATTTGTGAACAGTATAAATGGAAGCTTGTGAATCATTTAAGGAGATAGAAGTTAGAAGATAGATGATAGAGTTATGAGACTAAGTAAAGATGTAGATCCAACGAGATTGTGAAACAATTGGACTAAAGCCAAAATGGTAAGATCTCGATTAGGGTAGACTCGAAACACTGTTCTCGGAAGCCAATTTGTTATGTGGATGATCTACGGATCTTGTAATTGTGTTGTAAGCATTAATTGTATCTTAGACTGCGATCCAGCATGTGGCATGTATAATTATTCAAATTGTAATAAGATTCATTCATATTGTTTACCAGTTATGTGTTCTATGTTGTTACCAAATGTTCTTTCTACTATTTATGGCATCTTGTTACCGTTTACCGGTATGTTGTGCATGACTAATGTGTTTAGCTACAAGGTTGGGTTGTCTTTCATTGGATCTCCTTGCCTTAACTGTATAACTGCTCCACTTGATCAACATGGTTGCCCAAGTGTTTGATGCAAAGGAATAATAGAGATTCAATTTTAGCAATAGTCAACAGATCATTTGAAACTAACACCTTACCCTCCATATAATTTATCTTACCCTCAAATAACTATGTTATGACTTTAAGGCTTTTGAGGGTTTTTCCATCTTCTTTTATACACTTAATCCCTATGCATTTAAGATCATTTTGCATTGATGTGATCAATTCAGCAAGATGGTTCATTAATTTTTCCAATTCACCATATGCCTATAGCACCACCGAATTCCTCCATTCTATATTCTTTTTGCTAACATAAAGAATGTATTAATCAAGATCTGGCATAGGCTTCTCACTTAAGAATTTCATTACTCTATATGTCTATACCTGCTGCATCTGCACTGCTACTTTTGCCCACTTAGCTTCTTCCTTCTTCCAATTTATGATTTATGTTTCAAGTTCATTCATAAATGACTGAGCATTTTCATACACCTTACTCAGGTTGATGAAATAATATGTTCTTGACATTCTGATTCCCTCAAGCCAATCCATGAAAACTTCGGCAACCATCTTGCATTTCTGAATTTGTTCAAGGACTCTCTGGTTTGCCAGTGACTTAGGGTCGAAGGAAGACAGTATATGGGAAAGAGGTTGTGGGTTTGAATTATTGATTGTCTCTATATATTATGCCATATGTCTCAATGTCTCCTTTAGCTCTTTCTTAACCTTCTCATCCTTCCAGGTTCGAGTGATAATTATTTTAGTTGATGCCTCCAGATGGTAGATATCTTCAAACCTCGTACCAACTCCAAGGTTCACTTTTTCAATAGAAAAACCCTTTGATGAAGGACTTGCCTTTTAATGTGCAGATTCGGTTAACACTGAGAGGGAGGGTGAATCAGTGATAACAATAAATTCCAAACTTTCACCAATCTGAACAATACTTCACAAAATAGTTCATAACCAGTATCAGTAGCTGATCTAATAATCACTTAATGCATATTTACCAAAACATTACTAGTAACAACTAAAGTCTTCATCATTAAGTAAATACATCAAATGCATAATCCATCACAACATGAACATAGATACTTTTCACGTGGAAACTCAAATAGGAAAAACCACTATGGGAATTGGTACCCACAAAATATTGCACTCTTTTGAAATGTACCCTGTTAAGAGCCTAGCCTAGTTAGGAGATTTACAACAATACCCAGTTAAGAGAAGACCCTATTAGGAGTCACTCGATCAAGGGATTTTACACCTTAGCTCCATTAGGAGCTTTACCCTGTTAGGAGTAACCTTGATGGAGGATTTAAACTCAAGTTGTTGAGCTACCCGGTTAAGGGATTTATACAATGAGACCTGTTAGGACCTACCTGATTAACAGATTTTAATGTTGTTGCAACTATTATGAAACAATAGATAAAAGATATGGACTCAACACTTCATAGCATTCTATAACTGATCTTTGTCAGCTCCAATATGCTTCTCTCATGCAGACATCTCAATCCTCTTCGAGACACACACACTTCTTTGATTACCGACACACTTAACCTTCTCAAACTCGACCTAAATACATTTTACAATTAGGTCAGTTAAAAAACCCTAACCTACAATGAATCTACATCATAGATCATATCAAATCATTACAAATCATTACAGATCATCATACAGATCATTACAACAAATTACAAGATAATTACAATCGTTGAATGATCATAACTCATCACCACACATCGATCTGATAAGCTATCAAACCCTTATCACATTCTGCTAAGCACTTCACTACTTCCCAAGAAATTTGGTCCTTGTACGTGCAAAAACAACATCTTATCTTTTCACATGGATTTTGACACGTCATCATGTAAACTTATGAACATGAAAAGAATCACCACCAAACCATAAAACATCATCGGTCAAAGATCTTGATACCGGTTCTCAAACCTTAGCTATTTATACAACACTCAATAACAAACATGACGTCTAGTTCTACAAACATGATGCAGTTCAAGTCATAGACTCCCTATGATGTCATAAGCACACATTTCAAACCACAATGTACCTGACTCAACATGAATCACTACCGCAATCATCTCCTTCTTTATTACTACTTACCAGTTCATTAGTACTTAGCATTTTTGCTATCCAACTCAATCCAATTCAATCAATTACCAGCTAGACTTAACCAATAGACTTAGATGACATACCAAGAATAAAAAAACATGGACAAATGTGGTTGCCATCAATGACAACACAAATAACTGATCATAATATCATAGTTATATCATCACCAATAGTCCATCAATATATCATCACCAACAGTTCTTTAATATATCATCACCAAAACTCCTTTACTGAAACATCATTATGTCCATCAAGTATGCCAATATGCCAACAATCTCCCCCTTTGGCATTGATGGTAATACCAAAAACTGCAACACCAAAATCTCATCATGAAACCTGTTATATTATTGTCCGGTTATCAGTAATTCTCCTTTCCTCATATCATATTTCTTCTCCCCCTTTGAAAACAATGCCAAAGGTGCAAAGGAATCTTTGGTCATCATCTCAGCTTCTCCCCTTGAGCAGTAGCCCACTTCTCATCAATCCACCGTGAAAGATATTCAAGAGTTCCACTGAAATGATGCTTCATCAGCATCCTAGTTGATCTTAGGTAGGGGTATAACCCCCAACTTACCTTTGAGATATTCAAAGGTAGCCTTAGACAATGTCTTAGTGAATATATCAGCCAATTGCTCTTTACTATGCTCCAATCTCACTTTCTTTCCCTGTACTCTTTCTCTCAAAAAGTGATACTTCAATTCAATATGTTTAGTCCTTGCATGCAGTATCGGGTTATTAGAAATTTTTATAGCACTAGTGTTATCACAATTTATAATCACCGGTTATGTCATATCTTTCTTGAAACCTTCCAAGACATGTCTCATCCAAATAGCTTGTGTATAATTCATTAATGCAGCCACATATTTTGCTTCAACTATAGACTGGGATATACACATCTATTTCTTACTCATCCAAGATACCAATCTGCCACCTAGAAAGAATGCACCACACCTCTTTCTCTCTATGGACGCCTAAGGATCCCTATATTACATTTGACCCTAGTGAGACCATTAGAGCACCCGATGGCCCTTTATACATAGTTTCCAAGGTTAAGGATATCTCTTACCGTGGTGCCCATATTGATCCCTCTTGCATGGTTAATGTCATAACTGAAGAGTATATTTTCACTTAACAATTGCATAAACCAATATATGATGCTTATAATGTGATTGTAAAGTTATTTGATGGATTCTTTTGTCCTACCACTGGCTCTATCACCCTTCATGTTGAATTTCATACTAAATCCATAGATGTTGACTTTTTTATCGTACCCTCTTCCGAGAAATTCCATGTGAAGTTGGGCTATCCTTTGCTATCTTCCATGAAGGCTATTGCTTCTCCAATCCACAAGTGTCTAAAATTTCCTCACAATGGAGAAATCATAATCGTGAACCATATCTTATTCTTTCATCCGAAAGAACCCTCGGTGTTCCTATTGATTTCTTTTGGCCTAAACAATTTCAATCTCTTCCATCAAGGAGCGTGATGCTCTTTTTCAATCTTATAAAAAATGGAAGAAAGATTTGATAATATCCTTAAGTCAGCCTAAATCCCCAACACTTGACATTTCTATTATTCTTCAAGATGAGGTTCTTCCCCTCATGAATAGAACTAATCTACCTCCTAAGGAAGATCATCAACCTATTCCTATCGATGTGACTATACCTTCTCCTAAGAAGAACAACAATATACTTCCTAAGGTTAGACCTGTACCTCCTCCTCATGATGGTCCTAGTTTTCTTACTACGCTTAATATTTCTCCTTTATATGGCACAGTTCTACTTACTTCCTCTTATCAAGAGAATAGGCCTACTTCTCCTCTTGTTCAACTGAAAATACCTCAACCTAAACTTTCAACTATCAAGGAGAGAAACATTCCTACTTTCTCAAGTGTTCCTCCTCCTTCTCAGCCTTCGACTAAGACTCGACACAATCATTGTACAAGAGAATGCTGATGATGACATCATGTTCAAGCTCATGAAGCTATTCCTCAAAATTCTCGATCTCCTCAAACTCCAATAGTTGACATGATTCCCTTTTCTTGCAAGCAAGATGTTTAGCCTACATCTCCAAATTATAAGTTGCACAAAACATGTGATTGTTTTACTCCTATTCATGTTCTTGCTCCTCTTTCTCTAAACTTTGATGAAGAAATGGGTGAAAATGTTAATCATGGTGGCAATACAACTCATAATTCTTCTGATAGTGAGTATGAATATGTTGATGTGGACAAGAATTTATCAATTGAATTTTCACAAACTGTGTAGGGGAAAAAGCGAGACTAGGACAATGTACCCTAATCCTAACTTTTGACACACATTGCGGAATACGAAAGAGCCTAGAGATATCTCATGGTTGGCTACTTCTTTTGGTGAGAGAGAGAGCCACAGGATATCCATTAGGATTTCTATTCCCTTGTTGAAATTGTAAAATCAAGTAATGCAAGTTCAAACCCTAATCCCAAAATGCAAGTATGAACTAATAACAAGATTGCAGAATTGAGACTAAACAATGAACAGCTGTAAATGTAAGGATAAAATAAGAATGCAGTTATGTACCTGGAGTCGAAATCAGACTGAAAATGTTCGGGACGGGGGCGCGGGCGCCACTGTCCTGAAAACTGCACCGGAAACCACTGTTTTGCACCCTGAAACACTGTCTGGAAACTGTCGGAGAGCTGTCTGTCCGGAGGACCAGGGCGCCCAGCGCCTCTGTCCCAGGGACCAGGGCACCCAGCGCCCCTGTCCTGGCAGGACCAGGGCGCCCAGTGCCCCTGTCCTGGTCTTCTGAGCTACAATTTTACACAGGGTTCTGTCTCAGTCTCCTCTTTCCGGATCTGTGTCCTGCGGCGTCGTCCGAATCCCGAAACCTGCAATAATATCTGAAAAGGGGGAAGGGCGGCTATATAGGGTTTTGCCTTAGTCAAACCCCCGCTTTGGTGATTTCCACCTCCACGAATAGCCAAGTTGTTTTGTAAAATGTATTGTGTGTGCAGACCTAGTGTGTGTGCAAGGTCCAAAATGCAAGAAAGCAAACTAGAGCAACCTAGAAAGTAAACCCTAATTGCTTGTAAATGATAATGCAAATGCTCTAAATCAAGATGCAATGTGATCTAAAACATGAATAAATGATATATCAAAGCTTATGTAAGGACATGAAAACAATATGAAATCATACCCAACCCTCAAGGGAGGAGTACAAGCCAATCTTCAGTCGGTAATCTCCTATTGTTCTTCAATGTCTTCCAAGCCCTAATTGGATGAATGAATGGATTTGATAGATGCTTGATAGAATGATGTTGAGTGTTGTTGAAGTCTTCAAAGATCTGCTCTTTCGCTGCATATCCAGTTCCTGGAAACAAAAATCCGATCCCTTCCAATGAGGAAAGAGAGCTTTTATGTATGAAACCCTAGGTCGTAAATTCGTATTTTGGCCAACCTAGAGATTGAATATCCCGCCAATTTCTTGGGGTTAAGCTTTATTTTATGATTAGATCATGCTCCCAAAATTTCGGGAAAAATGTCCGGGACCATGTTGCACGGGCGCCATGGTCCCGACAACTTTTCACCAAATTTTCAGGGCCATCGGATATGATGATTTTAGACAGAATCCCGAAGTTACAGGTGATTTCGAGATGTTTAGACCCCGAAACCAAGCCCCCAAGTTCGAAATAGGACTTAATTAGGGTTTTTGATTAAGTGATGTATTGGAGGAATAAAATGCGAAGGGCGCGCTTTAGTGAAAGGGCCCTACTTTATGATGTAGAGAATGATGAAATAAGACTTTAGACCTAATTAATTTGATTAATTAAGTGCTTAAGGAGAAATGCAATGCAGAATGCAAAATGCGCTAAGGCGGGTGCTAAACTAGGTGTGAAATTGTACCACCCTAGCGAGTGCGTACAATTTACGACGCTACATTTAGCCCCCACTTTAGCGGTCATATGAGTACTACGTGCATATGCAAGCTAAAGTACAGAAAAGTAAACATTATTTGAAAAAAGGATATATCCATAAGTCGTCGGACGAAGCCCCCAGCGGTATCTGCAGTACACAGTTAGGAACCGCACCCTACAAAACAAATGTTAGATCACAAAATCACCTAATGCTTACTAGGGAAAGTGATGAAATCTGTGAGTAGCTATATGCCCCCCCCTGTTTCGACTTGCTTATTTAGGGAGGTGAAACAGGGTAGCATGTTTACTTGCGACAAATTGTGTAATAGAATGTTGATGAGGGGTGTTCACTAAATAGGCTTCATCAGAGCACTTTTTGGAACATCCCGAGAGTAGGAGAAGGAAAATACGATTCCAACGCAACAAACGGCTCGAAAATCGCATCTCCCAAACCCAAGTTATGATAAAATGAATGATAGGGGAAAAATTAGGGTTTCGAGAAGTAAGAATAGACAAACGAGAGTATATACTTCGAAAGTGACACTTTTATTCGTCACTTTGCCGATTTTAGGATACTATTCAGTGCAGTGGAGCCCACCTAATCATCATGCCTTCACGACGACCGGAGCGTCCCACGAGGATCGAGATCCTGCGCCAGGCCGTGATCGACGACGAGCCACTGGACGAGGTGAGTTGACTGAACATTTGACTTTTGATTTCTCGCATGTTTGACTTTTCTGTGATCGAATGCGGACCCTGAACACCGACCGGGGCCCACCTAGGGCACCCTGGTCCCTGAGGGGCGCCCTGGTCCCCCCAGGGCGCCATGGTCCCTGACAGGGGCGCCATGGTCCCTGCAGGGCGCCATGGTCCCTGACAGGGCGCCATGGTCCCCTCAGGGCGCCATGGTCCCTGACAGGGCGCCATGGTCCCCAATCAGGGCCTGGCGAGGGGTTACAAGGCAAGCATTCAATGTTCAACAGTTTGCATTTGCGATTTCGATGATTGAGTACTGATTTTGGTCATGTTTTCGTTTTGCAGGGTCTCCCGTACATGAGAGAGCATACAGCGGGACACATCCTTCGCACTTTGCGAGACCAGATTCCACGGCTGACTCAGTCAGAGAGAGACACCCTATCGATAGTAGGATTGTGGTACATGATTCTTATGCCGGCCATTCGATTTCATCCTGCGATGCTGATGGCACTGATGGAGAGATGGGATCCTGACACCTGTACCTTTCACCTTCCGGTAGGAGAGTTGACGGTCACACTCGAGGATGTGTACCGTATACTGCGTCTTCCTATCAGAGGAGCGACAGTCACATATGCGACTGATCGAGTAGCAGAGGAATCTAGTAGCGGCCCAGACCGAGGCTACCACCTATCGTGCGATCCTCATGGATAGAGATCGTAGGAGTTCCTCTCGGAGTCACTCACGATCTGTATCGCGCTATACACCCATGGGTCCACCTCCACGGCCAGATCAGGAGGGAGCATCCAGTCGACACTCTCCAGCCACTAGCCCTAGGGATAGGAGATGATTGTATGATGTAAGAGAGAGATCACATTTTGGATATACAGTGACCTATGTTTGTATACGATCCACACATATATATGTATATATACATGCTTCTCGTTCTATCTCAAATGTGTTATCTTTAATGCCTAAAACAATGTATATTTTGTTTTGATTAAATCTAATACATTTGGTAAATGTACATGTATGTTCAGAATTTTAATTTCTATGTGATTGATTTCTCAATGCTCCATGATTAAATTGATACATGTGTGACTTAATTAAAATATTTAATCAAGTACGACATTGATGATAAGGAAGAAATATGCATTAAGTCTAAGAATCATATAACTAATGTGATTTAATTGTGAACTTAAACACAACATGATACGATTCTACTTAACACATAAAAACACTGTATAATATGCTAGCATAAAAATGTAATCCTTTTACAATTTAATGAATTCAAGACAAACTATAAAGTAAGAAGAAATGCTTTTCAGGAACGAAGCAATATAGATCAAACATCATAACATTTAATTCTATTTTGCTTTTAATTAAGAAACACTAACATATTATCCAATGTTGAAGAAGATAGATAAGAAGTGAAGAATTTAAGCATAATATCTACGCAAGTGCATAGCATTGATAGGTTCTTTAAGAGGCGTACCATCTACATCCGCTATTTTGTAAGCACCTGATCCATAATCCTCAATAACGATATATGGTCCAAGCCAATTAGGACTAAATTTTCCCTTTTCGGCTCGCAAGGCATTCACATTGCGCTGATTCTCATAAAGGACTAAATCACCTACTGAGAAGGAGCGTTGAATGACCTTATCATTATAGCTTCGCTGTAGAGTTTTGTGATACGCTTGAATATGCTCAAGAGCGTTTATACGCTGTTCATCAAGCATCTCAAGTTGTTGAAGTCATTGTTCTCTATAGGAGTCATCATCTACTATACCTTTAAGAGAAACCCTAAGTGATGGAATTTCTAACTCTAAGGGCATAATAGCGTCAGCACCATAAACAAGATTATAAGGAGTAGTTCCCGCAGCAATTCGTACACTCGTTCGGTAGGCCCAAAGAGCGTAGATTAGCTGGTTACTCCAATCCTTACCATGCTTATTTACGGTTTTACGAAGAATTTGCTCAATTATCTTATTGGATGATTCGGCTTGACCATTTGACTGAGGGTAATACGGTGTAGAAAATCGATGTTTGATATGATACTTCTCAAGGAATTTCTTCACATCCTTGTTCTTAAACGATGTTCCATTATCTGAGATAATAGTGGAAGGTATCCCAAATCGAGAAATAATGTTTTCTAGAAGAAATTGACAAATCACTTCAGTAGTAGTAGAGCGAAGAGGAATAGCTTCTACCCACTTTGTAAAGTAATCTGTTGCAGTTATAATGAAGGTGTGTCCTTGAGATGAAGGAGGAGAGATTTTTCCAATAAGATCCAAACCCCATGCGGAGAAAGGCCAAGAAGCTACTTGAGAACGAAGTTCTTGGGCAGGAGCATGAATCAGATTATTGTGTTGTTGACATTGGTGACATTTCTTAACAAATGAGAAGGAATCCTTCTGCATAGTTTGCCAATAGTATCCCATACGAAGCAACCTATGAACCAGGGATTTGCCCCCAAAATGCCCCCCACAGGCACCCGAATGTGCCTCTTCAAAAGCAACAGGGATTTCCGACTTGTTAAGACAATGAAGAAGAAGACCATCATAACCCCTTCGATAAAGGACATTAGAAAGGATGATATACCTAGCAGACAGCTTGCGGATTCTAGCCCTAGTGTTCCTATTAGCAGAATCAGGGAAGGTACCATCGGTCAAATATCTTACAATATGCGAGAACCATTCATCTGAGTCTACAAAGTCACAACATGTTACCAAGCTAGAATCATCTTCAATAGCTGGAGAAGTAAGATTGTGAATAACGAAGTTAAGATCGACCATAGGGTCCTCTAAAGATACTAACGAAGCCACACATGCCATCGCATCCGCATGTCGGTTATCTTTTCGAGGGACTGGTTCCATGGTATAAGAATCGAAATTTTGTAATAAAGATATAGCAAGGTCTTTATATTGTGATAATTTGTCTTGTTTTGCTTGATATATTCCTGTTACTTGTCTTATAATTAATTGCGAATCTCCATAGATATGTATGTGGTTTATATTAAGAGCTAGGGCTGCTTTTATTCCTGCTATAAGAGCCTCATACTCAGCAATGTTATTGGTACACAGGAAATTTAGACGATATGATAAGGGAATAGGTTTCTTTGTAGGAGAAACCAAAACAACCCCTGCCCCCGATCCCGTACGACACTTAGAGCCATCAAAATATAACTCCCAAGTTTCATCTTTCTCTATAGAAAGAATGAAATCATCAGGAAAGGACTCAGGGTTAGGGAATGAAAAAGGTGAAGGAGCCTCAACTAAGTGATCAGTCAACGCTTGTCCTTTAATTGCTCTTTGTGAAACAAATTTAAGGTCAAATTCAGTTAACATCATAACCCACTTAGCGAGACGTCCTGATAAATCAGTTTTAGAGAAAAGATGCTTCAACGGATCAAACTTAACCATGACATGGACTTCTGAATTTAAAAGATAATGTCTCAATTTTTGAGTCGCAAACACCACGGCCAAGCATTGTCTTTCTATCACAGAATATCGGGTCTCATAATCGAGTAAGGTACGACTTATGTAATACACCGGACACTCCTTACCATCTTTATCATGTTGTGCTAACAATGCTGCGAGAGCATGAGAAGAAGCAGCTGTATACAGGATAAAGGGTTTAGAAGGTTCAGCAGGTTGAAGAATAGGAGGACTAGCCAAATACACTTTTAAATCTTCAAATGCTTGCTGACAATCCTCATTCCACTGAAAAGTGATATCCTTTTTAAGGAGTTGAGTAAAAGGAAAGGTACGATCCACAAGCTGAGACACAAACCTACGAATAGCCTGGATCTTTCCTTGTAAGCTTTTAAGTTGAGATACATTTCAAGGAGGTGGCATGTTAACAATAGCATCTATTTTCTTAGTGTCCACCTCAATCCCACGATGCGAAACTATGAACCCTAATAGTTTTCCACTATCCACACCAAAAACACATTTTCGGGGATTCAAGCGCATGTGATATTTACGAATTCTCTCGAAGATTTGACGAAGGACTTTAACATGATCCATGCGAAGAAAGGATTTAGCCAAAATATCATCAACGTAATCCTCTAAAATCTTATGCATATAATCATGAAAGATAAGGGTCATCGCTCGTTGATAAGTTGCACCGGCGTTTTTAAGTCCAAAAGGCATCATTATCCAACAAAACGTACCCCAAGGAGTAGTGAAAGCGGTTTTGTATTGATCTTGAGGGTTAATGAAAATTTGATTGTAGCCTGAAAAACCATCCATGAAGGATAAAAGGGCATGTCCTGCCGTAGAATCAACTATCATATCAATGTTTGGAAGAGGGAAATCATCTTTTAAAGAAGCCTTATTTAGATCCCGAAAGTCGGTACACATTCTTATTTTGTTATCTGGTTTAGCCACAGCGACAATGTTTGAAATCCATGGGGAATAGTCAATAGGGCGGATAAATCCAGCCTCCAATAACTTTTCAATCTCAGCTTTAACAAGCAGAGCTATCTTAGGATTCATTTTTCGAATCTTTTGTTTCACGGGCTTAGCATCAGGTACTAGGACGATATTATGAGTAACAATCTTAGGATCTATACCAGGCATGTCAGAGTATGCCCAAGCAAAAATCTCAGGGAATTCATGCAATAGTTCTTCATATTGTTTCTGTTCCTCTTTATCCAAACATTTTCCAATTTTAATGATTTTTTCTTTGTTGCAAGGATCCATCTTAACATCAGTGGTATCACTTATGAGAAGATTACTTTGTTGAGGAGTATCCTTTAACTGAGGGAATTCTTTCACAGTCTTATCATTATCAATCTCTTTTCCAAAATAAGCTTCAGTGTTCAAACAATAAGGGAGTCCCCTATTGTGATGATAACAAGGGAGAGTGTCATAGGCTCCCAAGAACTCAACTAAAGCGTCGTCGGTAGGGAAGATATCTAGAGCACAATCACCCAAAGAATCCTCATCAATATACTCAGGGTGTTGTATTGATAAAGATGTAGAGATGGCATTAACACTAATGCATGGTCTTTTAGAGGCTTTAGTACGTCTGCAGGGATTATAGCCAAGTCCAAAGGCATAATGTTGAAAATTAGTCTCTAGAGGAACTCTAATCCCTTGTTCATTAGCACCACAACCTTTTCCATGATACCCATGCTTAGAAAAAATGCAAAAACCACGACCATAGCGATCAGCCATTTCAGGAAAAGAAGGTGGTTTTTCATAAGATAAAGAATCAAACTCTTCATAGTTATAGATGTGAGAAGAGGAAGTTTGAGAAGCGGCCACAAAATTATTACTCATAGCTTCAGGCAGGGTTGATTGACTTTTAGGTTCTTCTTTCTTTTCAACTTTGTGATTTCCAGCTTCTTCCTTCTTTTCAACTTTAAGTTCTCTAGAAGGAATCTTATATTCACCCACAAAGGTAGGGTTAAAGTCAAGAGATCCCCAATCATCTTCTACAAGAACCTTCTCAGGATCAAAATCCTTTTTATGTGTAGTTTCAAGCCGAGAAGGATCTTCCTTAGGAATTCCAGATTCATCCCAAGGATTTTGATCATCGGAAAGTGAAGACTCATCGATTGCTTTCTTGTTTAAAGAGTCATCACTAGACGAGGATGGCGTAGAAGAATCTCCTTTGGAATTAGATGTTTGTAGACAAGCTTGAAAATTAGTATCACCCATCAAGGTATATGTCTTATTGTTATAGATGAATTTAACTTGTCTATGCAATGTAGAGGGGACAGCTTGCATGCTGTGAATCCAAGGCCTCCCTAATAACAAATTATATGTTAAATTTCCCGGCATAACATGGATAGGAGTAGGCAAAGTAACAGGTCCCACTGTGAGAGGTAAGGTGATGATACCCAATGAAGTCTTAGCCACATTGTCAAAGCCACGAATAGAATGAGAGTCAGGCTCCATAAGAGATGTATCCACATTCATCTTATGCAATAGATTGATGCTACACACATTAAGGCCAGAGCCATTATCTACTAGTGTTCGTCTTATAGCAGTGTCTTTCATGACAACCACAATCATCAAGGGATCATATTGTTGTTGGACTTCACTAGTAGGCAACTCATCTTGCGTAAACACAATTTGAGGTTTATGATTCATCACAGAGTTAACAAAAGATGCTATATTACTAGATGTATTCGGTGGAGGATCATTCAAATCTTTCAAGACATCTTGTAACATTCCATGATGAGCGGAAGAAGTTTGAATCAAATCCCAAAGGGATATCTTAGCAGGGGTAGTTTTAAGTTGTTCTATGAGATCATATTCCTTACCCATAACTTGCGAAATACGAGGAGCTTGAGGAAGGATTGGTTGAGGATTAGGAAGCGAAACTAGAATAACAGGAGGAGGATTGGGTTGCTTATTATTTCTGGTATGATAAGTATGGGCAACCGCATGATAACTCTCTCTAGTTATTTGCTTAGCATAATTGTAAGGACTTATAGGTTGTCTTCCTTGTACAGTAATGATTGGTTTATTCGGAGTACAAAAGGAATCATGATCATACCTCCCTTGGACAGTAAGGAGAGGAGTCTTAGGAATTTGAAAGGTGGGAGAAGGATAAGCACCTTGGACTTCAAAGAGAGGTTTGTTATATTCATTCAAATTTATCATGTTAACCAACTTAGAGGTCTTGTTTTTGTTTATAGGTTTCGACAAGGCCACAAAGTCATCAAGGGCATCATCCAACAAAGCATAATCATATCGGTTAAGAGGTTTGTCTTTTGATTCAAAAGGAGACATCTCCTCATAGAGGGGATTATTGAAAACAACCATGTTACTAGATTCAGGGGAAGAGTGGATAGGAATGTATCCTTGAGAGGAATCATTCGACTTATCTTTCTCATCACACCTAAATGGCATAGTAACAAGGTTTATGAGTTTTTGGTAAAATGAAGGTTTAGCATCCTTAGGGTTTAAAAACTCATCTAAAGCTTCATCTAATTCATCTTGGCTATACTCATAATAATCATCAAATGCATGAACATTTTGCAAATAAAAATCTGACATTTTAGAAAGATTGCATAAAATTTAAACACAGAATGCAAAGAAACACAAGTTCTCTCTCTTTTTTTTTTTTTTTTTTCTTTTAATGAAATGAAAACACACTAAATCTAAATCTAGATCTAACACATGCAATGCAAGAGGAAGCAATGATAGATTCACGTCGGGTTCACCAAAATTTGTAGGGGAAAAAGCGAGACTAGGACAATGTACCCTAATCCTAACTTTTGACACACATTGCGGAATACGAAAGAGCCTAGAGATATCGCACGGTTGGCTACTTCTTTTGGTGAGAGAGAGAGCCACGGGATATCTATTAGGATTTCTATTCCCTTGTTGAAATTGTAAAATCAAGTAATGCAAGTTCAAACCCTAATCCCAAAATGCAAGTATGAACTAATAACAAGATTGCAGAATTGAGACTAAACAATGAACAGCTGTAAATGTAAGGATAAAATAAGAATGCAGTTATGTACCTGGAGTCGAAATCAGACTGAAAATGTTCGGGACGGGGGCGCGGGCGCCACTGTCCTGAAAACTGCACCGGAAACCACTATTTTGCACCCTGAAACACTGTCTGGAAACTATCGGAGAGCTGTCTGTCCGGAGGACCAGGGTGCCCAGCGCCTCTGTCCCAGGGACCAGGGCGCCCAGTGCCCCTGTCCTGGTCTTCTGAGCTGCAATTTTACACAGGGTTCTGTCTCAGTCTCCTCTTTCCGGATCTGTGTCCTGCGGCGTCGTCCGAATCCCGAAACCTGTAATAATATCTGAAAAGGGGGAAGGGCGGCTATATAGGGTTTTGCCTTAGTCAAACCCCCGCTTTGGTGATTTCCACCTCCACGAATAGCCAAGTTGTTTTGTAAAATGTATTGTGTGTGCAGACCTAGTGTGTGTGCAAGGTCCAAAATGCAAGAAAGCAAACTAGAGCAACCTAGAAAGTAAACCCTAATTGCTTGTAAATGATAATGCAAATGCTCTAAATCAAGATGCAATGTGATCTAAAACATGAATAAATGATATATCAAAGCTTATGTAAGGACATGAAAACAATATGAAATCATACCCAACCCTCAAGGGAGGAGTACAAGCCAATCTTCAGTCGGTAATCTCCTATTGTTCTTCAATGTCTTCCAAGCCCTAATTGGATGAATGAATGGATTTGATAGATGCTTGATAGAATGATGTTGAGTGTTGTTGAAGTCTTCAAAGACCTGCTCTTTCGCTGCATATCCAGTTCCTGGAAACAAAAATCCGATCCCTTCCAATGAGGAAAGAGAGCTTTTATGTATGAAACCCTAGGTCGTAAATTCGTATTTTGGCCGACCTAGAGATTGAATATCCCACCAATTTCTTGGGGTTAAGCTTTATTTTATGATTAGATCATGCTCCCAAAATTTCGGGAAAAATGTCCGGGACCATGTTGCACGGGCGCCATGGTCCCGACAACTTTTCACCAAATTTTTAGGGCCGTCGGATATGATGATTTTAGACAGAATCCCGAAGTTACAGGTGATTTCGAGATGTTTAGACCCCGAAACCAAGCCCCCAAGTTCGAAATAGGACTTAATTAGGGTTTTTGATTAAGTGATGTATTGGAGGAATAAAATGCGAAGGGCGCGCTTTAGTGAAAGGGCCCTACTTTATGATGTAGAGAATGATGAAATAAGACTTTAGACCTAATTAATTTGATTAATTAAGTGCTTAAGGAGAAATGCAATGCAGAATGCAAAATGCGCTAAGGCGGGTGCTAAACTAGGTGTGAAATTGTACCACCCTAGCGAGTGCGTACAATTGACGACGCTACACAAACCTTAATCCTATCTCCTAGAATCGAACAAAGTGACTTACCACATGAGAATAGTCCTTGTTTGGATCTTGTGATAGCTCCATTTGTTGTGCTTGATGTCGCTCCTCTGGTGTGTTTCTCACCTTCCCGAAATAGTGATTAGCAAGATTGGGAGGTGGATGTCGTGCTATATTAGAAATTTTAGTACTATAGATCTTCTCTCTCTCTTCTTTATTGCTCTTGTGTGACCATTATTCTATGTGTATCCATTTTCTTCTATTGTTCCCTTAATGTCTATTTGGGGACAATGTAAAGCATTGAGATCTTTTCTTGGTCTCTTTCATGTTGACTTAAAAGATATCCTCTCTTATCTTTCTTTCAAGGTAGTGTCCTTTCTTTAGGGAATGACAATTATTTAATGCACATACCTATATGATATACATGAGTTATCATACGGCATATTGACCCTCAGGAAAGTGAAACTGCCTTGTACCTCATGTTTTGTGTTCATTATCCTTGGGTTTATTCCTCGATTGGGGGCTAAATCCTTGCGATAACATGCTTCCTCTCTTCCCTCTCTCTTGAGTGTATCCTACCTTAAAGCAATCGCTCTTGATAAGGTGCATGCAATTTCTTTAATGTGGGGGCTTACACTCTACTCATATTTTCATTCTTGATATTTAGAATTACTTAGTGAACTGTGTTGCTTTGTAATCTTTGGTATCCTTGTTTTCATGACTCATAGTGAAGGGAACTTTGCTACTTGCAATCATGGTTTTGCCCTTCTCGATCTTCCCTTTTACTTTGTCAATTGAAGTCATAAGATCTTAAATCCATTGGGGGCTTGGTGCATCTTGCCTCCTTGACATGGTAAAATTCTTTCAATTTTGTTTCTGTGTACTTTACCAATAGTATTGGTGTACACTTATACTCCCGCTAAAGTGGGGCCTAAATGTAGTGTCATAAAATTGTGACTACAGAAATTTTTCGACCGCATTAGGGTCCTCACACATGTGAAATCGAATCCCCTAACCTGATCGGAGACCAAAGACTGCTCAACCCTTGGAATCCGCTTCTTCCTTGGCCTTCGCACCACCCTGTCTGTACTCTTCCCTAGAGAAAGGGGCAAGACAGGGGTGTGGCACCCCTATCCCCCCTAGGATAGGGGAATGGTACCCTTTTTCTCCTAGGATAGGGGTGTGGCGCCCCTGTCCCTGCCCTATTTGGGGCAGAACCCTTCCTAGGCCTGCATTGTAGGTTGTACATTGGACGGGAAACTTCCCTAATGTCGGTGTATGGAAAAAATCAGTCAATTAAACCCTAATTGATAATTATTTCAATGGAATTTTCCCTCTCATTTTCATACATTGGGGGTGAAGTGATAAGAAAAATACATGAGATCACACATTTAAGCATTCAAGCATTCTTTTCAAGTATTGACCATTCTCAAGTCTTCGTGCAAGGCTAGGTGTTGCATTCAAGTCAAGGATTCAACCATTGAAGAGGAGATTGATTCCAACATTCAATTCCAAACAAGAATTTCTATCAAGATTCTATCTACAACCTCCCTTGAGGTTATTTACAATTCAATCTTTCATTTACATTCACTTGCAAGTACTTTCTTTCATTACTTGGTTAATTTCAAAACTAGGGTTTGACCTCAAGGAAAACCCCCAAACCCAACCCATTTTCCTCTCTTTTTTGTGTGTAGGTTGTAGGTGTGCAACTGTACTTTTAGATTCGAGCTCCATTTACAGAGGTGGAAAAACCCTTTTTGTTTCGCGGGTTTTTCGGAGGACTGTATACATTCCCGCCACGGTCCAGGCAACTTCATCTTGACATATTACTGCTAGATCCAGGTGCACAACTTCATCCCATACTCCGATCTCAATTTATAATTAGTTATTTGTCACTTTTTCACTATATAATTCAATCAGTTCCTCTCCATTTCAAATAGGAAGAGGGGATCAATTTATCATTCCCATTTCATTTAGAATTCTATCTTCTTCTTGGGAGGTTGAATCTAGTGAATTTTCCTCTCCTCTTCCAATATAATTAGGTGAAAATTGTTTGAAGAGAAATCCATAGTGAAACTCTCATCTCTCCTTGGAGGGAAAGAGTAGTTTTCCTCTTGATCCCTCATTGACACATTTTTCACCCACCAATACACTTTGGTGACATTACAATTTGTCACCATGAAAACTTCTAGTCCTCATAGGACCACATAAGTCAGTGTGCACCAAATCTTAAATATGCTCAGAAGAAAAATATTTTCTCTTAAAAGAAGATGTAGTCATCTTGCCTAACTGACATTCTTTACACAACACATTGTCTGGTTTAACAAATTGTGGCAAACCTCTCACCATACTAGATTTTTTGACCTTAACCACATTATCAAATTTCACATGAGAAAACCTTCTATGCCATAACCATCTATCTTCAACCTTTGCAACCAAACAATCATTCACATTAGCATTCAGATGGAACAAGTTAGCTTTAGTTTTCTTACCAATAGCAATCAGTTCTTGTTTGCATCCTAAGATCCCGCAAAATCCACTTTTAAACTCAAGATGATAACCTTTTTCATTCAACTAACCAACACTCAACAAGTTATGTTTTAAACTTTCAACCCAAAATACATCATTAGCATTACTTGTACCATTCAAAGCGATAGAACCTTTACCTTTAACCATATAAGGTGAATTGTTTCCAAATATTACTACACGACCTTAAAATTATTTAAGAGAAATCAATTTTTTCTTATCACTAGTCATGTGGTGTGAGCAACCACTATCAGTAATCCATTCATCACTATTGTCAATGTGAGATAATAAAGCCTTCTTATTAGATAGATCTTCCTTAACGAAAACAAATACAATCTTCTCATTATCTTCATCCTTAGATTCCTCATCAATGGCACCTTCATCAACTACAACATAACACTATTTCTTTCCTTTTCCCTTATATTTCCTAAACTTTTCTTTTTGGTTGTTATTAGGACAGTGTGCAACAATGGGTCCTATTTTTTTACAACAGAAACATTTGAGAGGCAACTTACCTTTCTACTTACTAGTGCCTCTAGGAAGTATTTTAGCACAATACAACTTCAAATTCCATCAGATTACCTTCATCATCCACATCAGCTTTACTACTACCAAGATCACTTGACCTGCATTCATGACTTTGATAAAAATCTTTTCCTTTTCTTACTGGTACACTAGATACAAATGCTTTAATAGAAGATTTTGTCTTAGGTACACTGTTATCAATACTATTTAACTCAAAACTAGTGAGCTTACCAATCAAAGAATCAATAGTAACCTTATCCTTAGTAACAGACCTCAAATCTTGAATAGAAGACACCCTGATGGAATAGGCAGGCAATAGAGTTCTAAGCATATTACTCACAATAGTGTCTTCTTCTATAGTACCACCAACACTTTTGATTCCACTGACAACTTCTTTAATCCTCTTTCCATACTAAGTAATATTTTCACCTTCCAACATTCTCATATCATCAAATCTTCCTCTAAGACTCTCTTTTTTAGCCTTTTGAACATGCTTATCACCACCATAGATTAATTATATTTTCTCCCAAACTTCAAAAGAAGTCTTTAAACCATGGACATCAATATGTTTAGTATCAACTAGTGCACTTACTATAGCTTCCAATGCTTGAATGTCAAAGGACTAGTAGGAGGTACATATTGAGTAATACCATGTTGCCAAAACTGAGCACCCATACCTTTGATATATATATTCATTCTATCACTCCATATTCGGTAGTTATCCTTAGTGAATTCGGGACCCTTCTTCTTCATTATCTTCCTCAAATCTTTTCATCAAGCGGATAAGCTTCTACACAAAGAGGACCTAAATCTCTAATACCAATTGTTAATGTGAGGATCTAGTTAACACTGAGAAGGGGGTGAATCATTTTCCCAATTTAGTAAGTAAAGGATTTGCGCAGGTGATATTTTTTGTCCACGACCCTTTGAATTTAGAACTCTGCATGAAAGGTGAGTTAAAAATCTTCCTTCCATTCCTATGATTTCATATTTGAAAACTTTATTTGGTAGTTCCATTGGTTCAGTTTGTCTCCCCTATTTTGTTTTTTCCTGTTAGTAAATCCAAAATAAGACCAAAATTGCCTAAGACAGACCAAAAGTCATGGTTAGTTTGTTCCTTGCTTGAGTTAGGGGATACTTTCCTCTCATCGATAAATTTAGATGAATTTCATGAAAGGGCACAAAATTATTCTAGTTCTCCTTTAATGTAGAAGATATTAGATAGTAGGTTAGTAGAAGCGGTGGCTTTCCCTCCAGCAGTGTCATGTCCTGAGTTGGTTTTGGAGTGTATGAATAGATATAACCCTATTGAGAGATGTATAAAAAGTGTGGATGGTGAGGTTTTACTCAAGGTTAGTCAGGAGGTCATTGTTGTTGTGATGAAAATTCTTGAGAAAGAGCAGTATGAGGACTAGATAGTTTGTAAGTCTCAATGTCTCTTCTCTGAGAAGAAATCATTCTATAGAAGTGTCATTGCAAGAAACTGGTTGTTAAAATTTCAATGGGGAGGTTCTCGCCTGCTAAGTCCATTAACGTGGGAACACTTGATTAGAGAGATAAAGGATATAGTCATCATGTTACATAGAGTAAGAGGAAACCAAATTGATTTCTATTGGTAAGATTGGATGTACTTCTTCATTCAGGTCATCTTTGTTGATAACAAATATATTGATTGGGCAGAATTGATTGCAGACAAGCTTCATCAAGGTTTAAGTTACTTTGATAATAACAACTTCTTTATGTCATCATACCTCATGTATTTCTTGGCATGTGTTAGGTCGTGGTTTGGTTTACATCATGTAACATGGATTGATGGCATGGAAATATATGAATATCACCCACATTTGTAGCAACATAGGTCTTGTGAAAATTATTGTAAGTTGCATGACATCTTTCTAGGAAAGATGGTGTTTGAAATGAGGGTAAATATTCATAAAAGCTTATCAAATGAAGCCATGCAGTTGATAAGCACTTACGACAGCTACTTCATACAATTTCCTAGGTTCACTTACCTAAGGGTAGGAGGTCTTGAAGGAGAACCTTATAAACTGCCTAGGTATGCCTTCGATAGGAAGGTTCTGATAGAAATATATAGGCAACTAGCTCACATTGATATGAAGTATAGAAATAAACATCAGTCAGGTGTCTCCTTTCCTGTTGAATTATCATATTTCATCTGTAATTATGTCTTTGATGCTTTACATTTAGAACTAGAGTTTAAGAAGTTGAATTTTTAGTTGTATGGACCTCAAGTTAATTTTGATGTTGAGGGATTTGTTGTTGCACACCTAACATTGAGAAAAGACTTCACTCATGTGCCAAATGTTGAGGACTTTTGGGTTGACTATTGTGATGAATTTGAAATCAAGAGGAGGGCACATCAAAGGTTTAGTTTAAAACAGGTCAAAGTTTATGATCAAAAAATGAATGTCGCTAATGTTGAAGATGATAATAGTGAATTGATTCATCCCGAGTTTATGGACAGTAGACAGAAAGGAGTGATTCCAAAGGTGGACTAGGATATGGATGAAGAAGATCAGATCAAGAAAGGACATTTCCAGTCATTAGAATGATTAAAAATGGTTAAGAGGATGAAGAATAGGGATAATTTTGAGAAAAAGTCCAACTTTACCCTCTAAGGTTCCAATAGTTAACTCTCTTGTCACTACTTGTGTTACAGGTTCCTAAAAAATATAGGTTAAGACTAAACATGCAGCAAGGCCAGTGAGGGTCAACAAGGAATCGACTTCTACTAGGATCACTCGATCTAAAACCAAGAACAAGGTAAAGAAATCATTTATGGAATCAATAGTAGTTTATTTGGATGCCCCTCGTGGTGTGGACAACATTCCAACCCGTCCAGACTTAGAGGCACAGAACATTGATAATGTAAGTGATAATCAGCAATTGGATGATATAATAAACACTTCTACCACATTGGTAGTACAAAAAGGAAAGGAAGCCGAATCTGGTTCTGATAAAGCTCTTGTGCACATTGGACCTCTGTGGTTAGAAAACACTCTAAGTAATAAGAAAAGGAACATAGTCCTTGCTTCAATTCCATTGGAGGATATGGTAAGTAAATGTTGGAATCCAAGAACACTGAGAGGGGGGGTGAATCAGTGCTCTGTCGGTATGATCAATTTTAGCCTTATTAAAACATTCATACACCAATAGGTATAACGGTACATAAAGAATTGAAAGAAGTAAAGAAACCAATAATCCAATCACATAAATGAACACAATAACACACATAATTATACGTGAAAAACCTCAAAGAGGAAAAACCATGTTGGGATTTGTGACCCACAATACCAATTCACTGGCCATATGAAGAGATATTACAAAATATAAGGGGCTTGCACTTGCAGAAAGGCTTATAGCCTAGAGCACACTGCTCTATCACAAAAGGAGCCTCACTGACTACATATAAATCCATACTACAATCTAGAGAAATGAGTGAACTGATAAGATAGCATCTTTTATGCTAGAATACAGTTCTAATTAAGCTTTGTCTATTCCGATCTAAAACCCTAAGCCCTTTACCAGAATAACCCTTTACAAAAAAACCTCACATACATGATCTCTCTAATATCTTACATCCCCTTCATTATTTCCTTCCAATTACACATTCACATAATAATATCAAAATGATCTAATCCAACTAACCTATATACCCTATACAATTTATAATGCCTTATGTTGGCTTACAAAGATAATTACAATATCAATATACATGTCAACTAGATAATATAAACACATGAATATAAAAACCAATTACCGATGCTGGATCCAATAGATGTCGGCCTCCAATACCTAAATCATGTCGGCTAGCATTGTCAGTAACAAAAGAAATCCTTCCATCTTGCCGATGTCGGTGCTGGTGCCGGTGTCGGTGTAGTGTCTGCCGGTACACAACTGACCCAAAAAATGAAGCCAAAACAAGATATCATGTTGCCATGTTGCTATCAATGAAAACATAGTGAAACCAACCAATTGAGTGTCAATTGCCAACAATCTCCCCCTTTGGCATGTTGGCATATGGACACTCCAATGAGACATTGTGTGTGATTGAAGGTTTTGTCATTGATGGCAACCTTGCAATCCTATGGCACTGGCAAGACATTCTATCGGCAAAGCATTATTCAAGCAAGACAGTGCACTAACATTAGCAAGATCCCTCTACACTGGCACCGGCACAAAAGAAAAGATATACACTAGCACAGAAGAAAAGATGTATACCGGCACAGAGGCCGACAGGATTTTTGATATTTAATATTTTGTTTATTATTGTAAGCTGACTTGGCAAATTGTAAAATGACTCTTGTATATAAAAGAGATCATTGTAGACATTTGTAAGATATAGATAGGCAGCATAAAGAAATTTATTAGGCAGACCTAATGTGCGAATTATAGGTCAAGGGTATATGTAAAGAATAGAGCAAGAACCGGTACTGAATCTGGCATTGAAGATGCTATTGTAAAGCAGTACAGAATATTGGATTTGTATAATCCTCATTGTAAGTCAGTGTGACTTCTTATTGAGCAATGTGCTCTAGGTAGTTGGCCTTCCTGCATGTGCAGGCCCCTATTGTAAGTAATATTCTCTTATTGGCCAATAAGTGAATATTGTGGGTCACAAATCCTGCCGAGGTTTTTCCCACATCAGGTTTCCTCGTTAAACATCTTGTGTTATGGTGTTCTTTTCATGCGGATGTTTTTGATTCTATTAATTACATTAATTCTTGCATATCAGTATACTGTTACTTTATGTTCTGCATGTTCTGTCTTAAGAAAATTTTATTACCGGTCAGATACTGATTCACCCCCCCCCCCCCCCCCCCACTCAATATCTGTGGGAACCCTAACAATTGGTATTAGAGCTTGGTCCTCTATTTTTAGAAGTCTAATAGCTTGAGGAAGATCTTGACACTGGTAAAGATGGAAAATCTGATGAAGCAACTTGAAGGAGCCCTTACTGACTATGATATAGAGAAGTTGAAAAATATAAAATTAGAAGATGATTTAAAAGTAACTCAGGATATTATTCAGGCACTTCAAGAAAATCTTACTGTTACAAGAAATAAGAGAAGAGAACTTTGTGAAAAATTGCAAAATGAGAATTATGAAAAGGAATCACTTAATGATATGATAAGCAAATTGAAACAAGAGATCATGACAACAAAAAATGAAATGCAGGATATGACTATGAGATTTTGCAAAGAGATTGAGGACAGAAAGAAGAATGAAGAAGAATTGACTAGAAGACTAAGTGATGCAGCAAATGAGAACACAAGACTTAGCTATGAAAATGACATGTTGAAGATAGATCTGATGCATACTCAAAATGACTTGAATGAACTAATGAGACAAAAAGAAATCTTGGAAAGGGAATTGGAAACTACAAATCAACATAAAGAAAAATTCAAGAAAAGCTCAGAAGAACTTGGTACCTTATTGAAGAATAAAAAACCCAAAGGTGACACTTCTCGAATTGGATTTGAAGTTGGAGAAAGCTCTGATACTGCAAATACTCAGGATCACAGCAAACAGGTAAGACCTCCTAATACTTACAAATTCAATGGAAAATGCTTTAACCATAATAAATATGGTCATAGGGCAAATGACTGTAGATCTAGGAATTATCAGAATATCAATCCTCCCACCGGTCAATGCTCCAAATGCAACAAAATTGGTCATAACTTTGAAAACTGCAGAATGAATGTAAGATGTTATGTTTGTGGAAGATTTGGACATTTATCAAATCAATGCAGAACACAAACCGGCATAGGTTATGGGAAAGCTATTCAGAAAAATAATGTAACTTGTTATGCATGTAACAAGATTGGTCATATTGCTAAATTTTGTAGAAGTAAAGGTACACCGGTAGACAACAAAAGTACTAGCTTGAAAGGTAAAGAAAAGGTTGAAGAGGTTATGCAAGAATTCTCAAAGCAATGGATTAGAAAAGCTGATCTAAATATTGGGGATACTCCTCCACTGGTAGAACCAACAAATGCTCCACTGGCAGGACAATATGATGCTCCACTGGCAAGATAGAGCAATGCTTCACCGGCAGGAAGTTCTTCATCTAATTGAAGAAAATTATCTTGAGGGTTTGGCAATCTAATGACACGTGCTATTATTCCCTCGGTTAGAGAAAAGAAGTTGAAAATCACTCATTACCAGCAAATAAAGTTAAGCTAATACATTAGCGGCAAGCAATTAATGTGGTAGGTAGTGGAAAAGACTTTATAAAATAAGGTTTTGGCTCCATTTCACTTCACCGAGCATTCAAACATTCGAAGAGCGTGAAACCTCCAGAGCTAAGGCATTTCAAGCAAAGAGGCAAAGCATTTCAGCAATCAATCCATCCAAAGGCAGAAAAAGGTATTTATCATCATGGCATCCTCCTCTGCACCTGAATTCATAGCAAACCCTACAGTAGTCAAACTTATAAAACACCCTAGGCCCATATTTCAGCTAGTTCCCAAGGTAGCTAAGAAAGATGACAATATAGGTGCTTTTTCCCAAATTCCAAAAGGAGTTGTTTATGTAGAAGAGCCTAGAATCTATATCCATTGCAACATAGAGGAATTAGGAGATGAAGAAATTAAAAACATGTATAGGACTGTTATATGTGACAATTCTGGAAATGTAAAACCTGAATATAAAGTTGTTGAAACCCTAGGATTCACTGAAATCCTCTGTAGTCCTGAATTTCCCAAGGAAGTGATTAGGATAGTTTTAAGTAGGGTACATGGTTCATTCTTTTGGCTTGATTCAGTTCACAAAATTACAAAGGAAGCTGTGAAAGCAATAACAGGGTTACCTTCCACCGGTAACAAACCCGACAAGACTAAGAAGGTCTCCAATGACCTAGTAATGAACTTAACTAGTGTAACATTAGACAGAAGGTCTCTAAGGGTTAATGATGTGACTGATATAAATGTTAGATTTGTTAGCATGATTTTAGGGTACAAAGCAACTCATGCAAATAGACTTAACTCAGTTTCCAGTTTATGCATTAACAGTGCTCATGATATGGTAAAAGAAAATGTGAAAATTGATGTATGTGAATGGTTAAAAGATGAGTTGATTGATAACTTAGGAAAAATCAAGAAGGATAAGAAAGGAACTTTTAGATTTGGAAATTTACTTGTATGCTTAATGCTACATATAACCAAATAGGTTCCTAGTATAGGCAACAAGAATCTTGGATTTGACATACCAATAGGAAAACAATTATCAGACTTATTCAACAACATGGGTGAAAACAAGGAAAATAATATCAATGAGTATTTTCAAGCACTAAAGGTCAGAATGAACAAAAGAATCAGACTACCACAGGAAATTGTCAACAAATACAAGGATGATATATGTTTTGTAATAAAAAGGGATGAGATCTGGATGGAAGTAGTCATCCCAAGAACAATTTGGGTAACAGAGATGGGTTATGAGACCAATGATCATATCATTGAAACTTATGCTAAAGCACTTCTGGAAGCACCCAAGGAACCAAAGGAAGAAGTATTTGGTAGTGCTGAGACCATAGAAAATCAAATTCAATCTAAGAAGAGAGTGAAAAAGGTTGAAGCATTTGTGAGAAAAGGATCCAGACAAGAAAAAGTCATAAAGGAAGATATATTAAAGAAAACTGGCATAACAAAAGATGAGTTGGCAGATCCACAACCTGAAGCTCATCTATCACCGGTAGGTACTTCCTCAGAAGGAGATATACTAGCAACTTTTAAAAGAGTTGTTAGGAAAAGAGATCCCTCACCGGCAACCACTCCTTCACCTAGAAGGACAAGGTAGAAGCAACAAGCTGTGAGATCTTCGGTCAGAAAGGTCACACCTAAAAAGAAGCTGACCCCTAAGAAAAAGAAAAAGACAACAACTGACTTGGCACCTCTAGAAATTTTGTTAAATGAGATCACGAAGGAAGATAAATTGAAGAACATAGGGAAAATATATGGCACTTTAACAACTGATGAGAAAGAACAAGTAGAAAATAGTGTTATATTACATATGGATATGTACAAGAAGTTTTTGATGGAAGTAGTCAATGAAATTCCAGATGAATTATTTCAAAGACTAGAGCCAAGAAGATAGGTAGTGATAGAATTGGATAAGAAAATAAAAATTGAGAAATTACTTGCTGTATATCCGATAAACTCACCTAAAGAAATTGATGACCTAATTGCTCAAGCAAACCGGTCAGTATTCTCTACTGCACACGGGCATATTTCACTAATGGCAGGAAGAGTTAATGAAGTGACAGAGGAAATAGAAGATGGTTGGGATATATTCCCAGATGAGAAAGAAAAACAAGAAGAGTTCAGAAACCCCAAACCTATAAAAGTTTATTAGAAATATAGAGACAAGGGGAAAGGTAAAGTTGGTGGACCACCAAGTATCAAGGTTAGAGACAACTTACCCCCACCTCCTTTAAATACTCCATCGATAAAATCAACAACTACTGGAGATCAACCGGCAACTGAGAGCATGGATACAGAGGATGGCAATACTAATCCTAAAGTCCTATATACTGTGAATGTTGATACTCAGAAGATCAACATAGTGGTAGATAAAGATACAACAGATAAATCAGATATAGCCAAAGAGCCTCGGTAACAGGAAATACAGAGCAACCGGTAGTGGATATAGGGAAAAAGGTGGAATCTGAAGCACAAATAGAGAAACCGACAGAGCTAAAGGCTCCAGAACAGATGCCACCGGTAAGAAATGAAGTAGGAAAACCAGTGCTTAAAGAAATGCAAACACAAACAGACCTACCAGAGGTCAATACAAGCATGGTCACTTCCACCGGTACTCAATTTGTTGGGTCACCATCAAAGTCAACAAATGTGACTGAGGTATTACTTGAATCTATCAAGAAAATAACTAACTATAGCTCACAAGCTTACAAAAAAATAGATGATTCAATCCCATTTTTGAAATCAATAGCTCCTAATTGTAATATAGATAATAAAGATTCTTTAGGACAGTTGGATACACTGTGTAAATACATTTCTGGAAATTTTGAGCAAATAAAGTTAGAATCTGTAAAGGACATTGTACAAAAGGAGAAACATAAATTCTTTGAGGAAGGAATTAAGAAGTGTAACAAAGATTTTGACACACTTCTACTAGAACTGTGTAGTTTGTTAAAAGAGTACAAAAACCTATACAAAGACACATGCAAAACAAACTTCCTGACTATAGATGTAGACAAAAAGATAAACAAGACACAGGAAGAGATAAACAAGCTTGCAGACAATTTTGTCAACTCACCGGATTCATTATCTATTTTTGAAGATAAGTTAGCAAATTTTGAGACAGAATTACTTAAACAGGAGAAAGAGAAAGAGACAATAATAAATAAGACAAAGTACTTGAGATCCAAACTAAGTCCAAGATTGGATTATCTAGCATCTCTACAGAAGGAAATCTCAGAGGCATTAACACAGGGAAGTAAAACATTGGCAGAGAAATTGCATCATCTCACCGGCACTGTGAAGAGAACTGAAACTGCAATAAAAGATAGCAAAAAGTTTATGGATAGTATAAACTTAATTTTGGGTGATCTTCTTCAGATAATAACTACCCAACTACAAGATTGAGGTTATGGACTGGTATAACTACAAACTCTACTAACCTTTGTCATTGATGCCAAACGGGGACTAGTAGAATGAGAAAATTCAAAAACACAGGGATCATATGCTCAGGGGGAGTCACTCATTTTTTTGGTAAAATATTTTTTGGTCTACACATTTTTGGATATCTTTTTGAAATTTCTCATGAGTGTTGCCATCAATGCCAAAGGGGGAGATTGTTGGCATATGGACACTCCAATGAGACATTGTGTGTGATTGAAAGTTTGGTCATTGATGGCAACCTTGCAATCCTATGGCACCGGCAAGACATTCTACCGGCAAAGCATTATTCAAGCAAGACAGTGCACCAGCATCAGCAAGATCACTCTACACCAACACCAGCACAGAAGAAAAGGTGTACACTAGCTCATAAGAAAAGATGTATACTGGCACAGAGGCCGACAGGATTTTTGATATGTAATATTTTGTTTATTATTGTAAGCCGACTTGGCAAATTGTAAAATGACTCTTGTATATAAAAGAGATCATTTTTGACATTTGTAAGATATAGATAGGCAGCATAAAGAAATTTATTAGGCAGACCTAATGTGCGAATTATAGGTCAAGGGTATATGTAAAGAACAGAGCAAGAACCGGTACTAAATCTGGCATTGAAGATGCTATTGTAAAGCAATATAGAATATTGGATTTGTATAATCCTCATTGTAAGTAAGTCTGACTTCTTATTCAGCAGTGTGCTCTAGGCAGTTGGCCTTCCTGCATGTGTAGGCCCCTATTGTAAGTAATATTCTCTTATTGGCCAGTAAGTGAATATTGTGGGTCACAAATCCCACCGTGGTTTTTCCCACACTGGGTTTCCTTGTTAAACATCTTGTGTTATGGTGTTCTTTTCATGTGGATGTTTTTTATTATGTTAATTACATTAATTATTGCATACCAGTATACTGTTACTTTATGTTTTGCATGTTCTATCTTAAGAAAATTTCATTACCGGTCAGATACTGATTCACCCCCCCCTCTCAGTATTTGTGGGAACCCTAACATGGCATTGATAGAAACACTCATGTGAAAAATGATCATGGTTTCATTTGCTGATTTCATCCTACCTACTCCCCCTAAGCTGAATATTCATCAATATAAAATACTTGATAGTCCTCCTAATGTATAAAACTCCCTCTTTTATTTTTCACATCTATATCACTCCCCCTTTCAAATCAATTCCATCAAAATTTCTGAAAAGAATGCCAAAGATCCAAAATTGGGACAAAGAATAAAAGATACTGTATAATAAATATCCCAAAAATATCTTACCTGAGCTTAATATATTTAAAAATATCTGGGCATGCCTTCTCCAAAAGCTCAAGATAAGTATCCCAACCAGATTTGAAAGTGCCTGAAATAGATGCAAGCCGATTTAGCATATGGGCAAAGGACTTTTTCTCACTTAACTCTGTCGGTGTGGGCTTACCAACAATATCTATACACTCCTTATGTACACTAAGTGAATCTAACCGAGGACTCACCAAACCTCTCAGACTTCTATCTCTTCATATGATTTTGTCTTTTTCTTTTTTAAGAACAAAAATTTGAGCATCAAAAACCAAAATTTGATCATCAATGGATGTATTCAATGAATTCAATCCATCAAAAGAATTAGCTATACTTACAATTTTCTCCTGGAATTTCTTAATCTTGTTATCCAAATTAAATGTAAGAGCATCTATGTTACAACATACTCTGTAAATATTTGTACACCACTTCAAAGAATTATCTATCAATTTCAATTTCTCATAAATTTCCTTTCTCTCAGACTCAATCATCTGATCAAATGCAACTCTTTTAGCCTATGTGAACCTCTCCAGTGCTTGTCGGTTTGAAATCTACTGCAAGGATTGACAATACTTTGATTAGTGCTATGTAATTATCTTAATCTTTTCAGATGGGCTCACTTCTTTGTCAAACTTTCAATCCAAGACTTGTCTTTGCAAAATAGTGATAGATTGATCAATAATTCCCTTATCAATAGATCCCTCCATTAATTTTTGTGCAGCCATCATCATGAGTTCAGTAGAACTCATCTTGGTTATGTTTTTCTTTACAACCCATGAGGTGTCAATTGACAACAATGATGGACTCACTATCGGTTCCCTGTCGGATTCCCCTTTCTTCTCATCTGATGATTTATCCTTTATAGTTTCCTCACTTGCACCGGTGGCTTTGCCACTTGGTGCAGTCTCAATAACTGTCGGTTCCTCCCTTGGAACTGTAACCTCAACCTGTATATTTATATCTAGAGGACTGTTGTCCTCAACATTAGTATCCTATACATTATCAACCTTTACACTCTATATTTATCGATATCTCAACATTTGCTTGTACATTTGTATCTACCGAGGGCTTAATTTCCACTATCTTAATGTTTTTCAAAGTTGAGGGTGAGGTACCCATAATACCCTTTCCTTTCCCTTCAACCGGGATGTCTGCAGTGTTTGTCTTTGATTCTGGTGAAGTAAAGAAACCTCAATTCTCTTCAAAGAACTTAACCCATGCCTTGTGGGTCTCCTTTATTATCTCATTTACCCTTCCTAGCATAAGACTAGTTATTCTATGTTTGTTGTGAAAGACTTTTCTATCTGCCACCTCAAGTGTCTTATCCATTTCCTCAGGAGTAATAGAAACAAAACACATATAACAACTCTTGTATCTTTATATGCCCATCTTCTTGCATTGTTGATAGTCTCCTAGCATCTAACTATTGGCATACAAAGGAGATTGTTGGTATTTCAATAAGGATATTGAGAAGGTTGTTGGAGATTATTGATATAACATAAGAAGGATGATTACTGTCTTAATAATATTATTTTGTCATTGATGTCAAGAAATTGATTTTCTGATTCAGTATGTTTTGATGAGTATTAAGAGGTTGGTAAGAGACATAGAAAGAATGTGATAATGAAGGGGAGAAATAAGTTATTCAATGGGCAACTATTACCGAGTTAGACAATGATGAGATCATGTTGTTTTTTATTGTTTTGATATCCTACATATGTTGTTGATTAGAAGTTTAATACTATACTATGTCACCGAGCAAAGAACTAGTCGGTAAACCCTAAGGTTATCGATATCGATTAAAGAAGGCAGAAGGTCTATCGAGTGAAGTTCAGTATTAACCGAGTAACAACCGAGTTATAATAGATCGCATTGGATGGATAAAAGCATTATTTAATGAAGGATGCTGATGAGCTCGAGATGAATAAATGATTGGTATATCATGCAAGAAGATTGTTAAGAATCTACGGCAATGGAAAATCAAGAGGAAGATCTATAGCACAGATTGAACTGCAATAACCTAGCACAAGTTCCTAGGAAGGAATGCAAGTTCCAAGGTGAGGTAAAAAAAATTTTAGATCCAAGGATACATTGAACCTAGTTAAAGTTTGATGATCTGATGGCTAAGATTGATCATGGGAAATGTGATCAAGGAGATTAAGCAGTTAGAAATTATTTATAAATAAGGATGCATGTGGGAAAATGTATGCACAGTGATGCTATAGGAATGTTTACCGAGCTCAGAAGATTGAAGATCTAATTGAAGAACAAATTGAGAAGCCCAGCAAGCCCAACAAGGGACAAGATTGTTTTGAGAAAATAGAATTTGCTTTAGCATTTCAGATGTGAAGTTGTAGATATATTTTACTACTGTTATTTATTTTATAAGTGACAAAAAATCTCTTAACCGAGTGGACCTAATAGTCTTATTTGTAAACCCTCTAGCAAGGTAACATTCTAAGTGAGTGTTTGAAATCCTATGACAAGGTCACTTCTAACAAAGTGCAAGACTCTAACAAGTCTGAGGGAAATCCCTTAACCGGGTCACATCTAGCAATGTGTTTGTAATCTTTCATAGGATTAGCTTTTAACCGAGCATACTCTAGAAGGGTATATTTCTTAGTGGGTCCAAAATCCCATAGTGGTTTTTCCCTATTTGGGTTTCCACATTAAATCTGGTGTTATATGTGTTGTGATGTTATATGTTCATGAGTTTGAATGTTTTATAGTTTTTGGTTATATATTCTGAAGTATAAACTACCGAGGTTGAATCTGTTAAATATATTATGAATTAAGTTTGTATGATTCACGCCCCCCCCTCTCATCTTATTATATATTGGCCTTAGAGCTTTACACTAATATATTATACAATTCTATCAGTATTTGGTTTTCAATCTCTATTAAAGATTTCCTATAAATATCCAAATATAACAAAATTGCTTCCTCTATCTTTCTTTTTTTATCATCCTCTAAATTTTCATAATAAAAATGTACATTTTTTAACATACCATCTTTAGTAATCTCATCAACTAATTTTGCACAAGTTTTTGGTGGAATGATAGTTACATTACCAGATAAATGTTAGCCTTCTTCTTCCTTCTTCCAGTATCAGATGGAGCTGAAGGTGCTACTTTTGGTGCTTGTTTATGTGCCGGTAACTTGAATGTAACTTTCCTAACTAGTTTTCTCTGGCTTCTACCTTAGTTTCCTCTATTTTCATCCTTATAACCCTTTTGAAATCTAGGGGTGTGTCATCCTCAGATTCAGAATCTATTATAATAGGCTCAATGAACACTTTTGGTTCTTTTCTCTTCCTACCTTTCTCTAGGACAACATCAATAAATGTTTTAATGTCCCATGAGACCTCAACAAACTTACTTGCCCTTCCTTCCTTCTCTCTTTTCTTCTGGTTTAATTTTGTTTCAACCTCTTGTGTCTTTTTCTTTTCAGTACCATAGGGCTTTTCAGCTTCATCAATAGGAGCATCAATCAACAATTTTGCATAAGCATCTAAAATATGTGCATCAACTTCATAGCCCATTTCCTCAATCCAGATCTTTTGGGGCTTAATCTCTTCCATGAGTGTTTCATCTTTCTTCACCATGAATCATATGTTAGTTGAGTATTTTTCAACAATATTCTTAGGAACCCTTTCTCTAGATTTCATAGCCCTCTAGAATGCCTTAAAATATCCCCATACTTTATCATCTCTTTGACCGCTTAATGTAGCAATAGACTATTGTAATTGCCTCTCTACTGGGATATCAAATGCCCATTGCCTCTTCCCAAAACCAAGAGTCTTATTCATGAAAAATAGCATTAAATAGAAAATTAAGTTTCCATACTAGAAAGTTCCTTTCTTTTCTCCTTTAATCTTCCCTAGGTTTATCAATAATTCATCTAACATCCAACCACATAGACCCAATTTCTCATTTTCTCTCATCATCTTGTAAGCTACAAAAATGTACGAGCTAGAAATAGAATTCAGTCAGTTTAACTGAGTTACCTTTTAACCGATGACCATGCTATCGAATCTGATGTCAGTGTCGATAATAATGTTGATTCTCATGGGTCTCCTGTCTGATGTTGCATTGGTGATTTATTTATATAATCATTACAAACCTTCTTATCTGCTTGTTGCCCAACCTGTGCCAAAATGGTAAGTGCCTTGATGGCTTCCTTGGTGATCATGTATGGTCTATCCAACTAGATAAACTCCCCTTGTACTCTGCTCAAAACATACCTAACTATTTCATCTTTGAATTTTGGAATGTCCAGAATGTTGGTAAACCCTAAGTCTTCAATGTGATTGTATTCAGGTTTGACCTTTTCAGAATTTCCCATTAGCTCACTCATGTGCATGCCCTTTATATCAAATGTCCCCAAATCCTCAATATGACAATGTATATATTCCCTAACATATTCGACATACACAACACCTTTTTGAACATAGGAAAATTCTCCAACTGAGTCTTCCAGGGTAGCCATTGTTAGGACCCATGAGGCAATTGAGAGTGGGGGGGTGAATCAGTTGTCTATAAATTTCAACCCAAATATAACTTAATCAAACTTGATGCATAATACTAGTAAACCAAACTTAATGCTAGTTGACAGATTAGCAGTTAATATTAATACCAGTGAAGCTTAATGCATAAAACAGAAACAGAAACAACATCCACAACACATAACAGAAATTTGTACGTGGAAACCCCGTAAGGGTGAAAACCACAGTGGGAAACCTTACCCACAATCAAATGATACTACTGTAGATAATATGTGTATAAAAATGGGGTTTGCACATGCAGATAGGCCAATCACCGAGAGCTCATTTCTCAATCACAAAATAGGAGTCTCACTTACTACAATTGGATGGTTAAATCCAATGATAATGTACTGCTCAAAGTAGCATCTTCAATGTTGGATTCAGTACTTGTTAAGCTCTGATAATCACCTTCAAACCTTCCTTGAAACTTCTCTATGGTCTGCTCATATGATCTTCAATATTCACACATACCATGTTACAATGCCATATACCATATATTGTTACTTCTCTACTTCCTCCCATCTCACAAATGAGATCTTACATATATACTGAAACCTAAGACCAAATGTGTAGGTTGGCTTATTAATAATATTACAATAAAATAAACTAAAAATAAGTGAAGATGCGATGCATTATGTCAGCTCAATACATTTACAACAATATCCAATCAATAAATCATCTTCATAAAGTGTCATGCTGATCTAAAAGAGATAATGCATACCGGTCAATATCCTAGACCAATTTGCTAGTAGCAACAAATATGTCAACCCGATTAGACCATTAACCAAAATACCAAAACCAAGTATCCAAACCATGTCATTGACATAACCAAGTGATCTTCATATGATAACAAGTCATCCTTAGTGTCGGTGAACAATATACCAGTGACTATGCATAAGTCACTGAACATGTCGGTGAGCAATAATGTGTTGGTTCAACATAACCAAAGATCTCCAGATGATAAGTGTTGACATCAATGAAAAAACTAATGCAACACATCCATAATACCAACAAGATCCCCCTTTGGCATTGATGGCAACACAAGATGGAAAAACATCTAAGTGCCAAAAACAAAATGTCAAAAACCAATTTCAGGGACTGACAAATGGAACCGGTTCTAGTGTTGGCTCCCCCGCACCATCCCTACAGGCTGGAGGGGGATACCACTCCCATGAGGGAAGGCTCCTCGAATGCTTCACCTACGAATGACTATTTCCACTACTGCTATGTGATTCCCTACAGCGGACACATAACTATTACTTATTGCACCCCGGTCCCTATCAAGGCCATTAGAATACAAACAATCTCTAGAATAGATCAATACTAGAAGTCAAAACCAATTTTATTAATCTCTCCCCAAAGGATAATGTTTCCTAAATACAAAGTTTTTCCATAGATATCACTCCCCCTTTGACCTCAAATGCCAAAGAAATACAAATACCAGAACATGCAATCAACTCATATAACCAATTACAATAACCAATTTTTATAACCAACTACTCCCCCTGAGAAGTAGCTCTCCTCCATCAAATTCAGAAAAAAAATTCTCTGTTAATTCTATCAGTTTGATGCCAATCATCAACTGTCTAAGTCTCTATTAGTGAGGGTATTATCCCAAGCTTCTCTCTAAGATATTCAAAAGTTTCCTTAGGCAAAGGTTTTGTAAAGATATCTGCAATCTACTCTTTATTATTCACATAAACCAATCTTACTTCTTTTGCTTCAACATTCTCTCTTAGAAAATGATATTTGGTAGAAATATATTTCATCTTAGAGTAAAATACCGGATTCTTTTAGATATCAACTACTGCTGAATTATCACAATAAATGATTATAGGTTCTTTGAATTTTACCTTGATGTCCTTCAACATTTTATTAATCCATAATACCTGAGTACAATTAGTTGTTGCTGCAACATATTCTGATTCTGCTATTGATAGTGATGTACAACTTTGTTTCTTGCTCAACTATGAAATCAATCTACTACCAAGAATGAATTCTCCACCAGTGGTTCTCTTTCTGTCATCTACATCTCCTACCCAATTTGCATCAGTGTATGCACATAAATCAAAAAATTTCATCTTTAGGATAGCATAAGCCAAGATTTGTAGTGCCTTGTAGATACCAAAAAATCCTTTTCACTGTTGATTCATGATTTTCTTTAGGATTACTCTGAAATATTGAAACAATGCATACTACATTCATTATATCGGTTCTTGTTTGTGTCAAATATAGTAAACCTCCAATCATAGATTTATCTTGTCTGATTAACAGGAGTTGAATCATCCTTCAATGTCAATTTGTTAGTTGTAGTCATAGGAGTACTTGTCGGTTTGGAATTTTCCATACCAAATTTCTTCAATAGTTCCTTCAAGTATTTTTTTTGACATATGAATATACCTTTACCAGTGTGTAAAATCTGCAATCCTAAAAAGAAGTTTATCTCCCCAATCATAGACATTTCAAATTCTTCTTGCATCTTATTAGCAAAGTCTTTACATGATCCATCTTCTCCTCCAAAAATGATATCATCAACAAAAACTTCAATAAGCAAGATATCATCATTAGTCACTTTGAAATATAAGTTGTTATTAGCATTACCTTTAGTGTAACCAAGCTTCAAGAGATATTTGTCCAATCTAGCATACCAAGCTCTAGAAGCTTGCTTCAATCCATACAAAGCTTTCCTTAATCTACAAACCATATCTTCATTATTTGTCAATGAAAATCCATTAAGTTGCTCAATGTAAACTTCCTCTTCAAGATCACCATCTAGAAATGCACATTTTACATCCATTTGATATACTTTATAGTTCTTATGTGTTGCAAATTGAAGAAATAATCTAACTGTCTCAATTATAGCTACTGGTGCAAAGGTTTCATTGTAATCAATTCCCTCTTTCTGTGAATATCCTTTACACACTAATCTTGCTTTGTTTCTAGTTACCTTACCATCTTCATTAAGTTAATTTCTGAATACCCATTTAGTTCCAATTAAGTTTTTGTCTTTAGGTCGAGGAACTAATGTCCATGTATTATTCTTTTCAATTTGTTCTAATTCATCTTCCATTGCTTTAATCCAATGTTTATCTTCACATGCCTCAAGAACAGATGTTGGTTCAATTTGAAAAATTAAACATACCTCTTCATTTGCTAGTCTTCCTCTTGTCATAACACCTTGATACTTATTCCCAATTATCTGACTTTCAGAGTAATTCAATCTTACATACCTGGGTTTGTTCACTTGTTGTTGTTCTTCAGTCACTATGGAATTCTCTGATGATGCCGGTGTGATTGGATCCACATTCTATACCAGTGTACTATGTATAAGTTCATTTATGATCATCTCAATTGCCCATTCAGAATGTATAGACCTTGAATTTCCTCTAAAGTGTTCATCTATCTTCACATTAGCACTCTCAATGATTTCTGCAATCTTTTATTAAAACATCTATATGCCTTGTGCTCTTAGATGAATAACCAATAAATATTCCTTATCAACTTCTAGGATCAAATTTACTAATATACTCATCTCTCCTAATATAACATTTGCTTCCAAATATTTTGAAATATTTAAGAGTAGGAGTATTTTTCAAACCATAGTTCATAAGGGGTCTTACCGGTTTCACCTTTGATGTGAACTCTGTTAAAAGTGTAAACCGTTGTATTCACTGCTTCTCTCTAGTACACATGAGGTAGATTTGCTTCCAATATCATGCTTGTAGCTACATCCAGAATAGTTATGTTCTTCCTTTCCACAATTCCACTTTGTTGAGGTGTCTGGGGTGCTGATAGTTATCTTTTGATTCCATTCACTTCACAAAATGTATTAAACTCCTTAGATGTGAATTCTCCTCCTTGATTTGATCTCAAACATTTGATTTTCTTACCATTTTTATTCTCTACCATTGCCTTGAATAACTTGAATTTTCCAAAAGCTTCTGATTTCTCCCTGAGAAAAGTAACCCAACACATTCTATAATAATCATCAATAATTAGCATAAAGTGACTATCTCCCTATAGACTTCTTGTTCTTTCCAGACCACACAAGTCTAGATGGATTAAATCAAGAGCATTATTGGATTTCTCATAAATACTCTTAAAATTTGTTCTAACTTGCTTTCCCATTTAACATTCCTTACATACCAGATTATGCGGTTTTACAATCTTAGGTAAATCCCTTACTGCCTTAGTTGAACTAATTTTTACAATGCAATCAAAATTGACATTTCAAAGTCTCTTATGCCATAACCAACTTTCATCAATATGTGCAATTAAGCATGTGTTTTCACTGTTATTCAAATGAAAGATATTACCTCTAGTCTGATTACCGGTTGCAATCTCCAATCCAGTTCTATTCATGATTTTGCATTTACCATTTTTTTATTGTAATTGAAAACCCTTTTCAACTAATTGACCAACACTAAAAAGATTATGCTTCAAACCTTCAACATAATAAATGTTGTCAGTATTGTGCTTAACATCAAAAGATATAATGCCTTTTCCTTTGATCAAACAAGCTTTATCATCCCCAAATCTTACTAGACCTCCATTGTATTCCTAAAAAGATAAGAATTTACTTTTATCACTAGTCATATGATGTGAACATCCAGAATCTATAATCCATTCATCCTTTTCTTCAATTTTCGCTTCCAGGGCCTACTCTACTGGTGGAATAGTAGGTGTTGGTTGATCTTCTTTTATTGCAACTAAATCCCATCTATTTTCTATCGGTTCTTCATCAGAATCATTAGTAACTCCTTCATCAGCATAGTAACATGATTTCTCTCTATTCTTTTTAAATATGTATCTCTGATATTCAAGGTTAGGTTTATATGTTCTTTTAGCTTCCTCTCTCAAACTTGCATTTTAGTCAAGACATGTAGATGTCATATGACCAACTTTATTGCAGTTAAAACATTTAAATGGTGCTTTACCTTCATACTTACTTCCAACTAGACCTTTACGCATTTTCCTTGCAAATAGTGCTTCATGTTCTTCCAGTTCTTCATTTTCCTTTCTGATATCTTCAAGTTCTTTTGCATAAAGTGCTTTCTAATCAGATTTCTCAGATGATGATGATGATGATGCTGCAGATGATGATGATTTGAAGGCCAAATCTATTTTAATTGTAGCAATAGGACCAAATTCCTCAAGCTCAAAAGTTGAAAGTTTTCCAACCAAGGTATCTCTAGATACTGATGTATTAGGCATTGTTCTCAACTCATTAATAGAAGTTACTTTCATTTTGTATGAGGGTGGAAAAGCTCTCAAAACTTTAGAAACATTTTCATCTTCACTTAAGGATCCTCCACAACATTGTATTCCCAAAAAAAATTCATTTACTCTTTCCATAAAAGAAGAAATTCTTTCATCTTCTTCAATTTTTAAATTTTCATACTTGACCCGGAAGCATTCCAGTTTTGCAATTTTGACAGTGGTATCTCCTTCATTCAATGTCTCCAATTTATCCCAAATAGCTTTAGCATTAGATCAGTCTAATAATCCCATTATTTATTGATCTGATAATGCACTCAAGAGTGCTTCTCTTGCTTTGCAATCATTTTCTTGATCTTTATCCAATGTTGGTGGATTAGGTTGATTCGGTGTAGGACCAACATAGCCATTTTTTGTAACATCCCATATGTCTCTTCCAAATAAATTTAGATGTGTCTCCATTCTAATCTTCCATATACCATAATTGGTTCCATCAAGTTTCAAACTATCCTTCCTAAAAAAGTTTGCTGCCATAGAATCTCCTCAAGTTGTTAAACTTTTGCAAAAAGAGGACTTAGCTCTGATACCAATTGTTTGGACCCATGAGGCAACTGAGAGGGGGGGATGAATCAATTGTCTATTAATTTCAACCCAAATATAACTTAATCAAACTTGATGCACAATACTGGTAAACCAAACTTAATGTCGATTGACAGATTACCCGTTGGTATTAATACTGGTGAATCGTAATGCATAAAATAGAAAGAGAAACAACATCCATAACACATAACATAAAGATTTGTATGTGGAAACCCTGTAAGGGGAAAAACCATGGTGGGAAACCTTACCCACAATCAGATGATACTATTAGAGATAGTATGTGTATAAAAATAGGGTTTGCACATGCAAAAAGGCCACCCGCCTAGAGCTCACTTCTCAATCACAAAATAGGAGTCTCACTTACTACAATTGGATGGTTAAATCCAATGATAATGTACTGCTCAAAGTAGCATCTTCAATGCTGGATTCAGTACTGGTTAAGCTCTGATAATCACCTTCAAACCTTCCTTGAACCTTCTCTATGGTCTGCTCATATGATCTTGAATATTCACACATGCCATGTTACAATACCATATACCGTTACTTCTCTACTTCCTCCCATCTCACAAATGAGATCTTACACATATACTAAAACCTAAGACCAAATGTGTAGGTCAGCTTGCTAAGAATATTACAATAAAATCAATTACAAATAAGTCAAGATACGATGCATCATGTCGGCTCAATACATTTACAACAATATCTAATCAATAAATCATCTCCATAACATGCCGTGCTGATCTGGAATAGATAAAGCATACCGGTCCATATCCAAGACCAATTTCTTGGTAACAACAAATATGTCAACCTGATTAAACCATTAACCAAAATACCTAAACCAAGTATCCAAACTATTTTATCGACATAACCAAGTGATCTGCAGATGATAACAAGTCATCCTTAGTGTCGGTGAACAATATAACCTATCGGTGAACAATATACCGATGACTGTACATAACTCACTAAACATGTCGATGAACAATAATGTGCCAATTCAACATAACCAAAGATCTCCAAATGATAAGTGTTGACATCAATGACAAAACTAATGCATCACATCTATAATACCAATAGCCACATGCGGATATTGCTTGAAAGTTGGCTTGGGACGGTCCTTGAACTCAACAACAGTCGGGTTTGCAACAAAGATAGGAACATATGATGATCTTGATTCTATTATTAAAAAAAAATACATGTTAATTGTTGCCAGTGAAACCTTAACAAACTCTTTCAGTCACCAATGAAATCGCTCAAGAAGATATCTAATCGCATTGAAGTTCCTTTAATCTCTCTAAATCGCTCTTAATCATTCTTAATGCAAGGTGATAAAAAATAAAGTGGATTCAACCTTTTATCCTCTAAGAAAAACCCTAATCTTTCATTGACATCAATGACTATCGGTGAAAGATAATAGAACTCAAAAAAACATATTTGTGCCAAATAAGCATCTCCAATGTCTAGAACATCTTCCAGAACCTCTTCCCAGGGCATATGCATCATCTTCATGAATTTTTCCTACCCCTAAGGCATCTACCTTAGTTATCGGTTGAGCTTCCTATCGGTGTAGGAGCAACCTCCTCTACTGGATAAGTAACTGGTGCATTCCCATCTGTAGATTGATCTTCAGTCTTCCTGACCCATCTCTAGGTATGATCTTGCTACATTTCATTAACCTTCTCTTTTCCTTTCTCATTTGATCCTCTATTCCCAACCGGTGTATTTCTACTTCTATATAATTTAGCAATATATCCAACCTCATTACATTCATAATATGTAACATTGTTCCTTTGAATTGATTTGCTAAAACCAATAAAATTGTTTGATCTGCATTGATTAGCCATATGTCCAAATTTTCCACATGCATAACATTTTACATTCATTCTGCAATATTTTGTCTTATGACCATACTTATTACATTTAGAACATTTATCAAGAGTAGAATCAAGGTTCTGATTTTCTCTGTTTCTACATTGCCTAGCCATGTGACCAAATTTATTGCAAACAAAACATCTACCATTAAATTTATAAGCATTAAATTGCCTTATCGGTGCCTTATGGTTTTGATCTTCATTAGCAGTGTTGGAACTCTATCCTTGCTCAAATCCAAGTTCACTGGAATATCCATTTTGCCTTTGTCCCTTCAATAACTCATCTAGCTATGTTGAACTAATCTTGGATTTTCCTTTATAGTCACTTGCAATAGTCAGATCATCTCTTAGAATTATCATTTGTCTCTCAATCTCTTGTTCATTACTCTGGGATTGTACTAAATCAGTTCTCAACATATCATTCTCATGAACCAACCTACCACATTCTTAAAATTTATTCTTCAAAGATACAACATGATTTTCTTCCTTTTTCTTCCGGTCCTCAATCTCTTTAGACATTCTCATAGTTATAGCTTGCATTTCATTTTTCATGACCATGTTCTCCTGACTCAGCTTCTGACACTGTTCCTTAAGTGCATCTTTCTCTTCATCATCCTGGTTTTGTAAAAGTTCCTTCCTCCTAGCCTGAATAGATGACAACCTCTCCTGTAGCACAAGAATGAATTCCTTAGTATAATTCAATTCATCTTGTAGCTTTAAGTTCTTCATCCTTTCAACATCATAATATTCAAGTGTCATCTCAAGTTTCTTTTTCAAACCCATATCCATGGATTCCGGATTCAGGATCTCCCTCAAGCTATTAAACTTACTTTGGGGCACAAGGCTCTAATACCAATTGTTGGAATCCAAGAACACTGAGAGGGGGGGATGAATTAGTTTTCTACAGGTATGATCAATTTTAGCCTTATTAAAACACGTATACACCAACCAGTATACTGGTACATAAAGAATTAAAAGAAGTAAAGCAAAAAATAAGCCAATCACATAAATGAACACCATAACACACATAATTATATGTGGAAAACCTCAAAGAGGAAAAACCATAGTGGGATTTGTGACCCATAATATCAATTCACTAGCCATATGCAGAGATAATACAAAATATAAGGGGCCTACACTTGATGGAAGGCTTATAGTGTAGAGCACACTACTCAATCACAAAAGAAGCCTCACTGACTACATATAAATCCAAACTACAATCCTGAGAAAAGAGTGAACTGCTAAGATAGCATCTTTTATGCCAATTTATATTTCCGGCTAAGCTTTGTCTGTTCTAGTCTGAAACCCTAAACCCTTTACGGGAATAACCCTTTACAAAAATATCCTCGCATACATAATGTCTCTGATATATTTCGTATCTCATTCATTATTTCCTTCCAATTACACATTCACAAGATAATATAAAAATGATCTAATCCAACTGCCCTATATACCCTATACAATTTATCATGCCTTAAGTCAGCTTACAAAAATAATTACAATATCAATATACATGTGGACTAGATAATATAAACACATGAATATCAAAAACAATTGTCGATGCCGGATCCAAAAGTTGTTGGCCTCTAATACCTAAATCATGTCGGCCTGCATTGCCGATAACAAAAGAAATCCTTCCATCCTACCGATGTCGGTGTCGGTGTCGGTGAAGCGCCTGTCGGTACACAACTGACCCAAAATATGAAGCCAAAATAAGATGTCATGTTGCAATGTTTCCATCAATTACAACATAGTGAAACCAACCAATTGAGTGTCAATTGCCAACAGTAAATGTCTAGGAAAGACTCCCAAGGCCAAAAATCTTAAAACAATTTCCAAAATTGATTTTGATGACAGTATAGGTAATTGGTCTGCAAAAATTGCTCACCTAAATATGGATGAAGTTGTTGGTATCCCTACTGTAAAGGATTTCATAGTTGAAAAAATAAATCTTGGTGTCGAAACTCGAGCAACTGATGCCTATCATTTTGAAACATCAACCAAGAAAATACTTAATATAGCATGGAAGGATGAAAGGGATAAGCATGAGATGAAAGAGGTTCTAAGGAGAATGGTAGAGTATATTTAATGCATTAGCAATCCAAATCCTCAACCTCTATCATAGCTTCCAACATCCTTTGACCCAAAATCACCTACTAACCAAAAGACTCTAGAACAAATACAAAAATGCAGGATCGTTATAGAAACTGTGATGGAGTGGTTAAAAGGAATTTGGAAATTGGGCACAAAATATTTTATCAACTTGAGTAGAGTTTATGATGGGGCATTAATGGTAATGAATGAATTGGAAGTTTAAATCATGAATTGGAAAAAAAAAGAAACGAAATGGGCAGCAAAAGCAACACATATGTGAGAAGTGCAAATCTATGGAGTAATGAAGTTTCTCACTTAAAAAACTATAGCTAGCTTAGATAATAGTATTCTATATGTTTGCCAAAGGAACATTGAATGTTGAAATTTCCTAATAAAGAAAGCCTATGAGGAATCAGAAAAACCAGTGAATCGGATCGCAAAATTAGTTGCATCAATGCGAAATGAACTTCTGTGCATTGGAATCACATGCCTAAAAGATGATGGTAAGACCTGTTGGTAAATGCACACTCCAATGAGAAATTGTAGGTGATTGAAGGTATTTTCATTGATGGCAACCTTGCAATCATGTGATACCGGTAGACAGACTCTACACCGGCACATAGAACACCGACACCGAAAAAGAAGAATACCGGCACCTTGGCCGATTGTATTTTGTAATTAATTGTAAAATCTTTTGTAAGACAACATGGTGGATTGTAATATGACTCATATATGTATGAGATCATTGTAGATCATTTGAATTAGGAGAATTAGAGGTATGATGTGAAATATGATGTAAAGGTAGCAGACCTAATATGCGAATTATTGGATAAGGGTTTATGTATGTAGCAGAGCTTAAACCGGTACTAAATCTGGCATAGCAGATGCTAATCTGAAGTAGTACAAGACATTGGATTAGTTTAATCCATTTTTGTAAGTCAGTGTGACTTCCTTTGTAATTGAACAGTGAGCTCTAGGCACTTGGCCTTCCTACATGTGCAGGCCCCTATTGTAAGAGTAATATTCCCTTATTGGATAGTAAGCGAATATTGTGGGTCAAAAATCCCACTGAGGTTTTTCCCACACTGGGTTTCCTCGTTAAAACTTTATGTTATGGTGTGCTTTTCATGTTGTGGTTCTTGTTCTTATTTGCTGCATTATTTCTGCTTTACCAGTACACAATCTTAATATGTTTTTCATGTTATAAGTTAATAAATTCCTATTACCAGTCAGATACTTATTCACCCCCCCCCCTCTCTCAGTATCTTTGGGAATCCTAACAAGACCCTCAAAGTTGCAGAGGTTATAACAGAATCATTCGAAGGAAAAATTAATTATGTTAAAGAGGAAAAGGACTTAGTTCCGGAAGATTTGTTCACCATCACAAAGATTGAATCTCTTCTATTTTTATGCATTGAACACCTAGACAGTCATTTCGACAAATTCGCACAGGTTCGTAAGGAAAAAGAGGTCTAGAAGTAGAGGATGATACATGTGGGACTCCCTCATGATGCCTCAATTTGGGATTTCTCTATTTCCTATGCTGGATGGAAGAATATAACAACTGTCACAACTGTTGCGCCCAATAAGAAAGATTCATAATTGCTTTCTTATCATTAGTTATGGCTGATTCACTTTTTAATTTTACGTTAATTTCTCAAAAACTTCAAGGCAACAATATTGAGTTTTTGTGTTTCCCTCTTTAAACTATTAGCTAGCTTGTGGCTATAAAAATGATTTTTGGATACTCTAAAAAGGTCTAAGAATTTTTGTTAGTGAATGGAAATAATCTCTTGATACTTTATCTATTTTTGAAGGTAGGAGGAAAGATATTCATCTATGAATGAAATATATGAAATTGATTTTGATAGTTTGAACTTGTGTGCTAGAATCTCAGGAATTTATTTATGTGTGAATGAATTCTTGTTCGAATTGATCTCATTCCTCATATTGAAAATAGTTATAAATTTTGGAGTTAAAAAATTCTTATTTCTTTTTTGTGCATTGTGTTGGATCAATTAAGATAGTTAGTGAGCTACTTTCTTAAATTGATATATGAGTATTCTGCATCTTCATGACATGTTGATGTATGAAGATGAATGCCTTTAATGCTTTTGGGTTAAAAGTGTACATGAAATCACAAGTTTAATTAATTCATTGAAGATCTTAGAAGGGAGTTGTACCTTAATTGAGAGGAGAACGAATTATTATTTTTATTTATCCAATTGTATGGTTACAAATTTGTCTTTAAAGGGTAATAGAGGCTAAGTGAAGAATTGAGATCTTGACAAAGGACAAATCTATTAACCAACATATTTTTGCAGGTTCTATTGGGTAGTCAAATAATAAGACTCGATGTGTAAACATAATATAAATAGGGTTGTCTTAATCTCCTTTTTTGAAGTGTCTAGTGTATTATAAACAGGCTAGAGTCAAGAAGATATACTAGGTCCCAAAGGCATGAAGGGGTGATTGATTCTATTTTTCAGGAACTCTAGAGCTTAAACCTTTCAACTTCTTTTACACCTCGGAGAAGAGACCAAAGTAGACCTCTTATTATTTCTTCTATATCTCCCGTATCTCCTATCTGTCAAGCCCTAACATTACATGGTGTTTCTTTCCCTAGTGTAATCAACCCTAAACCTTTAAATATCATTTTGCCCATGGCTTTAAATAATCCTTGGCACCTTTCATAGGACCACTCGCTCTTGGTACAAATCTTAATCCTTTAAACAAAGGAGCTAGGGATCATATTTCAAAATTTAGTGGCGATGGAGAGGTCTCAATAAGTAATCATTTGAATGCATTTAATGTTGCTTGTGGTGTTCTAGTTGTTCAGCATGAAGATGTGGTTGTAAGATTGTTTGCACAAACATTGACTGAGATAGCAGCAAAAGTGTTTTATCATTTACCAAATGGTGCAATTACTAATTAGCAAGATTTTAAAACTAGGTTCGAAACTAGGTTCAAATTAGCCAAAGATGAACATTCTCTTCTACCCCAATTAGCCTAGTTAAAGAAAGAAATCCCTGAATCCATGAGATATTTTTTCACTAAGTTTGATAAAATTGTCCATAAGATTCCAGCAAACCAAAGGCCTTCTGATGATAATTTAAAACTATTTTTCATTAATTCTATGCCCTCTGAGATTGGATTCCTGATGCACAGACAAAGATTAGCAGCCCTAGTTGATGTGAAAATATTGGCCGTAAAATTAGAAGATGATTTGATCACTATAGGAAAGTAGAAGAGAGAAGTTCAAACTTCCACGATATAGGCATCAACTTTATCTGATCCTGTGATTCAACAATTAATGAATGATATGATAACATTGAAGAAGCAATTACCCAAAATGAATACTTCTTATCTACAACCTTACTAAGATATTTCAAGGAAAGTCCCTAATCATTCAACAAGAGCCGAAAGTAGATTTTTACAATTGTCTCCTACAAAACAAATACTAGCAATTGAGGCATCCCCACCTAAAGCCAACATGTGCATCTTTCATCTTACTGATCATCATGATGGAAATTCTTGCCTGGAAATGGTACATTATGCTAAATTGGTTGGTTCAAAGGAGGTGCTATTGGAATCAAGTGAAGAAGAATCTCCTAGGCAGCCTGGCAACTATGGAATCCACTTCCTGGAGTATGAGTATAATTTAGAAAGACAAGGTGATATTTTGGTTACCTTGGAGGATCCTTCCTATGTCGTGTTGACTAGAAACCAGCAGAATATCAAACCTCAAAGTGCTTCTTCATTCTCTTTTGTGAATCCCAAAGGTAAGGAAATCATTTCTTGATTTCATAATAATAATTTGAGACCTCAAGAACCTTAGTCATTGAAGTTTGTAGACATTGAGAGTTCATTTGATATTGTTGAATTTTGTAAATCCTCTCGAATTCAAATTATGCCAGCTAAATATCTTAAATTAAACCCTAAAGAACTTGATAGGTTGGTTAAGTTTGTGAAAGGAAATAATGCATATGTACAAGCCGATATGATATCGCAATCAGCTAATGCTACATTGTCCTCCAAAGAAGATGTGTCAACTTGTCTTGCTACTCATGAAGTTTTCCTTGAAATAGTTGCCCATAAGGCTAATGACATGTTGTTTGTCTTTGAATCAAAACTTGAGCCTTTTTTATATATCCCTGTTCATAAATGGACATAAACTGAATAAGTGTATTATAGACTCTGGTGCCTCAGATAACATCATGCCATCTATTATAGCCAAGGCTCTAGGATTATCCTTGACTAAAACCTTTGGTAGATATTACTCCATGGACTCCAAATAGATACCCTTGTTAGGACAGATTAAAGATTCTTAAGTAGTCCTTGCCGCTCATCCTAATAAAAGACCTAGGTTAACTATTTTAATAACTGATATTCCTGCAAGTTATGGAATGTTCCTTAGTTGTACATTTTGTAGAGACCTAGGAGGCAAAATTAAAATGGACTAGTCTTAGGCCACTATTGCCATAGGGTAACAACAAGTCATTTTACAACTAGAGGCCAAATCTAAGTTCACTATTTTTTCTTCTGATGATCCGAAGGCACAAATATTGTACCATGCATGTGAATTCGGGAACTATATGATCTTATCTGATAATTAAGTTGCAGGAAATTTGTCTCAGCCTAAGCCACTTGAGGAGCTACGGATGATAGAGTTTGATGGAAGTTTCTCAGTACCTAGTTCTGGAGCCGGAGTAGTTATTATTCCTCCCTCTAGCAAACATATTTCTTTTTTGTTTATGTTTGAGTTTAAGAACACAAATAATACTATCAAATATGAGGCCTTATTTTTGGGAATAGATGAAGCAAAGAAATTGGGAGTGAAACTATTACATGTAAAAAGAGATGCCAAGTTTATTGTAACACAAGAGGGTTATTCACTGTAAATAATGAAAGATTAAAGCACTACCGAAATAGGGTATGGGATGAAATTGAAGGTTTTGATGCTTTTTCTATTGAAGCCATCCACGTGAATTCAATTCTAAAGTTGATTCTTTGGTAGTGTCGACTTCTCTCTTGATTCCTCATCCTAAATTCATAGTAGATACTTATCAAGTGGAGTTAATATATAGGCCAAGTGTCCCTAATAACTTAGAATTTTGGCAAGTCTTTGAAAATGATAAGCACATTAAAAACTTTCTACATTGTGATGAAATGTTCATGACTACATTCTTTGAAGGATCTGAAACTAAATGTAAAGAATTCTCCCCAGATCCAGGACAGGAACCGCAACATGAAATTATCCAGTTGAAAGGAAATAATATTCCTAGAAGGTTAGTGTCTTTAGAGAACCTTTTTCATAGTCGAGATGCTTTCATCAAGAGGAAGGACGAACGATTACAAGAAACTCATGATTTCGGTGATTATGAAAGGATTAATATTGGTGATGAAGAGTATCTCGTGTTCGTCGATTTGGGAAAGTGTTGTACCCCTGAAGAGAAGAGAAGATTTGTTAGTCTATTAATGGAATACAAGGATGTGTTTTCCTAATGCTATGATGATCTGAAAAATTTCAAGGATGAGCTATTTCAACATTATATTCATATGAGAGTAGGAACAAGTCCATTCTAGCATAAATTGAGAAATTTTAATCCCAAGGTTTTAGAGGCCATCTTCAAGGAGGTAGATAAAATGTTAAAGGAAAAAATTATATATCCTATTCAGCATTCCACCTGGATAGCTAATATAGTTCCAGTTCATAAAAAGAATGGAGAAATAATGATATGTGTGGATTTTAAAAATTTGAATCAAGCTAGTCTGAAGGATAATTATCCATTCCCTACTATGGATCATATCTTGCAAATAGTCTCGAGTTTTGAGATGACATTGATTTTGGACAGGTTTTCAGGATACAATTAGATTAGTGTCTCAGAAAAGGATCAATACAAAACAACTTTCATCACTCCCTTGGGTACCTTTGCATATAACAAGATGTCATTTGGTCTAATAAATGTTGGAGTAACCTTCCAAATGGCTATGTACTTGTCTTTTGGTCACCTAAAAGATAAAATAATCATTTTATACCTTGATGATTTAACTATTTTCTCAAAAAGGAGAAATCATCACTTGTGGGACTTAAGGAAAGTTTTGCAGAGGTGCAGGGAGCATGGAGTGTCTTTAAAGCCGAAGAAGTCAATGTTTGGTGTTACTAAAGGTAAACTGCTTCGTCACATCATTTCCAAAGAAGGCATTAAGGTAGATCTGGAAAGGGTGAAGGCAATCCAACAGCTAAGTTTACCTTCAAATATAAGTGGATATGACATCTCCTAAAAGGGAAATAGAGATGTCTCATTTTGAATTAGTGTATGGTGTGGGCATACAGTTATCTATTCCTCTAGAACTGGCATCTTCAAAACTACAAATAGTTGTTGAGGATACATATTTTCAGGATTCCTTAGAGAAAAGAATCATGCATTTGATAAAAATAGAAGAGGAAAGGGATAAAATCATTGATCAGATCACTGAGCATCAGCTATGTCTCAAGAAATTTTTTGACAAAACATCCAAACCAAGAAAATTTATGCAAGGAGATTAGATCTTACTCTACGATAGAAGAAGAGAACCTAAAGGGGCACATGGTAAATTTGAATCACTATGGAAAGGTCCATTTTTTATTCATGAGGTTAAAGGACCTAATTATTTTAGGCTTTCCTATGTTGATGGTATCATTCTTCCCCTATCTTATAATGGATGGGATCTTAAGCTCTATAAGTTGTAAAAAAGGAGTACCCTGCATGTTTTGTAAGTTATTTTTGTTTTCTTTTTTGTTGTGTCAGTTTTAGTGTGTTTGTTATGTTGGTCTCAATATTATTTTCCATCTTTTGTGCAAAACCAGAGATTCAAAATTCCTCCCTAGTCCTTTATAGTCCTGGTCCCCACTCAGAGCCGATGTTACCCTCATTTTCCCAAGGCATTTTATTCTCACATCATCAAAATAAGGAGTATTTTATTTAGTCTAGGCTTGTGTAAGTCTTAGTTTTTGTCTTGTTGAAGTTTTTCTTGAACTTGAACCTATTGGTTGAACATCTTCAAAGTTAAAGGTTCAAGTTCAAGAAGAGTATGTAGTATTGTGACTTAGCTTTCAAAGATTCAAGGTCTTTGTAATAACTCTTATTGAACTTGAACTATTAAACCTTTTTGAAGTTCAAAGTTCAAGGTTCAAAGTTTTGAAATTCATGTCCTATTTGCGTCTTTTTCTTGTAATATGTGAGTCATGGCATTTTGGTGTCTTTGTCTTGGTTTGTTTTTTTCTACTCTTTTGAGCTGGAACTCTTGAACAACTTCTCAGGAAGTTCAAAGTTCAAGGTTCAAGGTTCAATGAATTGATGGCTATGGAGATGAAGAAGCACCGCATCAATAGCAATCATGTACAAAATATTCTAGATTTAAAGGATGAGCCTTGAGGGAATGAGTCACGATGAAGAGCCGTAATTGAGAATAATCATTTAAAAGAAAGACATGGAGGGAAAAGACTTGTAATTAATGAATTGTCAGAATTATGTCTTTCCATATTAATTTGGCATAGATAAGTATGCAATTAAAAATCATAGCAAATCGTGTGACCAATTTTTAAGCCTGTCCTCAAGATTTGTTTTGTTTTTAAAAAAACTATAATTACTTGCCTTCTTCATTTGCCCAATTTGGTAAGTAAAGGATTTGTGCAGGTGATATTTTCTGTTCATGACCCTTTGAATTCAAAATTCTACATGAAAGGTGAGTTAAAAATATTCCTTCCATTCTTGTGATTTCATATTTGAAAACTTTATTCGGTAGTTCTATTGGTTCAGTTTGTCTCCCCTATTGTGTTTTTTCCTGTTAGTAAATCCAAAATTAGACCAAAATTGCCTAAGACAGACCAGAAGTCATGGTTAGTTTGTTCCTTACCCGAGTTAGGGGATACTTTCTTGTCATCAGTAGATTTAGATGAATTTCATGAAAGGGCACGAAATGCTTCTAGTTCTCCTTTAATGCAGAAGATTTTAGATAGTGGGTTAGTAGAAGCAAAAACTTTCCCTCTAGCAGTGTCATGTCCTGAGCTAGTTTTGGAGTGCATGAATAGATATGAACCTATTAAGAGATGTATAAAAAAGTGTGGATGGTTAGGTTTTACTCAAGGTTAGTTGGGAGATCATTGCTATTGTAATAAAAATTCCTAAGAAAGATAAGTATGAGGATTAGACAGTTTGTAAGTCTCAAGGACTCTTCTCTTAGAAGAAATCATTCTATAGAAGTGTCATTGCAAGAAAATAGCTATTAAAATTTCAAAGGAGAGGTTCTCGCTGATGGACTTGAAAGGCACTGAGAAGGGAGGGTGAATCAGTGACACCAAATAAAATAGTACTTCAAACACTAACCGATAGATGAACTTAATCAAGTATTTAAACAAAATACATGCTACCCAAAATGATATAACAGCATCCACAAAAAGTAAAACATCCACCATAACACAAGTGTTTATACGTGGAAAACCCAAATAGGTAAAAACCACGGTGAGATGGAACTCACAAGTTAACTATCTATAGTAATAGATAACTGACCAGTTAACGCCTTACAAAGTGCTCTACTAGGAGTGACTCTTGTTAGAGATCCCAAGCTTGATTAGAAGCTTATACCCTATTAAGAGTACTACCCTATTAGGAGTAACCTCGCTGGAGGATTTGAGAATCCAAACTAATGGATCACCTTATTAGAGGATTTGTACAATAAAGCTTGTGAGAGCTTACCCGGTTAGGGGATTTGATTATGTTGTAATGATTAGAAAACAACAAGAATGGTTTGATTTGTTTTGAGTAGCACAATATTTGCTTGATCAGATCATTCTAAGTACATTCAACACTGCTCTTCATCTTAACAAAAACTTTCACTCTTTATGCATATCAGTATTTGCATAACATCCTTTCTATCACTATCAGTTTCAAATGATTCACTAAGATGTCTTAATATAGGCATTCAAATCTTATGTCAGCCTAAGGAAATGAAAACACAATTGTTTAGGTGCAGTGTATCTAGACAAGTAATCATAACTCATCACAAAAATGATCACTAGAAAGTTAGTGTTGGTAACTCATCATAAAATCAAATATCGATTAGAACAATCAATATCAGTTGGAATAAAACATGTGAACCATTGTCCTAGAATCTTCTGCTTGATCTCCATCTTCAGCTTCATCTTCATTTGATGTCAACTTAGTGTAGCCATAGGTTATCTCTTAAGCACATACCAGTTGACATAGAGTACTGGTTAGAGATAAACCTTAAACATATCGGTTGATAGTGTAAACCAGTTGAAGTTACATTGGTAGTCAATTTAATCATATGTGTGTGAGAGAGAATGTTTCATCAATGACAACAAGTAATAAATACATTACAATCATCATCAAACCAACAATCTCCCCCTTTGGCATTGATGGCAACACTTAGAAAATTTTAGAGTAATACAATACTGCTAAGTGTGCATACACAACATATTTACAAATGTGCTCATACCCCCCTTTAATGCAATACTCCCCCTTAATGCATGCATAAATACAAAATTTCCAAAAACACACGTACATATTATTACTCCCCCTTTGACAACAATGCCAAAATGAAAAAGTAAAATATATACATATATATAGAAAATTTGTATCAAAGTGTTCAGCATATATTACAACTTAAAAAAAAGTTCATGCATTGGCTAATCTCATAAAAAATATCATTGAAGTTCTTCTTCATCTGTGATAAAGAAATTTCCCATGATTCCAGTATGTTAGCAATATACTCAAATATAGACATCAACTGGGAATGGAATTCTTCCATTGAGTCTAGCGTGCAGGTTTCAAGAGTAGCAAGAATAGCTTCTACATTGGAGTAGGCTCTTTGAAGAATGTTGACCTGTGAGGTGAGCTAACTCTTGAACTCTTTTAGAGATTGGAATCTCTTAGCATTCTCATTATCATTCCTGTTCAATCTATCATGCAAATCATCTACAGACCACTTAAAGGCATGAATGGAGTCTTGGAGTGGGACATATACCTTGCATATCCTTTCCATTTCTTGCTCAGTTTCAACTTGACTCTTAGAAATGTCAGAGTAAAATAAAGAAACATTTGAGGTAGAGGCAAGATACTTTCCTCCAGATTCAATAGCTTTCTTCAACAAACTTCCATTATGAGATAGAGCCATTTTGCCACTTTCAATGTTCTTTGCCAGTTTATCTCCATATTTATTCTTGTGGCTCTTCTCAGTAGACATTTGAGTAGCATCTTCAAGTGACTTGATTTGATCAGATGCATCTGCAACTAACTGACCAAGTTTGCTAATGGGTGTAGGAAGATGTGCAACAATTTTTTCTGGTAGTAAACCAGACAAAATTTCTACTACATTCTAGATTGTCTCTGCTTCAATCCTTTGCTCTTTTAGTCTCTTCTTGTGTGCTCTAGAATGCATAACATTAGCAATCTTCATCATTTCTAATGCACTCAAGGTGTTCATGTCAATGGGTCTTGAAATACTTAAAGAATCATCTTCATCATCTTCAAGTAGTTTTTGCTTCGCCGGTTCAGGGGGCACACTCTTAATGATAGGTCTCTCTGTGTTCTGCTCTATTGTCTCTCTAGGTAACTGAGTGACAACTTTCTCAGTAGACTTCTTTTCAGTATTTTCAATGCCCAGTGGAGATTGGGGTTTCTCCAATTGTTCTATTGCCGGTTTATTATCCACTTTTAGTTGAACAACCAATTGATCAACTAATGTAACTTGTACTTCAGTGATTGTAGGAGGCTCCATATCTGGTGCAGGGATGTCTCCAGATAGGTCTAATGTATTCTGATCATCTTTATCAACAAGAAGAGTGGATTCATCCTTCTTCTTGATTGGATAGACTATGTCAAATTGAACAATCTCCTTTTCATCCATTTTTGGTCAAGGAACATCATCTGTAGTATTATCCTTATTGCTAGAGTGGATGACTTCTTCCCTCTTTTTTGATTACATGGGCTAGCTGATGTGTCTTAGACTCAATAAATGTCCTTTTTTTATTAAGAAGCTTCAATCTTCTCATTTTAAAATCAAAATATACTTTGTATTGCTCAACTAAAGCACTAATTCTGTCCGATGATAAATTGGGAAAATATTGTACAAATATTTCATCAATAATTTTCTTTTCCAATTGAATAGCTTCCTCCCATTTATCTAAAAGAGTATTATACAAAGAGATTGAAATATCTTTTTCCAAGTCATGTGGAAATCTATTGTAATGACCCAAATAAGTTATTACCTATTGAATGACTTGCTTCTACTCATCTTTAGTGAAAGAATCAAAATATTCTTTGCCATTGTCAAACCTATTTCTTCCTAATGTATTCATTGTTCTCTCAAAAATTGTCAGGTTTGTAGGTAGCAATATTTATAGGTGTAGTTGCCTTCAGCACTACCTTTACCTTTTTGGGTGTTCTGTCAGTTTCTTTTTCCTTCTTTGGTTCTTCTTCAGAATCTGTACCCTCAGACTCTAGTTTCAAAATCAATTTTTGATTTGTCTTCTTTGGTGCACTCTCCTTCTTTACATATACTTTAGGTGTTGGTTCCTTCTTGGTTAGGACACTCCAAGTCGCCCTTGAATTCTTTTTCACAGGATACTTTTCATCAGACTTCTTTTTCTTTCCTTTCACATTAGCTACAGGTGCAGTACCAGTTTTTGTTGGTGTAACTTAGACTGCCACAATGTCCAATTTTACCTGGTTTTTATCTTTAGGCGATGCTAGCAGTGTATTAGCATAGTTGACCAACAAATCATGATTAACCTCATAGCTCATATCTTTCATCTCTTCCTCTCTAGGTTCAATTGCTTGCATCAAGCAAAAGTCAGTAGTAACAGTGAAGACTATGTCTTTTGCAAAGTGTTTTACCACATCTTCAGGTAATCTCATTCTTATGCTCATCTTTTTCTGAAATTCATTAAAATACTTATTCATGACAACTAAAAAAGTATCCTTCATAGCCTTAATGTTGTTCTTGATCTGTGCATTGACTGGTAGGTCTTTGGACCATTCAATGTCTCCAATACTTGGTAGCAAGTTCTGAAAATAGAAAAATGACCCGGCTAATAGTTGACCATATTTGAACTTTTGTGTGTTGTCCTTCTTAATGGATTGCAAATTTTAAAATAATTGCACTCTGATGGCTTCACAGATATCATAATCTACATTATCAACAATAATTCTATGTGTTGTGTGAATTGCTACAGATGGAACATTGTTAAGTCTACTGGAGTAAAATACCCGTTAGCCTATCACCATTGCTGCTATTAGGGTTGTATCCTTTGAAATTCTTCTTAGCATAGGAATTTCACCAGTTGAGAAATGACCCATTACAACCCTAATAGCTTCCTTGGTTATTGTATGAATCCTTTCCAAATACATATTCTCTCTATGGACTCGACTCAAAATGATTCTTATATGTTCTTCCTTAAAATATTCAAGAAAGTAGGTGGCATTATGAAAACCTTTTTCAAAAACCCTAGCATATTTTGTTTCAATCTTTCCATTCTTATCATAGAGTGATTTCAACTATGTATAAATGTGTATAGTTCCTAAATTTTCTATTTTGCAATCTATATAGTTGGAAAAGTCACCTTTGACCACAACATCGCTCGGGACTTGCGATAATGCATTATAAGACATAATTTGATCTACCTTTAGAGCTTCCTCAAGCTCAACAGTGATCATCAACCTCTCTATAGACTTAGAAGTAGATGCCATTCTATATAAACAAGTTTTGAAGCGGTATACTCAAAGAAATACTTTGTATCTTGCATGTTGCTCCGTTTCTCAGTTGAAATGCCCAAATGCACACCCGTTCGCTTCTGTACAACTTTTGGTTCAACTTAATTTCTCTAATCACAAAGCAATTCACCAATTGACACCAAGACAATCTTGTTTGGCTCTGCAATCACTTCAAATTTCTTTCTTAAAAGAGTTAGGGTAAAAAAGATAAAGTAAAAATTGCTTTTATTCCTTTTTACCAACTGTAATTAATGCTCGCACTTTAGGTTACAAACCCTAATTTCACCGCTTAAGTGAAAAAACAGTTGATAACATGTCAACAAAAAGTCACCAAAATTCAAGATTCAAAAATTCTTTCCCGCTCATTTTACAAGGGGTTCAAAAATGTTTTACCGTTAAGCTCCCCTTAGCCAGGTTAAACAGGCTTAAGTCACCGGTGTTGGGTTCTCTTCATTGGGTGAAGGAACAGTTTCTTCTCTAGGTGAGTCATCACCTTTCTTTTTCCAAATCTGATTCATATCTTCTCTGGTTTCCTCAACATCAACTTTCTGCTTGCCTTTCTAATCCTTGAAAGAGTTGACCGGTTTACTATTTCTTGATCTACAAAATTTTGCTAAGTGCCCCAGTTTGTTGTAGTGGTAACAGAGCATACCAGATGATCTACAGGGTCTTGCATTTCCTCTTCTTTTTCTTCTTCTACAGTTCATAGCCACATGACCAAAGTTATTACAAAAGATGTAAATAACATTTGTTACCTTCTCCATCTCAAATGGACTAAACCAGTTGCCATAGGATCTTTGCCAATTTAGATTTACCCAGTTGTCAAAGTTCTTTATCTAGTCACCATTTGGTCTACGATGCATGTGTGGTACAAGATTTTTTGCTCCATATTTGCACTCAATATGTCTATGCCCATACATTCCACATGTGAAGCAATGACCTTCAAACTTTCTAGACACATACCTAGCATTAGTATTGTAATTTGTATTTCTGTTAGGTTTGTCTCTATAGACATTTGCAGTATGACCAAGCTTATCACAAACAAAGCAGAGATGTTTAAAAACCTTCTTACCGGTAGTCTTTTTTACTTTAGGAGAACTTTTGTTCTTTGTACCGAAGGATTCACCTTTTTCAGTTGTATGAAATCCAAGTCCAAAGATATCACCCTTCATTCTCTATGATTGAATTTGTTCTTCCAGTATGGTAGAAATTTTGATGAATTTCTCTAATTTCTCATTGGCTTCAGTAAGCTTTTTGGCAAGATCTTCATTATGCTTAGACAGGTTCTCTTTCAGAGATGATGCCAACTCAAGGTATAGCTTTAGGTTCTCCTTTTCTTCTATTTCAGCAATCAAGTTCTCGTGCATAGTGTCTTTTTCATGTTTGATCTTTATAATCTCTTGATCTCTTCCCTTGATAAGATCTTCAACGTCTCTTCTAGCTTCTAGTTCTTGACTCATGCAGATAGTGAGACCTTCTATCTCTCTCCTTGGACTCAATTTCTCACCGTTCGCCTTTTACACTTCATCTACTAAAGCTTCAATATTGGCTTCATGTGAAGAACTATTATCAGATATTTCTAGCATTTTTATAGATAGCTCTCTCCTTTTGACTTGAGAAGATTTTAGTTTGTCCCTAAGGAATTCAACTTCATTTCTGCTAGCTTCTAGCTCTCTAGCCATCTTGAAGTAGCTCGTGTCCCCCATGGTAGTTTCAAGAATCCCTTCTAAGTGGTTAGGCTTCAAAGAAGTTAGGCTCTGATACCAATTGATGGACTTGAAAGGCACTGAGGAGGGAGGTGAATCAGTGACACCAAATAAAACACTACTTCAAACACTAACCGATAGATGAACTTAATCAAGCATTTAAACAAAATACATGCTATCCAAAATGATATAACAACATCAATAAAAAGTAAAACATCCACCAGAACACAAGTGTTTATACGTGGAAAACCCAAATAGGTAAAAACCATGGTGACATGGAACTCACATGTTAACTATCTGCAGTAATAGATAACTAACCGGTTAAGGCCTTACAAAGTGCTCTTCTAGGAGCAAATCTTGTTCAAAATCCCAAGCTTGATCAGAAGCTTATACTCTATTAAGAGTACTACCCTGTTAGAAGCAAACTCGCTAGAGGATTTGAGAATCCAAACTAATGGATCACCTTGTTAGAACTTACCTGGTTAGGGGATTTGATTCTATTGTAATGATTAGAAAACAACAAGAATGGTTTGATCTATTTTGAGTAGCACAATATTTGCTTGATCCGATCATTCTAATTAAATTCAACACTGCTCTTCATCTTAACAAAAACTTTCACTCTTTATGCATATCAGTATTCGCATAACATCCTCTCTATCACTATCCATTTGAAATGATTCACTAAGATGTCTTAATATAGGTATTCAAATCTTATGTTAGCCTAAGGAAATCAAAACACAATTTTGTAGGTGCAGTGTATCTAGAAAAGTAATCATAACTCATCACAAAAATGACCGCCACAAAATCGGTGCCGGTAACTCATCACAAAATCAGATACCGGTTAGAACAGTCAATATCGGTTGGAACAATACATGTGAACTGTTGTCCTGGAATCTTCTACTTGATCTCCATCTTCATCTTCATCTTCATTTGATGTTGACTTAGTGTAGCCACAAGTTATCTCTTAAGCACATACTGGTTGACACAGAGTACCGGTTAGAGATAAACCTTAAACATACCAGTTGACAGTGTAAACCAATTGAAGTTATACCTATAGTCAATGCAATCATATATGTGTGTGTGAGAGTGTTTCATCAATGATGACAAGTGATAAATAAATTACAATAATCATCAAGACAACACTCTCCTGCTGAGTCCATTAATCAAGGAACACTTGATCAAAGAGATAAAGGATATACTCATGATGTTACACAAAGTAAGGTGAAACTAGATTGCTTTCTATTGGGAAGATTGGATGTTCTTTTTCATTCAGGTCATCCTTGGTGATAACTATTGGTATTTTGGATATTTTGATATGGTTTTGTCATTGATGTCAACACCTATTAACACTTATCAACTCTGGCACTTTGGAGAACTAGCAATGTTCACTGGCAAGCAAGTGACTTTATGCACAGTCACTGGTATCTGGTTCACCAGCAAGATATAATGTTCATCAGCACTTGGAATGACATGGAAAACACTTGGTTATGTTGAAGACATTTTTTGCACACTTTGTCTTGGAGATTTGTTCATTGGCATATTTGTATTTGCATATTTGTTGTTACCAACAAATAGGTCCAGAGTAAGCACCGACAAACTTATCTATTCCAGATCAGCACGACACGCTTTGAAGATGATTTATTATTGTTGTTAATGCATTAAGCTGAGATGTTGTATTAGTTATTGCATCAGTTATTAATTTAATTGTAAATTACTTTAATTGTAATATCTTTTAGAGCTAACCTACTATAATTGGTCTTAGGTTATGGTATATATGTAAGATCTTATTTGTAAGATTGATATGTGATTGGGAAAAGAAATCATACGAAGGTATATGCGAGAATAAGAAAAGCTATACACGCAGACATCATTTGAAGGTTGAAGGAAGGTTTTTGTGAAGGCATATCAGAACTACACTGATACTGAATCTAGCATATGAAGATGCTATTTTGAGTAGTACATTATTATTGGATTTAACCATCGAATTATAGTTAGTGTGACTCTTATTTGTGTTTGAGCAGTGAACTCTAGGCGCTTGGCGTTTCTGCATGTGCCGACCCCATTTGTATACACATATTATCTGCAGTAGTATCATCTAATTGTGGGTAAGGTTTCCCACTGTGGTTTTTCCCCTTACAAGGTTTCTACGTACAAATATTGGTGTTACAAGTTTTGGATGTTATTGTCTTTCTGTTTCATGCATTAATCTTTACCGGTACTGCAATTAACTGATAAACTATCTACTGACATAAAGTTTGGTTTATTGGTATTAAGCATTTCATTTGGATAAGTTATTTTTGGTTTAAATTTATTAGAAAACTGATTCACCCCCTCCCCCACCTCAGTTGTCTCTGGGACTTAACAATTGGTATCAGAGCCTAGTCCTCTTTTTGCATAAGTTTAATAGCTTGAGGAGATCCAATGACTACTAACTATTTCAGAAAGGATAGTCCTAAACTTGATGGAACCAACTATGGGATATGGACAATCAGGATGGAGACACATCTGAATTACATTGGGAAGGACATCTGGGATGTTACAAAGAATGGCTATATTGCTCCTACTCAAAGTCAGCCTAATCCACCTACCTTAGGAAAAGATGAAGAAAATGATTGCAAAGCAAGAGAAGCACTTTTGAGCGCATTATCATATCATCATATCATGGGATTATCAGATAGATCTACTGCTAAAGCTAGTTGGGACTATTTGGAAACACTGAATGAAGGAGATTCCATAGTCAAAATTGCAAAACTTGAAAGCTTCCGCATCAAGTATGAAAATCTAAAAATGGAAGAAGATGAAAGGATTTATGCTTTTATGGAAAGAGTAAATGAAATTGTTTTGGGTATTGAATGTTGTGGAGGAACCTTAAGTGAAGATGAAATTGTTTCAAAAGTCCTAAGAGGATTTCCACTGGCATACAAAATTAAAGTTACTGCTATAAATGAGTTAAGAACAATGCCTAATACATCAGTAACTAGGGATACATTGATTGGAAAACTTTCATCTCTTGAAATTGAGGAATTTGGTCCTGTTGCTACTATAAAGACAGATTTAGCTTTTAAGGCATCAACATCATATGCACCATCATTTGACAAATCTGATTGGAAAGCCTTTTATGCAAGAGAACTTGAAGAACTTGAAGCACTATTTGCAAGAAAAATGCCTAAAGGCCTAGTAAGTAAGTATGAAGGTAAAGCATCCTTTAAATGTTTTAACTATAATAAGATTGGTCATATGGCTTCAAGATGCCCTGATAGACATGCTAGATTAAGAGAAGAAGCTAGAAGAACATATAAGCCTAACCCTGAATATCAGAGATACAGATTTAAGAAGAATAAAGATAAATCTTGTTATCTTGCTGATGAAGGAGTCACTAATGATTCTGATGAGGATCCAACAAAAAATGGATGGGTTTTTGTTGCTAGATCAACCAGCACCTATTGTTCAACCAGTAGAACAGGCCCTGGTAGCTAAAGTGGAAGTTAAGGATGAATGGAACAATGATTCAGGATGTTCACATCATATGACTGGTGATAAAGGTAAATTCTTGAACTTTCAGGAATATAATGGAGGTCTAGTAAGATTTGGAGATGATAAATCTTGTTTGATAAAAGGAAAAGGAACTATATCTCTTGATGGTAAGCATAATACCGACAATGTTTACTATATAGAAGGTTTAAAGCATAATCTTTTGAGTGTTGGTCAATTAGTTGAAAATGGATTTCAGTTACAATTCAAGAATGGAAAATGCAAAATTATGAACAGAACTGGTTTGGAAATAGCAACCGGTAATCAAACTAGAGGTAACATCTTCCATTTGAATAACAGTGAAAAGACATGCTTGATTGCACATATTGATGAAAGTTGGCTATGGCATAAGAGACTCTGTCATGTAAATTTTGATTGCATTGTGAAAATCAGTACAACTAAGGCAGTTAGAGATTTACCTAAGATTGTTAAACCTCACAATCTGGTATGTAAGGAATGTCAATTTGGAAAACAACTTAGAGCATCTTTTAAAAGTATTCCAGAAAAATCCAATAATGCTCTTGACTTAATTCACACTGATTTATGTTGTCCAGCTGGAACTAAAAGCTTACAAGGTGAAAGATATTTCATGCTAATCATTAATGACTATTCTAGAATGTGTTGGGTTACTTTTCTCAGAGAAAAATCAGAAGCACTTGAGAAATTCAAACTATTCAAAGAAATGGTAGAAACTAAAACCGGTAAGAAAATCAAATGTCTAAGATCAAATCAAGGAGGTGAGTTTACCTCTAAGGAATTTAATGCATTCTATGAAGTAAATGGAATCAGAAGACAATTATCAGCACCCCAGACACCACAGTAGAATGGAGTTGTAGAAAGGAAAAATAAAACTATCTTGGATGCAGCTAGAAGTATGTTATTTGAAGAAAATCTACCACATGTATATTGGAGAGAGATAGTAAGTACAACGGTCTATACATTCAACAAAGCTCACATCAAAGGTGAAATCGGTAAGACCCCTCATGAACTATGGTTTGGCATTACTCCTACTCTTAAATATTTCAGAATATTAGGAAGTAAATGTTATATTAGAAGAGATGAGTATATTGCCAAATTTGATCCTAGAAGTGATGAAGGAATATTTCTTGGTTATTCATCTAAGAGAAAAGCATATAGATGTTTTAACAAAAGATTGTAGAAAATTGTTGAGAGTACAAATGTGAAAATTGATGAACAATTTAGAGGAACTTCAAGGTATATAGACTCTAAATTGGCAACAAAGATACTGACAAATGAACCTACATTGAATCCACTGGTACAGAATGAAGATCCAGTTACATCGGTATCATCTAAAAATTCCACTGTAACTAAGGAATTGTAGGAAACAAAGACACCCTAGTATGTAAGATTGAACCAATCTGAAAATCAGATAAATGGGAACAAGTATCAAGGAGTTATGACAAGAGGAAGACTAGAAAATGAAGAGGTGTGTCTTATTTCTCAAATTGAACCATCATCAATTAATGAGGCACGTGAAGATAAACACTAGATTAAAGCTATGGAAGAAGAATTAGAACAAATTGAAAAGAATAACACATGGACATTAGTTCCCAAGCCTAAAGACAAAAATGTAATTGGAACAAAATGGCTATTCAGAAACAAACTTAATGAAGATGGTAAGGTAATTAGAAATAAAGCAATACTAGTGTGTAAGGGATATTCTCAAAAAGAAGGAATTGATTATAATGAAACCTTTGCACCGGTAGCTAGAATTGAGGCAGTCAGATTATTCTTGGCTTTTGCAGCACACAAGAACTACAAATTATATCGAATGAATATTAATGTGCATTTATGAATGGAGATCTTGAAGAAGAAGTTTACATTGAGCAACCTGATGGATTTTCTTTGACAGATAATAAAGATATGGTTTGCAGGTTAAGGAAACCTTTGTATGGATTGAAGCAAGCTCCAAGAGCTTGGTATGCTAGATTGGATAAATGTCTTTTAAAGATTGGTTTTTCTAAAGGTAATGTTGACTGTAACTTATACTATAAAGTAACTAATGATGACATCTTGGTTATAAAAGTTTTTGTTGATGCTATAATCTTTGGAGGAGAAGATGGTTTATGTAAAGACTTTTCTATTGAAATGCAACAAGAATTTTGAATGTCTATGATTGGAGAGATAAAATTCTTTTTAAGATTGTAGATTTCACAAACTAATAAAGGTATATTCTTGAGTCAATCTAAGTACTTGAAGGAGTTGCTAAAGAAATTTGGGATGGAAAACTCTAAACCGATAAGCACACCTATGACTAAAAATGACAAATTATCATTAAGGTATGAATCTACACCTATTAATCTGACTAGGTACAAATCTAGGATATGAGGTTTACTATTTTTGACACAAACAAGACCTGATATTATGAATGCAGTATGTATTGTTTCAAGATTTCAAAGTAATCCTAGAGAAAATCATGAATCAGTAGTAAAAAGGATTTTTCAGTACTTACAAGGCACTACTAATCTTGGCTTATGGTATCCTAGAGATGAAAACTTTGAATTATGTGCATACACAGATGCAAATTGGGTAGGAGATGTGGATGATAGAAAAAGCACCACTGACAGAGCATTTTTCTTGGAAGCAGACTAATTTTTTGGTTGAGTAAGAAACAAAGTTGTACATCTTTATCAACAGTGGAATCAGAATATGTTGCAGTAGCAACTAACTGTACACAGGTATTATGGCTTAAGCAAATGTTGAAGGATATAAAGGTAAAATGCAAGGAACCTATAACTATCTATTGTGATAACACTGCAGCAATTGATATATCTAATAATCCAGTACTACATTCTAAAACTAAACATGTTTCTATCAAACTGAATTTTCTAAAGGAGAATGTTGAAGCAAAAGAAGTAAAACATGTTTATGTGAATACTGAAGAGCAGATTGCAGATATTTTCACTAAGCCTTTGCCTAAAGAAACTTTTTAATATCTCAGAGATCAGCTTGGGGTCATGCCCCCTCCAATAGAGACTTAAACAGTTAATGTTCGTCATCATCCGACAGAATTAATATATAATTTTTTTACTCTGGCTTTGATTAGGAGAGCTACTTCTCAAGGGGAGTAGTTGGTATACTGAATTGGTTGGTATTTTGTATTTGAACCTGGTTTTTGTATTATCTTTGGCATTTGATGTCAAAGGGGGAGAGATTGATATGGAAAAACATAAGGAAAACACATGTTACTCTCAGGGGGAGAGATTGTTACTTTGGGAGAGATTGATTACTCTCTGTATCTGAATTTTGATTTCTAGTTATGATCTCTTTTGGAGATTGCTAGTTTTTGGTATTTGGCATTTATGTTTTGACACTTTGATGGTTTTTCCAGCTTGTGTTGCCATCAATGCCAAAGGGGGAGATTTTTCGTATTTTGGATATGTTGATATGGTTTTGTCAATGATTTCAACACCTATTAACACTTATCAACTCTAGCACTTTGGAGAACTGGCAATGTTCATCGGCAAGCAAGTGACTTTATGCACAGTCACTAGTATTTGGTTCACCGGTAGGATATAATGTTCACTGACACTTGGAATGACATGGAAAACACTTGGTTATGTTTAAGACATCATTTGGACACTTTGTCTTGGAGATTTGTTCATTGGCATATTCGTATTTGCATATTTGTTGTTATTGGTAAATAGGTCCAGAATAAGCACCAACAAACTTATCTATTCCAGATCAGCACGACATGCTTTGAAGATGATTTATTATTGTTGTAAATGCATTAAGCTGACATGTTGTATCAGTTATTGCATCGCTTATTAACTTACTTGTAAATTTCTTTTATTTTAATATCTTTTAGAGTTGACCTACTATAATTGGTCTTAAGTTATGGTATATATGTAAGATCTTATTTGTAAGATCGATATGTGATTGGGAAAAGAAATCATAAGAAGGTATATGTGAGAATAAGTAGATCTATACACGTAGACATCATTTTAAGGTTGAAGGAAGGTTTTTGTGAAGGTATATCAGAACTACACCAGTACTGAATCCAGCATATGAAGATGCTATTTTGAGCAGTACATTATTATTGGATTTAACCATCCAATTGTAGTCAGTGTGACTCCTATTTGTGTTTGAGCAGTGAGCTCTAGGCGCTTGGCCTTTCTACATGTGCAGACCCCATTTGTATACACATACCATCTACAGTAGTATCATCTGATTGTGGGTAAGTTTTCCCACCATGGTTTTTCCCCTTACAAGGTTTCCATGTACAAATATTGGTGTTATGTGTTGTAGATATTATTGTCTTTTTGTTTAATGCATTAATCTTTACTAGTACTGTAATTAACTGATAAACTGTCTATCAGCATAAAGTTTGGTTTATCGGTATTAAGCATTTGGTTTGGATAAGTCATTTTTGGTTTAAATTTATTAGACAACTGATTCACCCCCCCCCCCACTCAGTTGTCTCTGGGACCTAACAATAACAAATATATTGATTGGGCAAAATTGATTGCAGATAGGCTTCATGAGGGTTTGAGATGCTTTGGTAATATGAACTTTTATATGTCATCATACCTCATGTATTGCTTGGCATGTGTTAGGCCGTGGTTTGGTTTACATCATGAAACATGGATTGGTGGCATGAAAATATATGAATATCACCCACATTTGCAGCAACATAGGTCTTCTGAAAACCATTGTAAGGTGCATGATATATTTCTAGGCAGGATGGTGTTTGAACTAAGGGGAAATATTCATAAAAGGTTGTCAAATGAATCCATGTAGTTGTTAAACACTTATGGGAGATGCTTCATACAATTTCCCAGGTTCACTTACCTAAGGGTAGAAGGTTTTGAAGGTGAACCAAAAGACTCTGGAACAAATACAAAAATGTAGGCTCAAACAGAAACTGTGATGGAGTGGTTAGAATAAATTCAGAAATTGGGTGCATAATATTTATCAACTTAAGCAGAGTTTATGAAGGGGCATTAATGGTAATGAAGGAATTGGAACTTGAAATCATGAATTGGAATAAAAAAGAAACTAAATGGGCAGTAAAAGCAACACAAATGCAAGAAGTTCAAATCTATGGAGTAATGAAGTTTCTCATTGAAAAACCTATAGGTGGCTTAGATGACAATATTTTATATGTTTTTCCAAAGGAACATTGAATGGAGGAATTCCATAATAAGGTAAGCCTATGAGGAATCAGAAAAACTAATGAATTAGCTCGCAAAATTAGTTGCATCAATGTGAAATGAACTTGTGTGCATTGAAATCAAGTGCCTAAAAGATGATGGTAAGACCCTCAAAGCTACAGAGATTATAACGAAATCATTTGAAGGCAAAATCAATTATGTTAAAGAGGCAACAAACTTAGTTCTGAATGATTTGTCCATCATGGAAAAGATTGAATCTCTTCTATTCTTATGCATCGAACACCTGGACAGTCATTTCGACTAAGTCGCACAGGTTCGTAAGGAAAAATAGGTCTGGAAAAAGAGGATGATACACGTGGGACTCCCTCATGGTGCTTAAATTTAGGATTTCTCCATTGCTTACATTGGATGGAAGAATACAACAACTATCACAACTGTTGCGCACAATCAAAAAGATTCATAATTGCTTTCTTATCATTAGTTTTGGCTGATTCAGTTTTTAATTTTAAGTTAATTTCTCAAAAACTTCGAGGTGTAAATCTTGAGTTTCTGTGTTTCCCTCTTTAAACTGTTAGCCAGGTTATAGCTATAAAAATGATTTTCTAATACTCTAAAAAGGTCTGAAAATTTTTGTTAGTGAATGGAAATAAGCTCTTGATACTTTATCTATTTTTGAAGATATGAGGAAAGATATTTATCTGTGAATGAAATATATGAAATTGGTTTTGATAGTTTGAACCTGTGTGTTAGAATTTGGGGAATTTCTTTATGTGTGATTGAATTCTTGTTCGAATTGATCTCATTCCTCATATTGAAAATAGTTATAAAGTTTGGAGTTCAAAAATTAATCTTTCTTTTCTATGCATTGTGTTGGATCAGTTAAGATAGTCAGTGAGCTACTTTCATAAATTGATATATGATTATTTTGCATCTTCATGACATGTTGATGTATGTAGATGAATGCCTTTAATGCTTTCAGGTTAAAAGTGTACATGAACTCATAGATTTAATTAATTCAATGAAGATCCTTGAAGGGAGTTGTACCTTAATTCAAAGGAGAATGGATTATTTTTCATTTATCCAACTATGTGGTTACAAATTTGTCTTTAAAGGGTAATATAGGCTAAGTGAAGAGTTGAGATCTTGACAAAGGACAAATTTGTTAACCAACAGATTTTTGGCGACTCTGCTAGGGAGTCGAATAATAAATCTGGATGTGTAATCATAAGATAAATAGGGTTGTCTTAATCTCCTTCTTGTTTGAAGTGTTTAGCGTATTATAAATAGGTTGGAGTCAAGAAGATATACTAGTTCCCAAAGGCATGAAGGGGTGATCGATTCTATTTTTTAGGAACTCTAGGGCTTAAACCTTTCAACTTCTTTTACACCTTAGAGAAGAGCCAAGAGTAGACATCCTATTATTTCTTCTATATCTCCTATATCTCCTATTTTTTAGGCCCTAATATTACATGGTGTTTCTTTCCCTAGTGTAATAAACCCTACACCTTTAAATATCATTCTGCCCATGGTTGTAAATATTCCTTGGGGCCTTGTCGTAGGACCACTCACTCTTGGTGCAAATCTTAATCCTTTACCCAAATGAGTTAGGGATCATCTGCCTAAATTTAGTGGTGATGGAAAGGTCTCAATAGATGAGTATTTGAATGCATTTAATGTTGCTTGTGGTGTTCTAGTTGTTCAACATGAAGACGTGGTTGTAAGATTGTTTGTACAAACATTGACCGAGATAGCAGCAGATTGGTTTTATCATTTACCAAATGGTGTAATTACTAATTGGTAAGATCTTAAAACTAGGTTCAAAGCAAGTTAAAGAAAGAAATCCCTAAATCCATGAGAGATTTTGTGGCTAAGTTTGATAAAATTGTCCATAAGATTATAGAAAACCAAAGGCCTTTTGATGATAATTTGAAATTCTTTTTCATTAATTCTATGCCCTCTCAGATTGGTTTCTTGATTCGCACGCAAAGAGTAGCAGCCCTAGTTTATGTGAAAACATTGGCCATAGAATCAGAAGATGATTTGATCACTATAGGAAAGTGGAAGAGAGAAGTTCAAACTTCCACGAAACAGGCATCAACTTCATCTAATCTTGTGATTTAGTGATTAATGAATGATATCATAATCTTCAAGAAGAAATTACCCAAAATGAATACTTCTGATCCACGGCCTTACCAAGATATTTCAAGGAAAGTCCCTAATTAGTCAACAAGAGCCGGAAGTAGAGTTTTACAATTGCCTCCTACACAACAAAGCCTACCTATTGAGGCACCCCCACCTAAAGCCAACATGTGTATCTTTCATCTTACTGATGATCATGCAGGAAATTATTGCCCAGAAATGGTATGTTATGCTCAAATGGTTAGTTCAAAGGAGGGGCTACTATAATCAAGTGAGGAAGAATCCTCCAGGCAGCCTCACAACTCTGGAATCCACTAGTTTCGGGAGTATGAGTCTGATTTAGAAAGAGGAGGTGATATTTTAGTTACCTTGGAGGATCCTTCCTGCAATGTGTTGACTAGAAACCAACAAAATATCAAACCTCAAAGTGCTTCTTCATCCTCTTTTTTTAATCGCAAAGGTAAGGAAATCATTTCCCGGTTCATAATAATGATTTGAGACCTTAAGAACCTCAATCATTGAAGTTTGTAGACACTGAGAGTTCATTTGATATTGTTGATTTTTGTAAATCCTCTCAGATTCAAATTACGTCAGTTGAATATCTTAAATGAAACCCTAAAGAACTTGATAGGTTGGTCAAGTTTGTGAAAGGAAATAATGCATATGTACAAGTCGATATGATACAACAATTAGCTAATGCTACTTTGTCCTCCAAAGAAGATGTGTCAACTTGTCTTGCTACTCATGAAGTTTCCCCTGAAATAGTTGCCCATCAGGCTGATGACATGTTGTCTGTCTTTGAACTAAAACCCGAGCCTTTTTATATATCCCCGTTTATAAATGGACATAAATTGAATAATTGCATTATAGACTCTGGTGCCTCAGATAACATCATGCAATCTGTTGTAGCCAAGGCTATGGGATTATCCTTGACTAAAAACTTCGGTATATGTTACTCCAGGGACTCCAAACAGATACCCTTGTTAGGACAAATTAAAGATGCTCAAGTAGCCCTTGCCGCTCATCCTAATAAAAGACTTAGGTTAACTATTTTAAGAGTTGATATCCCTGCAAGTTATGGCATATTTCTTAGTCATACACTTTATAGAGACATAGGAGGCGAAATTAAAATGAACTAGTCTCAAGCCACTATTCCCATAGGGAAACAACAGGTCATTTTACAACTAGAGACCAAATCTAAGCTCACTGTTTTTCCTTTTGATGATCTAAAGGTACAAATATTATACCATGAATGTGAATTTGACAATTATATGATCTTATTTGATAATGAAGTTGCAAGAAATTTGTCTTAGCCTAAGGCACTTGAGGAGCTATGGATAATGGAGTTTGGTGGAAGTTGCTCAACATCTGGTTCTAGAGATGGAGTATTTCTTATTCCTCCCTCTGGGAAACATATTCATTTCTCCTTTAAGTTGGAGTTTAAGAGCACAAATAATACTACTGAATGTGAGGCCCTATTGTTGGGAATAGCTGAAGCAAAGAAATTGGAAGTGAAACTAGAGATGCTTAGTTGATTGTAAAACAAGTAAGAGGGTTATTCACTATAAATAATGAAAGATTAAAGCACTACCGGAAAAGGGTATGGGATGAAATTGAAGGCTTTGATGCTTTTTTTATTGAAGCCATCCCATGTGAATTCAATTCTAAATCTGATTCTTGTTGGAAAATGCACACTCAAATGAGAAATTGTAGGTGATTGAAGGTATTGTCATTGATGGCAACCTTACAATCCTATGACACCGGCAAGCATCGGCACCAGCAAACTCTACACTGGCATATAGTTCACCGACAGCGAAAAGATGATTACTGGCACCCTAGCCGACAGGATTTTGTTTATTACATAATGCATTTTATTGTAATATCTTTTTGTAAGCCAACATGGCATATTGTAATAAGGCTCATATATAAGTATGAGATCTTGTAGAACATCTATATAGGTAATATGCATAGATGGATATTATGTGCGAATATTGAGGAAGATTTTGGAGTAAGGTTTATGATTATTGCAAGAGCTTAAATTGGTACTGGATCTAGCATAGCAGATGATTTTTATAGTAGTACATCATATTGGATTTTCATAATCCACTTTTGTAAGTCAGTGACACTTCCTTTTGTAATTGAGCAGTTAACTCTAGGCATTTGACCTTCCTGCATGTGCAAGCCCCTATTGTATCAGTAATATTCACTTATTGGCTAGTAAGAAAATATTATGGGTCACAAATCCCACCAAGTTTTTTCCCACACTGGGTTTCCTCGTTAAAATCATTGTGTTATGGTGTGCTTTCTATGTTGTGTTTATTGTTCTATTTACAACATTAATTCTGGTTTACCGGTACACTATTTTGGAATGCAATTCATTTAATAAGTTAAGAAAATCCATTAATCGGTTAGATACTGATTCATCCCCCCCTCTCTTAGTATCTTTGAGAATCCTAACAATTGGTATCAGAGCTTGGTCCTCTATTTTCAAAAGCCTAACAGCTTGAGGAAGATTCTGACACTGGTAGAGATGGAAAATTTGAGAAAGCAATTGGAAACAGCTCTTTTAGACTATGATGCAGAAAAGTTGAAGAATATCAAACTTGAAGATGATCTGAAGGCTGCATAGGAAATCATTCAAGGACTTCAAGAAAATATCACTATTGCAAGGAACAAAAGAAGAGAACTTTGTGAGAAGATACAGAATGATGATGATCAAAAAGAAACTCTTAATGACATTGTGAACAAAATGAGACAAGAAACAGTACAATGAAGAATGAGATGCAAGATATGACTATGAGGTTTTGTAAAGACATTGAAGATAGAAAGAAGAATTAAGATGACTTGGTTAGAAGACTAAATGATGCTGGAAATGAAAACACAAGACTCAGTCATGAAAATGATATGTTGAAGACAAATATAATTCACTTGGAGCATAATAAAACTGAACTCATGAGATAGAAAGATTTCTTAGAAAATAAGTTGGCTACTGCAAATCAACACAAGGAGAAATTCAAGAAAATATCAGAAGAACTTGATGACATGTTGAAAAATTAGAAATCTAATGGAGATACAAATGGCCTTGGCTTTGAAGTTGGTGAAAGCTCAGGTACTGCAAACAATCATGGTCATAGTAAACTGGTAAGACAACCCAATGCTTATAAATTCAATGGGAAATGCTTTAACTGTAATAAGTATGGTCATAGAGAAAATTAGTGTAGATCTAGAAACCATCATAACACCAATGCACCCACCGGTCAATGTTCTAAATGCAATAAAATTGGGCATAACTCAAAAAAATGCAGAATGAATGTAACATTTTATGTTTGTGGAAGATTTGGACACCTATCTAATCAATGCAGAACACATACCGGCATAGGATATGGAAAATCTATTAAAAAAAACAATGTGACTTGTTATGCTTGTAACAAAATTGGACATATTGCAAAATTTTGTAGAAGTAAGGCATCACTGGCAAATAACAAAGGACCCAACTTGAAAGGTAAAGAAAAGGTTGAAGAGGTAAAGCAATAATTCTCAAAACAATGGATTAGAAAGTCAAATCAGAGTGTTAGTGAAGCTAGTTCTTCACCAGTAGAACAAAGTATCACTCCACCTGTAGGAGGTTCTTCATCTAACTAAAGAGAAATCCTTTGGGGATGTGGCAACAAATTGAAAAACATGTTAATTTACCCTCAGTTTATGGTGAGAAGTTGAAATACTTCTTTACCGACAGATGTGTTAAGTTTCACTTAACCGATATGCATTAAATGTGGTAGTTGAAGGAAATGACATTATAAAGCAAGTATTTTTGGCTCTTTTTCATTCACTGAGCATTCAAATTTCTTGAGAGCGCAAAAATCCCAAGCGAAGGCATCCATAGCGAGAAGTGAAGCAAATCATTCAAGCACTCATACCTAAAGGCAAATTAAGGTATTTATAACAATGGCTTCCTCCTCTGCACCTGAATTCATTGAAAACCCTACTATAATTGAAGTTGTTAAGCGCCCTAGACCCATATTTAAGATTATTCCCGAAATTGTGAAGAAAGATGATACCCTAGGAGCATTCTCAAAAATACCTAAAAGAGTTGTATATGTTGAGGATCCTAGAATCTACATACATTGTCATATAGAAGAACTAGGAGATGAAGAAATTAAGAACATGTATAGGACTATTATATGTGATTTTAATGGAAATGTTAAATTGGAACATAAGATAGTTGAAACCCTAGGTTTTTTGGAAATTATTAGTATTCCTGATTTTACGAAGGATGTTATAAGGATTGTGTTAAGCAAAGTTCATGGGGAGTTCTTTTGGTTGGATTCAATTCATAAGATAACCAAAGAGGCAGTTAGGTTAGTGACAGGCTTACCTTCCACCAGTAGCAGGCCTGACAAGACTAAAAAGGTTTCAAATGACACTATAATGACCCTAACTGGTGCAACCTTTGACAAAAGATCCCTGAGAGTAAATGATGTAAAGGACATCAATGTAAGGTTCATTAGCATGATTCCTGGATACAAGGCTACTCATGCCAACAAACTAAACTTTGTTTCTAGCTTATGTATCAAAAGTGCTTATGACATGGTAAACAACAATGCAAAGATTCACATATGTGAATGGTTGAAGGATGAACTAATAGACAATCTAAAGAAAATCAAAGCAGACAAGAAAGGGACTTTCAGATTTGGCAACTTACTTGTGTGTTTAATGTTGTATATTACCAAGAAAGTGCCTGATATTGGTAGAAAGGATTTTGGTTTTGACATACCGGTAGGAAAACAACTACTGGACATTCTAAACAACATGGGAGATGATAGGGAAAAGAACATAAATGAACATTTTTCAAGGATTAAAGGCTAGAATGAAAACAAGGATAAGACTATCTCAAGCTATTGCTGACAAATATCAAAAGAAGATATGCTTTGTAATAAAGAAGGATGAGATTTGGATGGAGGCAGTAGTCCCAAGGACTATTTGGGTTACGGAAATGGGATATGAGGCATATGAGAACATAATTGAAACTTATGCAAAATCCCTCCTAGAAGCTCCTAAAGAACCAACAGAAAAAGTATTTAGAAATGCAGAAACAATTGAAAGCAGTATTCAATCTTAGAAAAGAATAAAGAAAACTGAATGGATAGTTAGAAAAGGGACAAGGTGGGCAAAAGAAATCAAGGAAGATGTATTGAATAATACTGGTATTAAGGAGAGTGACTTGAAAGGACTACAACCAAAAACACATCTTTTACCGGTTGCTACCTCCTCTGACAGTGAAATACCAGCAGAATTTAAAAGGGTAGTAAGGAAAAGGAAACCTTCACCGGTACCCGCTCCTACACCAAAGAGAACAAGACAGAAACAATAGGCAGTTAGGCCTCCAGCAAAGAAGTTGACACCAAAGAAAAGGAAAAAAAAACAAGTTGTCCCTCCTTTGGACAAACTTTTGAATGAGATAACTGAAGATGGCGAATTGTCAAATATCAGCAAGTTGTATAACACACTTTCAAATGATGAAAAAGAAAGTATAGGAAATAGTGTTATCTTACAACTTGATATCTATAAGAAATTTTTGATGGAAGTTGTAGATGATATACCCAATGACTTGTATAGAAGGTTAGAAGCAAGAAGGGTAGCAATTGTTGAATTGGATAAAAAGATCAAGATAGAAAAACTACTTGCAGTTCACCCAGTGAACTCAATGCAAGAGATAGATGAATTAATAAGTGAGGCTAACTGGACAGTATTTTCAACCGGTCATCGACATGTAGCACCAATGGCAGGCAGAGTTAATGAGATATCAAAAGAAATTACATACAAGTGGGATATATTCTTTGTTGAAAAGGAAAAACAAGAAGAGCTCAAATGACCAAAGACTCTCAGAGTCTATCAAAAGGATAAGGATAAGGGAAAAGGCAAAGTAGGTGGTCCTCCTAGTATAAAGATAACAAATAAGTTGCCCCTACCTCCTTCTGATACTCCACCTGCACAAACTGTTGACAACCACTGGTAACAAAGAGTATGGAAACACCACATGAGGACACAAATCTTGACTCAGAGGTGTTGTACATAATGAATATCAACACACAGGGAGTCAACATTGTGGTTGATAAGGAGACAAGTGAGAAGAGAGATGTGGCAACTGAGCCACCGATAGAAGACATTATAGTTGAGACAAATATTGAGGATACAGTTGGAAACATTGAAATTGGGACTGAACAACAAACTGAATAGGCAACTGATTCCCTGGATACAGGAAAGGAAGATACCACTAGTATACATACTGATGTATCTACTGAGTCACTAGAAGTGGATAGTATTGAGGTGCAAACAGAAAAAATGGCAGTGGATACTACTATAAAATCATTAGAGGTACCATCAAATAAATAGACAGAGACACATACAAAGAAATAGGTAGAGCAATAGGTTCATTCATAGGTACATACAGAGATAGTGCCACCGGCTACAACTGAAATATCTAAACCTTTGGTAGTTGAAATGCAGACACAAATTGACCCTCCAGAGAAAGAGGAAAGCAAGGCTATTACTACCACCGACAGATTACAAATTGTGAAGGTAGTTGGACAGTCATCTAGAACCTCCATAACTGAATTTAGACCAACTAATGTGACAGAGGTATTATTAGATTCAATCAAGAAAATAACAAATTGTAATGCACTAGCATATAAGGCTATTGATGATACCTTACCAATTTTGAAATTGATAGCACCCAAGTGCAACATAGAGAATAAAGATTATTTAAGCCAATTAGACACATTGTCTAAGTACATAATTGGTAACCTACTAACAATTGATCAAATCAATGAGGAGACCTTCAAAGAGAAAATGAATAAAGAGAAGGAAAAATTCTTTGAGGAGATAGTCAAGAAGAATAAGGAACATATGGATACATTATTATCGATACTAGGTAAGACAATTTTGGACTTCAAGAAATTGTACAAAGATACATGTAAAACAAACATTTTGACAAAGGATATAGATAAAGAGATCAACAGAGCTCAAAAGGTCATCAATGATATTGCTAACAATTTAATGGGTTCATCAGATTCAATATCGGTAGTAGAACAAGAAATTGCAGGATTTGAAAAGAAAATAGAAAAACTTGAAAAAGATAAGGAAAGATTAAAATTTAAGGCAAAGGAATTGAAGTGCAAACTAGGTCCTAAACTAGATATCCTCATCTCTTTGAGAAAAGAGATTTTTGAGGCTCTTGTTCTAGAACTTAAGACACCAGAAGAGAAAATGCACTTACTCATCGGTATAATCCAAAGGACTGAAGCAATACTAAAGGACAGTGAAAGATTCTACAATAGTCTGAATGTTGCTTTTGTAACCCACCAGTTATAGGGATCATAATAGGAACTACACTCAATTGACATTCAATGACAACCTTTGTCATTGATTCCAAAGGGGAAGTAGTAGAGGATGAGAAAAATGTATGACATAAGAGATCATCTTCTTAGGGGGAGCATGATTTTGATAGTTTTGGTAAGACAGTTTTGGACAACACTTTTGGATATACTTTTTGGCTTTTTCTCATGAGTGTTTCCATCAGTGCCAAAGGGGGGATTGTTGGCAAATGCACACTCCAATGAGAAATTGTAGGTGATTGAAGGTATTTTCATTGATGGCAACCTTACAATCCTATGACATCAGCAAGCACTGACACCGACAGACTCTACATTGGCATATAGTTCACCAGTAACAAAAAGATGATTACTGACACCCTGGCCGACAAGATTTTATTTATTACATAATGTATTTTATTGTAATATCTTTTTGTAAGCCAACATGACATATTGTAATAAGGCTCATATATAAGTATGAGATCTTGTAGAACATCTATATAGTTTATATTCATAGATGGATATTATGTGCGAATATTGAGGCAAATTTTGGAGTAAGGTTTATGATTATTGCAAGAGCTTAAACAGGTACTAAATCTAGCATAGCAGATGCTTTTTATAGCAGTACATCATATTGGATTTTCATAATCCACTTTTGTAAGTCAGTGAGACTTCCTTTTGTAATTGAGCAGTGAGCTCTAGGCAGTTGGCCTTCATGCATGTGCAGGCCTCTATTGTATCAGTAATATTCACTTATTGGCTAGTAAGTGAATATTATGGGTCACAAATCCTACCGAGGTTTTTCCCACACCAGGTTTCCTCATTAAAAATATTGTGTTATGGTGTACTTTCTATGTTGTGTTTATTGTTCTTATTTACTATATTAATTTTGGTTTACTAGTACACTATTTTGGAATGCAATTCATTTAATAAGTTCAGAAAATCTATTAATCGGATAGATACTGATTCAACCCCCCCCCCCCCCCCCCGTATCTTTGGGAATCCTAACAATTCTTTGGCAGTATTGGATTCTCTCTTGATTCCTCATCCTAAATTCATAGTAGATACTTACCGGTTGGAGTTAATATATAGGCCAAGTGTCCTTGATAACTCAAAATTTTGGCAAGTCTTTGAAAATGATAAGCACATTAAAAACTTTCTACATTGTTCTGAAAGGTTCATGACTACATTCTTTGAAGGATCTCAAACTGAATGTAATGAATTCTCCCTAGATCCAGGACAGGAATCGCATGATGAAATTATCCAGTTGAAAGGAAATAAGATTCCTAGAAGGTTAGTGTCTTTAGAGAACTTTTTTTACCATCAGGATTCTTTCATCAAGAGGAAGGACGAACGATTACCAGCATAAAGGGAATGTACAACTAGGTCAAATAAAAAATTCATCAAAATCTTAATAAATGGAATAAGATGTACCTTTCTCTTGCTGGCAGAGTGCAAGTTTGCAAAAAAATCCTTTTTTCCTACACCTTGTACTACTCTTCAATCTAGTTGTTCAGCAGCTATTAGGTTAATGACATTCAGAAAGCTATAAGGAATTTCTTGCAGTCGGATGGTAAAGGTAACAATAAATGGCATTTGGTTAAATAGAGGTGGTGTTGCATGGACAAATTCTTAGGGGGCTTAGGCTTGAAAGATCTTCATCTATGAGGTATTGCACTTGCTGCTAAATGGATTTTTCATTCTCTAGAAGGAGATGAACAATAGAAAGTATTAGTCAGAAACAACATTCTCCTTGTTGTTCCCAAATAGGCCAAAGTCTAGAAACACCTCCCCTTTGTTGATCTCATCGCCAACAAGTTTCTTGTATCCCCAGCAAGATCTTTCCTGTTTAAGACACTCTGGAAGGCTTGGGAGTTGACTAGGCACCTGATTACTAACAATGGGGTGGTTGATTACAACAACTCCATAGTAGGAGAGAAATCTATTTGGTGGAATTTGTTACATAAAGGTAAACCTCTTTCTCTTACACAAGGGTGCTTGGCCAAAAGTTGTGCCCTTAAGGGCATTATCACTTTCGATGACATTATTAGGGATGGTTCCATTATCACATGGTTATCCCTTCAGCAAAAGTTTAATATTTCATCTTCCAATGCCCAAACTTAATCCATAATTAGAACAGCCCACAATAGCTTGGATTTATCTATTCCCTATGTAGTGAGAGAGAATAAACCTCTTTCCTACACATGGATGGATGGACCTATCCTACCCAGAGCTAGTGCTAAATTTATTTATAATGATTTAACTAATAGTGATGATATTATTACTCATCTCAACATTGTTTGGAATTTACAACACTCTAAGGAACAATGGCAAAAAATATTCTCGTTTCACTCGCATTCTGTTATCTCACCTAAGAAAAAATATTTTAAATGGTTCCTGATGCTGCAAAAACTTCCTATTAAAGATTATAGCAATCCATATATATGCCCTATGTGTAGGAAGATTGAGAATGTTCATCATATCTCTTTTAGTTGTATTTTTGCCAGAGAAATCTAGAATATGTTTGGTATTTATTTCTAAGGTGATATCTATCATATTGATGTTATGCTTGGTTGTATAAAAGGTTTGAAGAAGGATACTAATCTATTTTGGTTTATTCTAACTTGTGAAATTTTATGGTACATTTGGAAATTTTATAATGAGGAAAGGTATCGAGGTAGAGACAGGGAACTTACTAAGTCATTCAGAAGACTCATCCATTGCCATGTTGTTTTGTAGGTCACACTTTAGATCAAGATCTCGGAAGAGAAGTTCGATAGACTGCTAGATAAGGGGTCGATTTGGGTGAACATCTCTGAAATTTCTTACAACCATGCTTGGACCCAGTCTAATAGGGATCGAGATCCTCTTTCTTCCACACTCAACACAACAATCAGCAGGATTATGATCATAGGAGGCCGAATCACTTACACAACTTTGTTGCAACCCCAGTGATTTTCCAAGAAGGAAAGACTACCATTTGGATGGAAGACCCCTTAGGTTGGACATCTTGGATTAACAACTAACCTATTTTGCCTAATTATCTTGACATAGTCTATTTTTGAAAATGTCACTATGGCTATTTAAAACTTAGATTGTATAGGACAGTGTAAATATTCACCTGGTTGGATGATGTGATAGTTAAATTTCTATTTTTTTGTAATATGTAGTGAGCAGTTAGCTGCAAACAGTATTCGACTGTATGTACATTTTTTTTTATTATACCTAATATAAAAAAAAATTAAAAGATAAACATAAACAAATACTTAACCAATTATTTAGAATCTATTTTTCTTTTGAAATTAACCAATAGTATCTATAAATTTCCTTTGAAAATTAACGACCCACTATCCCATTAAAAAGAAGGGGCATTCATTCGATTTAAATTAATATGATTTTGTTTTTTATTACATTACTATCTCATATTTTTCATTAGACTAGAGTTAAAACAATATAATATAATCATAATTAAATATAATATAATATAAAATAATACTATTATTGATAATATATTAAATAAATTTAAACAATTAAATCTAAATCTTTCAAAAAAATTCATATATATATATATATATATATATATATATATATATATATATATATATATTAATTTAGTTAGGCTAGGATTATCTTCATGCAATTTAAGAATATTAAAAACTAATAATAAAATAATATTCTTAGTATAATATTTTAAATAACAATATATTAGAGATTGGGTCTAGCTACAAAAATAATAACAATATTTTAAAATCAAATATGAAATAATGTATGATTGTATATGGAATAACAAATAGTCATGTTATTACTTTGTAAAAATGGAGATTCTTGTTTTTTTTTTAATTTATTATTTTATTTTTAAAAAAAAATCTAGACTCTTCTAAAATATCTACTTATCTTAATAAAAAACCAAAACCATCCTATCAAACTATCAAAAATATGTTTTAAACATCTAAAATTTCAAATTTCAACAATTTCTCTTCTCTTGTCCTTTTATTTCAACCAAAATTGTTCACAAGATTAACAAGTGCCACGTAGTGGCTAGTGTGATACCCTAAAAATGGTCATCCAAAACCATGGGCCCCTAATCTCGACTAATGTGCTTAAATTTGATAAAATTCATCAAGGTCTTGAATCAAATAATCAATTTAAATCAATCATGAGAGCCCGATTAATTAATTCCTAAGGTATAAAAATGCAACATGAAAATTATAATTAATTAAATTCTCATTTAATTAATTAATCAAATTCAAAAATTAAAATAGAAAATCTTTTTAAAATCAAATATCTCATTTATTTAATTAAATATATTTTGCATATTTAATAAATAAATAAAAATTGCCATAAATCTTCAAAAAAAGGAAACAAATCAAGAAAGAGGAATTAATTTGAAAAATAAACTCGAAATTATGAGCACCAAAATTCAAAAAAGGAAACAAATCGACTAAACTCAAGAAAAATGGAAAGAATCTAAGTTGGTAATTTGAACTCAATCTTATCTCTCCAAAATGGGATTAAATTGTCCAATCAAATCATTTCACCTTGATTGTGCTTCCTTCAAATCGATCTCGGTCATTCATTAAAGATCAATCCTGACCTTTGGTCTCCCTCTTGATTTTCCTATAAATTCAGGCTCTCATTCTTCAATCAAGATCTGAGAATTTTACATCGTTATTATGTTAATAGTGTGTTGCAGGTTATTGAGGAAATTTTGAAGAAGCTTTGCATAGTTAATTCATCAATCAACTTAGTTTTCATTTAGCTTTCATTTAATCTTAGAATCATTTATATTTCTAGTTAATTAGCTTAGATTCATTTCTCTTATCTAGATTCAATTTCTTGCATATAATCTAGCTTAACTTCATTTAGAGCTTTGATCATTTAGCTTGATAATCTCATTTTGCTTAATCAATTAATCTTGCATTCGCCTAGTTGCATGCATTTACAAATCATCCATTTAAGTGTAGTCTAGTCACTGGATAACTTAGCAATCTGAGAGAAATTATGTTGGCATATGCACACTCCAATGAGACATTGTATGTGATTGAAGGTTTTGTCATTGATGGCAACCTTGCAATCTTATGGCACCAGAAAAGGCATTATACTAGCATTAGCAGATCATACTCTACACCGGCACTCAGGACACCAGCACTGGCACAGAAGAAAGGAAGTATACCGGCACAGAGGCCAACAGGATTTTGTTATATTATATTTTGTTTATTATTGTAAAAATGTGTAAGCCGAATTGGCAAATTGTAAAATGACTCTTATATATAAAAGAGATCATTGTAGACATTTGGGATGATGTGTATAAGCAAATAGGAAAAGATTAGGCAGACCTATTGTGCAAAATATAGGTCAAGGGGTATATGTAAATAACAAAGCAGGAATCGGTACTGAATTTGGCATTGAAGATGCTATTGTAATGTAGTACAAGATATTGGATTTGTATAATCCTTATTGTAAGTCATTGAGACTTCACATTGAGCGGTGAGCTCTAAGCAGTTGGCCTTCCTGCATGTGCAGGCCCCTATTGTAAGTAATATTCTCTTATTGGCCAGTGAGTGAATATTGTGGGTCACAAATCCCACCGAGGTTTTTCCCACACCGGGTTTCCTCGTTAAAATATTGTGTTATGGTGTGCTTTTCATGTGGATGTTTTTTATTTTGTTTATTGCATTATTTCTTGCATACTGGTACACTGTTATATTATGTTCTGCATGTTTTAAGTTAAGAAATTCCACTCACCGGTCAAATACTGATTCACCCCCCCCCCCTCTTAGTATCTATGGGATCCCTAACAAAATCCACACTCGCACTTTCAAGGAGGCAATAAGCCGACTTGCAATGGATTTGATTTTGTTGTTGTTGATTAACTAACCCATGCAAATAATGGTTTATTAAAGTGTTTGTACCTTTGCAGATTCCCCAAATTTCACACACACATTTATGGTACCCACTGTGGTGCTCAAACCCATGACTACAAGATTTCTAATGTTGCTTGAATAGATTTGATGTTTGGTCTTTATAACTAATAAACATGTGTTAAATTTGCAAATAAAAATCTTTCTTTTTGCTTGTTCTTTTCTGATAGTAAAAAATGGTCTCTGTTCGGAGGGAATAACTTTTTATTTAGTCATTGGATATAAACCAAGTTTTTATATGTTTTTGATTAATGAAAAAGCAGGTTTTGAAGGGGCCCCAAAACCCTTTACAAGCAAGACTTAAATAGCAAAGCCATGAGAAACAAAGAGGAATAGAACAAAAAGGAAAAAACCAGCAGAAAACCCACAAAAGCCCCAAAAAGCCAACAGGCCATCCAGGAATCAGATTTTATCCAGAGCTTTAGCCAAGGTGGTGCTAATTTCTTGTAGCTCTTTGATGTTTTCTTTGAAGTTGGGAGGGTCCTTGGCCATAGCAGCCACATCTTTCTTGATACTGGCCCTGGTTCTCTTCGTAGTTCCGCCCATCGGGGTAGCATCACCACCACTTCTAGTCTGGATGGTCTCCTCCTCCAGGTCAAGATCCACAACTAGTTTAGGAGTATGGTCAAAGACCTTAGCAATGTCATCCAGGGTTTTGGTGATAGTAGAGAGGATACTTGGGATAATTCCCATCAGATTTTTCATCGCTTCTTTTCCCTCTTCTAGTGATTTTACCTTATTCTCCATTTCCTGCTTCCAATTAATATGCTCTCTATTTTCATCCTCCTTGTTTTTATCTAAATTCATCCCTTGCTTCTCTAGGTTTTTCAAGGTTTCATAAGTCCATCTATCGAAATTCATTCTGGCCTCCGAGAGCTTCTTGAGATTATCCAGGATAAGCCCCTCACCAGCACTTTCCTTGTCCTTGCTATCCCTTTCCTCAGTCAGGTTCTTCTCAGAGCCTTTGTTTGTTTCCTTCTCAGAATTAACTTTGGTTTTCTCATTATCCTTGGGAGTCGTCTCCTCCATCAGATGGCTATTGTCCTTACTAGGGTGATCACTTAGAATAGGGCTATCTTGACCAGGCTCAAAGTCTCCACTTTCTTCCTCGTTGCCCAACTCCTCTTCCTTCCAGCTGTCTTCACTGTTAGAGTCGTTCGTCTCCATACCACTTCTTTCTTTGACAATGTCCTCAGTTTCCAACCCGAGGGCACTTTTCCTTTTCTTACTGGATGACACCTTCTCCTTGCTAGTATCTCCCTCTTCCATCCTCCTTTTACCTGGGGAAGTGAAAATCCACTTATTTTCCTGTAGAGCGAGGGTTTTGCAATGCTCATAGATGAGTAGCAGGAACCCGTAGTGGAGAATCGGGCTAGAAGAGTTAGTCCTCTGCTTGTTCAGGGACCTGGAGAGGGATCGAAAAAGGTAGTAGGGCAAAGACACCTTTTTGTCGTGTCTAAAATGGTTTAAGAGCACGAAGTGGTAGGTGTGGGCCCTAGAGAAATGACCTTCAATCGTAATATACTCCATGATTGCATTTAGGACCCAGCCCCACAACTTCTTGATGTTTGCAGCATCGTAGTAGCCCTCGATAGCCTTGCCAATTTTGGCCCGCTCTTTCTCTTTCCACGGGAACAAGGTAACCGCATTGTTGGAGACCTTGAGGTCTCAAAAGAAGTTAAGCTTGATGTGGGGCATTCCAGTCATAGTAGAAATAAGCCTAGCGTCCAAATTAAATTTAACTCCATAAAGTTTAAAAGAGCCATTAGACCAGTTTTCAGAAATCTTAGAAATAGCTAAGTTAACCCTACCTTTGTCATAGTCCTCAAGTTTTTCCATGAAGCTGGTGAGAGAGCCCTTCTCTAGCTTTGCCCAGACTTCAGGCATTGCTTTCTAGGTCGACATGTTGTCATGTTCTTCGCGTCTTAGATCTCCTTCCATTTTCAAATGTAGGATATCGACTTTGTTTCTCTGCAAATTGAGAACTTCTTTCCCGATGCAACTCAAATTATCGCTCTAAGTAACCCACAAAGCGTGCGGTGATTTTTTGGAGATAGTAGGAGATCTGCCATAGTGCTAGGTAATGATGGCCTTTCTAGCGAGGTGTAAGTGATGCATTTTACTTTTCATGATTTAATTGTCCTTCTCTCCCCGTATAACGGTCCTTTCTGAGTATCTCTTTAATATTTGAATTGAGATCATCCTCCTGCTAAATCATTTGATCATCAGAATTAACTCCAGTATTTGCTAAATATTCAGCAACACTTTTTTGCTCTTTGAAGGCATCTTGTATAATAATTTCTTTGAAACTGGTGATAATCTCTCTAGCTTTCATGATGATATTCTCAATAGACCAAGAAGGCTTTGATTCCCCCTTTTAAGCACTTAATAATTTTAAGTGAATCCCCCTCAAGCCATATTTTATCATAATTGAGATTTTTGGCTATAATTAAAGTACGCAAGGCAGCAGAGGCTTTAGCAAAATGGCTAGTTTGATTCCCCAAAGGACCAGCCACCGCCTTAAGGCAACTTCCAACAAAATTCCTGATAATGCCCACATATCCAGCTTTACCTAGATTTCCTTTACAAGCCCCATCGAAGTTAGCCTTAATCCATCCATGTGGGGGGAAACACCAGATAAAACCTTCTCTGCCTTTCTCCTTACTAGTAGTGGTGGTAGAAAGATTCCATCTATCTTTGAAATCCTCTTTAGCAGCAAGTCCCTGATCAGTGCCATAGAGGCATTCAAAAATACTCCTAAAGATTTTGTCTGCAACCACTTCAGGAATAGCTGTTTTATCTCTGAAAATCTTGTTGTTGCACTCTTTCCATATATTCCAGATAACAATCGGCAGAGTAAGTCTCCAGGTCTCCACAATTTTAGGATTAGAGTTAGGACAATGCCATTGAAGCCAAGTGTCACCAAGAGAGTTCGGAAAGACCCAGCTCAGGTTCCACCTAGACAGGATGATTTTCCAGATGTCCTGGCTAAAAGAGCATTGATTGAGAATATGGAAATTTGTTTCTTCTTCCCTGCAACAAAGAGAACACATGTTAGGAAAAATGATGCCTCTTTTATGAAGAGTTTTCCCCCATATCAGAATGTCATCTTTGTTGTCTCTAGGGATTTTAGCAGAAAGAGCAATCTGAAGGAACTTGAGATCTGGGCACTGCTGGCTAAAGTCCATCCAATCCCCATTTATCCAATAATCTCTTACCATTTCACCATACCTGCATTTTAAGTTGTCTTTCCAATCTTTGATGATAGGGATTTCCTACAGAGGTTTATCCAGGATCCATCTATCTTCCCAAAATCTTATTTTCCTCCCATCCCCAAGGTTCCAGGTTCTGCCAGTAGTAGCCCAGCCTTTAGCAGATTGCACTGCATTCCAAATGGCAGATCCATCAATAGAGAAAGAGTTGTCAAAGAATTCTTCCTCAAAAGGTTGCATGTAGAGATATTTGTTTTTCCAAATAGAGTTTCATTCTCTTTCCTCCCCTTTGAATCTCCAAATTTTCTTGGCTAATAAAGCTTTATTCATAGAACTAATGTTCCTTAAGCCCAGCCCACCTGAGGCCTTAGGGGTACAAATGTTATTCCGGGCTATAAGGGGGATTCTGTTTTTAACTTCCACACCCAACCAAAGGAACTTTTTTTGGATTCTTTCAATTGCTTCTGCAAACTTTGAGGGGATTTTGAACAAGCTAAGAGCATACACAAGAAGATTTTGGAGAGTGGCTTTGAGCAGAGTGACTTTACCAGCTTGACTAAGAACAACCCCTTTTCAGCCAGCAAGTTTCAGGTTGAGTCTGTCAATTAACTTATTCCAGAAGGAATCCTCAGGCTTGAGACAAAGAGGAAGCCCCAAATAGGTAGAAGGAAACTCAGATATGTTACAACCAAGAATCCTACCAATCCTAATTTGCCTTTGGGTCAGGGTGTTGATGAAAAATAGAGAGCTCTTATCCCAGTTGATTTTTTGACCAGAGGCAAATTCATAGGTATTCAGAATGATTTTCATGTTTTTGGCTTCCAAGATGGTGGCTTCCCCCATGGTGATAGAGTCATCAACGAATTGTTCATGAGAGCAAACAACATTGGATGAAGAGGGTTGTAGACCCTTAAGATTGCCTTCTTCCACATTTTTAAGGATGAATCTACCTAGGCATTCAGCAAGAATGGTAAACAGGATAGGGCAGATGGGGTCTCCCTGTCTGAGACCTTCGAAGCTTTTGAAGAAATTAGACGGGGATCCATTAACAATAACAGTAGAGGAGGAAGTTTCCATGAGTTGAGAATAGAGCTGGATAACTTTGTCACCAAAACCAAATGATTTCATGATCCTGAGGAGAAACTGCCAGTTCACTCTATCAAAAGCTTTAGCCATGTTTAACTTAAGGAAGAATCCATATTTACTCACCACTTTTAGGGAGTGGATATTTTCATGAACAGAGATAATAGAGTCCAAAATCTATCTTTCGGGGACAAAGCCATCTGTTGGACAGAGATAATCGCTGGGAGAACATCTAGCAACCTGGAAGTCAAAACCTTGGAAAGGATCTTGTAGACAAAGTTACACAATCTTTTATATGTTGTTTAAAACCATGTTTTCCGTATTTCCCCAAAATAATTTGCCTAATTTTGATTGGTTTGAAAGTTATGAATGACAAAGTGCAGTACTATCATTTTACTTGTTCTTCTGTGACAATAAAAAATGGTCTATGTTCGGAGGGTATACCTTTTTATTGAACCATTAGATCTAAACAAAGGTTTGATATGTTGTTTAAAACCAAGTTGTCTACATTTTCAACGAAGTGATTTGCCTAATTGTGTTTGGTGTGAAAGTTATGAATGACAAAGTACAGTACTATCAAAACTGTCATCACTAGGATAGTCATAAAGAATGAAAAATTTTGTTAGATTAGTTTAATTTTGTCATGCCCAAACTTTTGTGCAAAACCACAAACAACAATTTTTATTTTTTTTACACTTAAATACAAACCACGTATGCTTAATTAGTTGGGACAACTTAAGAGGTTGTTCTGATGAAAACTTAATTGATAAATTAAAAAAAATGGGTTTCTAAAGTGAGCGATGAATTCAAGTTAAACTATAAACCTTAGGTTTCGACAAAACTCCTAGACGATTGAATTAGAATATTACTAACATAACTATTACGATAACTCCTATTATCAAATGAAACAATTTAATTTTATAAGAACATTAATAGATCCACTCAAATGCCCCTTTCGTTTCAGTTGCATTTAATAATACTTAATTAGGTCCACTTCTACTAATTTGACATTAACACTTCTTAAATCAATATCAATTATTTATCTAATATTAAGTTCCCTCCATCATTGATATTATATCCTTCATTTATAACTTAATTAATTCTTAAATCTATTAATTCAATATTAACATGGATTCAATGTATTAATAGTAATTATTAGAGCGAATAAATTTTGAAGTGTCAAATGTTAATTTAATAATTAAATTATTAAATGAAAAGTTTCCTTTGGGGTAAATAAATTCAAAAGATCTGGCCCATTTACTTATTTTGAAAATATATCATTCCACAACAATAACCCTTCACTTAGATCGGTAATAACCATTCAATACCCTTCATATAACTTTAGAATTTCCAAAAAGTATTTATATAACTTAAATCAAGTTGTAGTATATTATTCCTCCAAACAATAAATATCAATTTTTTTTAATACTCAACATTTAAATTACCTCTAGGTTTAAATTTAATCATTCCACCTTATAAAATTTTCCATTAATAAACTTCTTTAATAAATTTACTCAAAAGGGAGTAAATAATTAATTCCCAAATCTAATAAATATTGACATTCAAAATATATTTAATTTTTTTCTTTTAACTTAATTTAATCTGTTTCCTTTAATAAACTTTTCACTACATTTACCCATAATATTAAATAATATAATTATAAATAATTAAAGACCAACCCAATAAATAAATAGAATTAATATAAACAAATGGGATTAACCCATTTCAAATTTTAAAAGAGGACTCCCATTCCCTCCCCTTTTCCTTTTGTTTTATTATTTGTAATAACATCTTTTATAACCCTAACTAAGGTTTGTTTTATTTTACTTATATCTTACCCTTTATTCTTATTCCTATTAAAAACTAACCCTAACCCAAATTTGGGGTTAGGGCATCTTTTCTTTTCTAACATATTTTCTTTATTCCATGTGTGTGTGCATATGGTGATAACTGAGGGTGTGGCCATGGTCATACGCAGGGGCTAAAGGGATTGTCACAAAGGGCCGAAGTTCATTTTAACCATGACAATGTTTGTGAAATGGAGGGAAGCCGAGACTAGCAGCCGCGGCGCCCACCAGTGGGACGCCCCACTGGGTGGGTCGCGGCCCACTGTGGGGGTCGCAGTCCCCTTGGTGGCTACGGTGCCCATTGCAAGGGTCATGGTTGCCACGACACCCACTGCAGGGGTTGCAGTTCCCTTGGGGGCCACGGCATCCACTGGGTCACCAAACCCCAAATCTATCAAAAAAATTTTATTAGGGATTTTTTTTCTTTTATATTTTTTTTTATTATTATTTAAAAGCTTTCAATATATATATATATATATATATATACAATCATTTTAACAACAGGATGCATTAAAAATCTAAATTTTAGCTCATTAACATATATATATATATATATATATATATATATATATATATATATATATATATATATATATATATATATATATATATATATATATATATATATATATATATATATATATATATATATATATATATATATTCAACATCAACCTTGTTTCCTTAAATTAGATTTCTCATTATCATCAGATTTATGTATTTATATGTAGGCATTTTTTTTTTCTTTTAAAAATAAATTCCACAGTTTAGATACAGATTTTAAACATTGGGCATAATCAGTTCAATGTACATATTTCACTGTTTATATCTAATTAGCTATGTTTTGGTTTAAATTGTTATAACTCGATTTATTTATTTCCTGCTATACATGTATTTTCAGCATTAGATAATATGACAAAAATGAATTTATCTAAATCTGCAACTAACTTCTCTTTAAATATCATTAAATCATTATTTTCAGCATTAGGAAATATGACAAAAATGAATTTATTTTAATCTGCAACTAACTTCTCTTTAAACATTTTTAAAGCAATAAACAACAAGGTATAATGTATTTTTAGTAATAACCCTAAAATATATGTTCATGCTTTCTTTGAGTTTAAACTGCAAATGTAAATCAGTATCATTTCTTATTCAAAAACTTAGTAAGGCATAAATAAATTTCTTGCCTAATATATTGCAACAAGTAAACATGAACATTATCTCAAACATCTATAAGGAAATAACTCTATTTCTTTATTTCTTTCTTTGCAAGAATGTGCTCAAGTAAAATTTACATCTTTATTTCTTAATTAAAAAATAGGACAAGTAAGTACATTTAATACATTTGATAACTTTTACAATAGATAGATCTCAAACTTAGCCTCTCATTTCTACTAAATGAGGGCTTCACAAATATGTACATTTTGCTACTAAAATACCAATAAATTTATGATCCACTCAAAGCCTTCTTCTTTCCTTCTCTTCCAAGCAACCTGCAATACAAAATGTATGGCTATGACCATGGAGAGCTCACCTCCCAGCCTAGGCTTACTAGAAGCCACCTCCGAGCTTGGAGAACCAAGCCCTAGATAGGTTACACTCAAGCAACACAAACAAGCAAGGGAAACACTCAACAAACACTTTCCCAACCAAGGCTAAACTTCATCACAAAATGTGATGTTTTTGCAAGGGTGGAAGTGGACCAAATACCTTGAGGAGACTACAAGAAAGGTAGATCATAAGCCATCTCATGGCATCCAAAAATACAACATAAGTCCATTAACCCCACATCCTTATGCCCCCCAAAGGTATACATACCATACTTTCTCCCCTTATGACCCCCAAATGCATAAACAAGGCTATACAGCAAGGGTCACATAAACAAACCCTTGAGATCACTCTCATAATGAGAGCCTCTCACTCTAAGGCTATCAAACTCCTTCTACCCCCAAGACCATCCTACTCTCCCAAGAGTAGAAGTCCTTGGTTACTCCCAAAACACAAGAAAAATGCTTAAAAGGAATAAAAGAAAGATCACATATTATTTTCACAAAGGAAAGAAGACAAGAAAACAACATTTACATACAAACAATCTTTTAACCATAAGTATGCAGCATGAAAGGAAGAAGATGAACCAACCTTCAATCTACCCAAAGGTTTGCTAGATCAAGATTGAGGATGAGTAGCCCAATTCCACAATATTTTCCTCTAACACTTAGCCAAAATTCTTCTAAAACTACTTTTCAAAATTGCAAGATCTCCAAAGATGGAGAGTGAGTGATTGACTCACTAAATCCCTAATCCTTGCCTAAGAAGGCCTCTCTCACTCTTCCCATCCTCTTGGATAGAGTGAGAGTTCCCATTGGTTGGTCTTCCTGACCTCTTTACAGATTACTAAAATTGGAAAGAGAAAAGGTAAGAGAAGGTGAGGAAGAGAAACTGACATAAGAAAGGAAGGTTATCTAACCTAAGAGGGACCTTCCAAGTTGGATTTTATCTCATCTTGGGAAAACCAACTTTTGAGGTGACTAAACAATCACATGGGAGTAGTCACATGCCTAAAAATACCCCTAACCCATAGGTATACCCTATGGACCTTAGGAAAAATCGTTAAACTACCCCTAGGAGTCCATTTGACCCCTTAGAAACCCATCTGAAGTTAACCTTCGGGTCAAACCTTAGTTGACCACTCCAAAGACTCTCTGCCCAAGGAAAATTTGGGATCACACCCAAATATTTGAAAAAGGCTTTGGTTGAAACAATCTCCCTCCAAGAGACAAGTCAAAATCAAAACACTATTCAGCACATGTGTCAAGTGACACAATAAAATACACTACATAATTACACATGGAAATTGTCTCTTGTTGGATTTAAACAAATCAATAAATAAAATTTAACACACATGCAACATTTACCATTATGAATAAAATATGATACATACGGGGTGTTGTCTCTCTAGATAGACAACCCCTGGTATTACGAACGTACATAGGTCTAGGTTTGGTTCTCCATAATGTTTCCATGGTCACATGGATAATTTTCCTGCGCATCTCGATTACACATTAATAATTCCCAAATAATCACATATAAATTCAATCATATAAGAAGGAATACAAATCAATCACTCTGCATACAATTGCCATCATACAAATTAATTTACCATATATCCGATGCAATCCACATAAAGCAATTTACTGAATGACATTATCATGATCCCCATAAATTTCAACCATTCATAAGACATGCATCACTTTTCTAACTTCATAATAAAGTTCTACAAATTCAGATATAGCTGACATACGTCAAATTAAGATTATCCAATCAGTGGATCATTTAGGATTTCAAATTCATAACACATCAAAATGTACACCACAAGGTGGGATGATTCTATAACCTGGTTCAATTACTTTTCTCACCAATCTATTTGTCTAACATAGCCCATCCTATTGAATTATAGCATTTATTAATAGGGTCAACCATGGTCAACTAAGTTAATCAAAGCTTGATTGGGGAGGGGCCCTACAAATTTACAATTTGAACACTAGAATTTTATTTTGATGATTTTTTATGTTATTTTGGCAAATAATTTTGAGCTTTTAATGTTTGTAGGTTCGCTTGGCAAAGAATTCAATCATTAAACATACACTCGCAAAAGATTATAAACTCGAACTACTGATATCTTTGTTTTGGATGTTGCCTCAGGAGATACAAACAAACATTCTCTCTTCTTAATCTTTTTAGGAATACGTCAATTTCTATAAGGGGAAGAACTTTGTTTTACGTGTTTTTTGGGAAAAATCTAGAGTAGGAGATTATGCTGTTGTCTACTCGGAAAAATCCAGACCTTGAGCTTTTTTCTATTAGAGTTTGAGATTTGTTAATATGTTTTAGAGGGCCTGCCTCTTGAGAAGCCCCTAAGGCTTGGTGAGAGGGAACAAACCAAGTGAGTCCGACCAAAGCCAAGAATCCAACTCACTTTAATTAAACACTTATGGGGTGAAAGTCCCAGGAGACGGAATAATCAGTGGCACTGCTTCATTTATGAGGAGTGTCTCATGTTTCTCATCTTGTAGGGCATTGCGATATAAATCATGCTTGCGTGACTACATGGTTTCAAAATCCTGTTGGGCTTTGTATCTAAATCATGGTTGCGTGACAGTCAGGCGGTCCTTTTGAATGAAACCCTTACTACAAACTTTAGATTAGAAGCTACCCGACTCACCTTCGAAAGGAGGATAATCTTGGTGCAAGTGGGTAGCTGGTTTTCCCCCCAAGATTACTCACCATATCATGCCCCCATTAGCATTTGGAGTCGGCTAATATGGCATTGAGAATCCATTGTGTGAGACTCAGCGACCGTATTCTGATTAGCTATTGGGTGTGTACCTAGGTTGCAGGCAAAGGTTTTCCTTCTCAACCAACTTCCATAGGGTTAGCGTGTTGCTCTTGTTATCAATTTACACCTACTATTTGTTGTTCTTTTCATCCCTCAAAACAATTGAAATAGAACCTCAAGACAATAAAAAATGTCAAACTAAAACTGAAAAACAAACTGAAAACCAAGTCAATGATCAAAACTCTATCAAAACTCATCCTATGTCCATTCCTAAGTCATACGAATCATCATCATCCTTCATAGTCCATTGTCTAAGAAGTAATAAATTGTCATCTGAGCATAGGTTGCAACTCGTAAGAGTATCTCCATTTGTCATCTAGAAACCCTTGGATTATCATCCGAACATTAAAATTTTGTCATACGAGTCACTGCTTAGAAGTCTATCAAAGTTGCTAAAAACAAGGTTTCTGACAATCATGTTTGATCAATCCTGAAACATAAACAGCAAGCTTATTTCTAGTTTTCTAAACTTGAGCATAAAGACACCTTGGTAGTGTACCTTTTGCAAGTGTGTTGCACGATTTTGTCAGTTACCTCTTAGCTAGCTCAGTCAACCTAATCCAATCAACCAATATGTTGTCCAAATTTCACTCTCGAGTATCACTTAGGCTACTTAGCCTTGACTCAAAATCAGAGTTAGTGTATCTCACCTGCATAAGTTTGAATATCAACCTCTGGCCTCAATGAACAACTAGCTTTGATCTCACCTTGACATCTGTAACACCTCTCGCTATGAATTGTAAATGGCTACCTTAGCTCAAATGATTCAAGATATCAAGAAAGAAATATATGACATGAAATCCAACAAAATAAATCAATGATTCCATTTTAAAAATAAATGCATGATATCAAGAGTGAGAAACTTCAAGGAATGCTAAAATGATTATATGATTTGACAATCAAAAACCAGCAAATAATTGACAATCAAAAGCCAAATCTCAAACAAGCTCACAAGACACCTTCACCAAGATATAAAGACATTTCCTCCAAATATCCTCTAGATATATAGCTTACACCTTTGGAGCAATCTATTAAGTCAACTTTGGAAGAGCTTCTTGAGCATAATCTTATAATACTGCCTAAAAAGACCACATGGGGATGTGAATTTTTGAGTAAGTATTGTGCATATCATATACAAAATGAACATAAGACTTCGAATTGCATGGAATTAAAACATAATATTCAAGATCTCATTGATAATGGTGTCATTGAAATTGAAGATCCTAATGACTCACCTAAAGAAAAAGAAGGAGCTACTTATAAGCATGATCAAAATCATGAACCTATGTCTAGAAAGGCTCCATACATGGCCTCCATCCCTTTCATGGATCCTTCATCTCCTAAAACCTCTCAGCAACAATCCATACCATCTCCTTCAAACAATGAAGCTTCTCATGTTTACCTTCAAGGGCTATCTCCTATAGAAATCCAAGTTAATTCCAATATTGATACAAGTTCCTCTAAAGATTTAAAATCCCCATATCCTATACCATCATACACTCTGATTCCAAATGTACCCACTCTAGAGAGTCCCACTCAAAATACTTCCCCATCATGCCAAAATATGGAGAGCTTCCAAGAATCCCTTATGCCTATGAAAAATCCTATCCCTTCCTTAGAAGTGGTTCCATGTCAGGTGGATAATTTGAAGAATGAAGAAACAAGTCCTATCATAAATCAAGATCAAGACACCAAAACTCCTTAATCCCATCTAATGATTGAAAAAGATCCTATTTCACTAGAATCCCATGATGATCCCCTTATACCTTTCCATTTCTTCCAAGATGATCCCTTTCCATCTCAATAATAAAGCATCCTTCTAAATCCCATTCCTAATCCACTTCTTATGCAAGATTAGGATATACCTTCCATTATTTTTTGATGATTCCACTGAAAGTCAAGAGAATAGCGCCTTTAAAGAGGAATCCAGTGATCTTCCTCCTTGTCAAGATCAAAGTATCCCTTCACTTTTAGATCCTCCTTGCCAAGGTAAAATAATCCTTTCAAATCCCCCACAAGATTCCTTTTTCCCTCATCTCCATGTCCTAGTCCTCCATATACACTCCAAGATCTCATTATCCCTTCCATTAAAGAGCCTGTAATTGATCCTGATCCCACCCATGATCCTAGTCCCTCTCATGATTCTAGAGATAATATGTTGTTGCAAGATGTTAATGAACCCCGACATGCACAATGGGTTCCTCCACTTTGGTCCAGTCTGATTCACTTCGTGATCCTATCATTCCTTGCATTCCACCTCCATCTCATAATGGACTCGTGGCTTCTTTCCAAAGCAAAGTGTATCCTAAAAGTCAAAATATTTATAAAGGCAAAGGGGTAGATCTCCACAAGCAAGAACCCCTCCATATTAAAGAAAATGTTAAAGGTCATGGCCTTAGGGACATTTCTCAAGATGTTGGTATCTCTAATAAATCCTATATTTCTCAAGTTAAATCAAAATACATGCCTTCTCCTTCACCCCTTCCATCCATTCTAGGTCCCTATATCCCTCTATCCCTTATGCGGGATAAACAAAAGCACACATATTCTAGTACCTTCCATCCATCTAAAATACCCCCATATCATTCCTATCTATCCATGCATCTCCCTCCAAGAAATTTGGATGCCAAGCATAAAATTCATAAATCAGGCAATCCACATGTATTCAAGGATCAACATGTCCCATCTAATCAACATGTCAAAACAAAGAAAAATATGATCCAAAAAGAAAAAGAAAAAAAATGCCACAAAGGCCCACAAAGAAATAAGAAAAGTCAAAAGTTATATGGGCTCCTAAGGCACTTGTACAAGCAATGTGCTCTAAGGAACTACAAAAGCATCAAAAATCAAAAACCATGTGGATCCCTAAGCAGCTTCTTGAAGCACAAAAGTCTAAAGAAAAATCAAAATTGGCATCCAAAATTGTTGTTCCTCCATCCAAACATTCCGAGTCTATTCCTCCATCACCTCCTTCATCCATTTTGGGTACTTATGCCCCAAAATCTGTAACCTTTCCTCCATCCAAATCTCAAAATATGAGATTCACTTCTCTTCCATATGTCCATCATCCCTCAAGGTGTGTGCCAATGTTGATCTTTCCAACATTTCCATCTATACATACACAATCCTTCAAACATCTCATCCATTATCCAACACCTCTTTTTCACCCTTTCATGCCTCTTATCCAATCCTTTGCATAAATCCTTTCCCTAGTTTCATTTCATTATCCTACCAATGTCTTTGAGCATACCTTCATAGCCATGGTCAATTGCAACTCATATTCCAAGGGTACCATCAAAAGAAGCGAGACATTGGGGTCCTTCTTCCATCACCTATCATGCCTCCATTATCTTCCAAAAAAGAAAAAACAAATGATGAAAAAGTGAAAAAAAAATAAGCAAAGAGAAATAAATTTGTCTTTGTGCGAAAACCACTTCTTGTGGCACCTTGGACAAGTACCATGATGAAAACCTAGAAAATAAGTGTCGTGTGTAATTTATGAACTTTTTGCACACCACATTGGGGGGCAGGTTTTCTCCTTCATATCCTGTTGCCCTTCATTATCCTATCATACCCCTTTTATACCCCTTCCTTTTTCTATCTTCCCTCATGTACATATCCCTTTTTTACCTTTGATCTTCAAAAGGTTAAGGATCTTTGTAGGATTCATGTGTCCTATCTATTACACTTGATCCAGACCCTTTAGATACTATACATTGCTTGCTTACATCCTTCGTTACCACCTTTGATCTTTCTTATCCCATTTGTCCCCTATCCAAATCTATTCCTTGATCTTGATCAACAGTATGGACAAAATGCAAAAACATGCTTTCCACAAACCTCTTGACATGGCCACTTCTTTGGACCATATGGCTTCGTTACACTATATCCTTTCTTTGTTGCGCTATATCCTTGCTTTAACTCGCTAAAATCCTTGTTTTACATCGCTAAAATCCTTGCTTTACATAGCTATATTAGATCCCTGTGCTTGGATTAACATTGTGAGATAGTCCTTGAAAGCATCCACAATCATTCGCTTATCCATTCATGTACTCAAAATCCATTTTGTCTTCCTATACACTAGGGGAATATATCAAAAAACTCTAAAAAATAAAAAAAAGTCATGAAATATTCCCTTAAAAAAAAATTTTAAAAATTTAAAAAAATTAAAAACTTGAAAATCAAAGCATGAAAGCATGGACTATATCAAATCAAACAAAAAATAGACAAACTCTCAAAGTCTACAATCAAAGTGATCACATGTCTAATCAACATCAACATGTCTTTTACAAGGATGGGTACGCTCAAAACTAGACAAATTGGTCTTATACGGGGTACTCACTCTTTGAAACCAAACACTCTTATCAATCATCAAACAATCAAAAGAATGACATAGATCAATGTGACTACTCGATTTTATCCTAGTTAGTCTTATATTTATCAACTGATGGCAGAACGTGTTTCATCTTTAAAAATCACTAAAAAATTTCCCCTTTCCTTCTTTTCTGCTTTGCTTTTGCTTGTTCATAATCTTTAGTCACTTTTGTGACCCCCCTTGGTTCTTCTTAGAACCCTCATGGCTTGCAATCAATCAACATTATAGTCCTAAGGCACTTCAATCTTAAAGCCCTTAGAAGCTCAACCAAACCATCCTGGTGTCAGTCAAGTTTGGATCGTTCACTCTGAGTTAGTCATATATCTCCTACCTTATACAGAGTTTTGATCAGTAGCACCCTATCAAACATGCAAAACAAGAACAACTGAAAACAACAACTCAAACCACTTGAGCTATGCTGAAACTGAAAATTGAAAAACTTCTAGTTGTACATCCTGTTAATTCAAAAGAAGAAATTGATGAATTTATTTCTGAGGCTAACTGATCCTTTTTTGCCAGTGAACACCAACAAGTAATCCTAATGGCAGGAAGAGTGAAAGAGATTGCAGATGAGACTGCAGATAATTGGGATATGTTTTTTGTGGAGAAGGAAAAACAAGAGGAAATGAACCGATCTAAAAAGACATTTAAAGTGTATCAGAAGGACAAGGGCAAGGGCAAAGGAAAAATTGGTGGAGTTCCAAACATCAAGATTACTGACAATCTACCACCACAACCTTTGGATAATGCACTGGTACACTCAGAAGATCCACTGATTATTGACACTGAAGGTATTACACATGATGATACAAATCCTGAATCTGAGATACTCTTTACCATGAATTTGGATACTCAAGAAGTAAATATTGTTGTGGATAAGGATAATTCAGAGGTTAAGGTAGACAACATTGACAATGGCAACATGATAGAGAAACCGGTAGAAACTATTGAAGTTAAGATCCCAACCCAAACAGAGCAACCATTAGAAACTGAAAATCCTACTGAAGGTAAAGATGCTGGCACAGGGCCATCGAAGATAGAGATACCAGTAGTTGAACTTTCAAAAAAGAAAACCGAGATAGAGGTACACATTGAGATAGAGAAACTAGCGATTACTGAGACATTAAAATAGTCCGAGAAACCTTTGCACGTTGAGATGCAAACCTAGACTGATCCACCAGAGGAAAATGCAAGCAAAGTGGTTATACTTGGTGGAAGCATAGAGGTAATAAACGTAATTGGTTAGACATTCAGCACATCTACAATTGAATTCAGACCTACCAATGTTATAGAGGTACTTTTGGATTCAATCAAGGAGATAATGGAATGCAATGCATTGGCCTACAAGGCAATTGATAACACTTTACCAGTTCTTAAATTGATTGCACCAAATTTTAACATAGATCATATTAAAGATTCTCTAGGTAAATTGGACACATTGTCCGAATTTATTGTTGACAATGTGATAACTATTGGCAAGGTGAATGAGGACACAATTAAGGAGAGAGTTGAAAAAGAGAAAAACAAATTCTTTGAAGACACTATAAAGAAGTTTACAGACCACCTGAATACATTATTACTGGTACTTAACTCTACAATTTTGGAGTACAAAGAGGTATATAAGGAAACATGCAAACCTCACCTTTTGACAACAGACATAGATAAGGAGATCAGTCAAACATAGAAAGAAATAGATGACATAACTGATAATATAATTGGTTCATCTAGACATATATCAGTTTTTGAGCAAGAAATGGTAGGTTTTGAGGAGAAATTAGAGAAACTTGAAAAAGAGAAGGCAAAGATAAGATCAAATGCCCGAGAACTTAAAAATAAACTTGGTCCCAAGTTGGACAATCTTATCTCTCAAAGAATTGAAATATCTAAAGCATTACTTCAAGGAGAGCGATCAACAAAAGAACACATGCACTATCTCACTAGCATGATCCAACAGACTGAGGCAACCTTGAATGATAGCAAAAGGTTTATGCAGAGTCTAAATCTAGTTTTGGCAGATATTTTTCCAATTGTAACCAACTGGTTACAGACTTTGAGGTGAAATTTTTGCACTCGTTTGACTATTTTTGACAACCTTTGTCATTGATGTCAAAGGGAGAATAGTGGAGAGAGAAAAATGCTTATTTAGAGGAGATCATTTGCTCAGGGGGAGCACATATTTTTGGAAACTTTTTGGACTTTAGTTTTTGGAACAGTTTTTGGATTTTTCTCATGAGTGTTGCCATCAATACCAAAGGGGGAGATTGTTGGCATTCTACACTCTTATGAGAATAGTTGATGTTGTCATTGATGGCAACCAACTAACAATCATCTGGCAACCCACTGACAATTACCGGCACCGACAATAGACTTCTACATACACCAACTGGCACTTCACCGATAGTGGCAACAATGCATACCGGCACTCAAGCCGACATGGAATAAACTTTTGTTTATTTTTTAATAATGTAATTATCTCTTGTTAAAGCCGACATGGCATATTGAAAAAGACTCATATATGTATGAGATCTTATGGGTCATTTTGATATGTGAGGTAGAAGATAGATAAGAAGTATAAGGCAAATTTGTATAAGGTGATATAGTTGACATCGAAGGTTTTGGTTATAGAATGAGCTTAAATTAGCACTGAACCTGGCATAGTTGATGCTGATCTGAAGTAGTACATTGTATTGGATTTTGATAATCCATTTTGTAAGTCAGTGAGACTTCTATTTTTTAGTTGAGTGGTGAGCTCTAGGCTGCTAGCCTTCTTGCATGTGTAGGCCCCTCATTGTAAGTAATATTTATTCATTGGCTAGTGAGTGAATATTGTGGGTCACAAATCCCACCAAATTTTTTCCCACACCAGGTTTCCTTGTTAAATATCTTGTGTTATGGTGTGTTCCATATCCTGTCTCTATTATTCTTATTTGCTGCATTAATTCTTATTTACCGATATACTGTTTCGAGATACAAAGTTCTTAATAAGTTTAAATATTCTACTAACCGGTTAGACACTGATTCACCCCCCCCCCCTCTCAATGTCTTTGGGACTGTCATTGATTCTAACAAAGGAAATCTATCTTGACTAAGAGGTACAAGGACTGGGGGCATAATACTTTTCTTTGTTTTCTGCTTGTGGATGTGATTACGATGATCTGAAAACATCCTATAAACTGGGTGTCTGTGATAAGATCCTTCGTATTAAGGTGAAATGGCCTCACATACTTCAACTTCATTTATATGCATGTTTCAGTGAGGTTGGAACTATTTCCTTGTCTATTTTAAGTGGGTGAACTCACAATAATGGTTCCCACTTTTCTGCCACTTTTGACACTGAGATGAACATTTTTAAAATAATCTTCAACTTCTGAGAACTATAACTTTTAAACTATTAAAAATTTGAAGATGATGTAAATTAGTGATTTGTAGAATTTTGTCTGTAAATTCTATATATTTTTTTTTTAAATTTAATTGAAGTATTTTTTTTGAATTTTTCCATCTCCCTCGAAAAGTAGTTTTTCACAACAAACTACATTTTTTAAGAGTGATGTGCCTCCCAAAATGCATAACTTGTTTACTATAAATGATAAAAACTCAATTCTTTCAAAATTTTGGTTTGTAACATCAATATAAAGGGCTTGCAATTGGTTTGATAGTGATATGTTTAATATTTTTCATTTTATTAAGTTTTGAAGTCCGACTAGTCATAATTTAGATATAGGTTTAAGTTTGAACACATAACTTTTTCTATATATATCGAAATTAAATTTATTTATTTTTGTTAGAAAGAATACATCAATACGTGGGGCTTAGATATTTTTCAAAAAAAAATTGAATTAGTTTCCTATTTTTTCCAATGCGTTGAACAAAGAAGTTCATGTTCGGTGAAAAACCAATATTCCATAAAATTAAAACAAACAAGAACATAATAAATTCACAATGTAATAAAATTATACTCATTGGAAAGCTTGCTCCAAGTACTACCATCTAATATTTTTGGATTATCAAGATTATTTCATTTGTGGCTTGAACCAAAGGTCCGAAGTCAGAAATTCCTCAGGACTTTGAAAATTTTTGGGAGAAACCTCTAACAAGAGGGTTCGAATGAACACGGGTTCAAGCGAGGGGGGGTTCTCTCGAACCATAAGGGGTTCGAGCGAACCCCCCTTTGCTTGAACCCACATGCTAAATTATGACATGCACTTTTTCGTAGCGACAAGGTTCAAACGAAGCTGACCTTTTCTAACTGTCGACGTTCGTTTGAACCCTGGTCGACTCAATTTTTTTTTTTTGTACATTTAAGTAGATTCATATAAATATACATAATTTTTTTCATTTTTTAACACACAAATAATTAAAACAATTCGCATTTTTGGATGAAAGAAGAAATTTGAAAATTATTTTGAGGTCAATAATTTGAAGATATTTGAACGTTTTTTTAAAAGCATGGGGAACAAGAAGAGAAGGCAAAATAAGAATTCAAGGAATTATTCTCCCAAAACGGAACAAAGATATCGAGAACAAAGAAAACAAAGCTATCATGATGCAAGTATGTATTTTTCCTTTTTATTTCTATTTAATTTTATATGTATTATGTACCAAAAATAGTGTTTATTTGTTAGTACTAATTAGTTCAATATTTTTTATCTAATATTTTTAATGAAAATAAATTTAAAAAATATTAATTAAATTGATTTAATTTATATAATAATTCTATCTTAATTGATTCTAAATGATGTTATTTTTATTAAATTAATTGGAAATAGTAGGATTAAAAATAATCTCGTTTTAATTAGAAAGCATAATTAAATTGAAATAAAATGTGTAGTTCCAAATTTCAAATTCCATTAATTTGCTTGTTGTGTAATTGACTTTTTCTCCTATATAATTAAGTCCATTTATAATAGATAAGACCTATTAAGTCATAAAATTAATAAGACCTATTATGTCATAATTTAGGTTCTAACTTATATCATATTTGAGAGATGTACTTAATTTCATGTGATAGGTCCTTTAATATCACATAATATATCTGTCTTAAGGAGAGTCAAGTATATTAGTGTGAATTTTTTTTGCATACGTGGTCATATTAATTAATAATAAGGCCTATTATGTGATATTAGGACTTATTACATTGATTATAGGTTTTAAATGTGACATAAATTTAGAACCTATTATGTCATAATAGGTTCTATTTAAATGACTTCATGTATGCCAAAAAAATTCACATTATACTCAAGAGTCCCCTTAAGACAGGTATATTATGCAAATCATATTAGGACAGGTATTCGATGTGATATTAGGAGGTCTATCATGCAATAATAGGTCTTAAATACACATGACATTATAGTCCACCTGTTATGACATAATTTTTAAACGTCTTAAACTTGTAATTTCATTGCATTAAAAATATTCTCTGTCATCTAAAATTATGTGCAGAATGGGCTCGAGAAGAAGGGAGTTCTGAAGCAGGAGTCGAGGCAAATGAACCTGTTGAAGAACACAATATAGTTGATTAACATAGGGAGGAGCTTGTCCAAGTTGAACCAATGGAGGTTGAAGGAGAGGGGTCAGGCTCCTTACCTCCTACCACTGGTATGGATGAGCATATTGTGGATCTAGCTAAACAGGTGAAGAGAAATATTTCTTATAAAAATTTAGATCATTTACTTGAAATGGATGTGGATGAGTTGAAACGTCTCAGTGAAGAACCTAGACATACTAAAAGGAGGTCAATGAATAAAAGTGCAAAAGAAATAATGTCCCATTTCAACAATCTTGATACTACACTAGAAAAAGCTCAATTGTTATCAATTGTACTTACTCGTAAAGACTTAATAGATCCACTGAAATTGTTGGGTATAGATACAAGAAGTCAAAAGAGGAAAACTTCTCAGCTATAAAAATATATTGTTGATAATTCTAAGAAAGGTTTGGTGAACATTGGTAAAAAAGAAGAGTGATGTTGACATCTTTAGTAAATGAAAAATTGCCTCAGAAAAGACAAATCTCTTCACTGTCATCTAAGTTTGGTTTTAGTAGAAGGACAATATCAAAATATGTTAAAAGGAGAAAGAGTTTGGATGATACTACCTCAGAAGGGAATTGGGAAATTATGTGTAGAGCTCCGCGTTCTAATAGAATTGAAGATGTTGTTAGGAACTTTGTGACAAGTTTTTAGAATGATAATACTCGTCCTTCATCAAACAATAGAGATGTTATCAAGCAAAGGATTGGTCCTAATCATTATGATCTCCATGTAAAACATTGGATAGACACAAAAAAACATGAATTGTATGTGTTGTTTACAAAAACAAACCCTCATATAAAGATTGGACAAACCATGTTTGCACAGTTAAGGCCATATTATGTAAAGCTAAACAAAGTTTCCAAAACTTGTTGTTGTCGTTATCACATCAAATTTGATCTATACTATCAGGTGTTTTGAAATATTAGACAAGATAGTGATGGTTATGAAAATACTCCTCTTAAATGAACAAGTCAATTCATAGCATCCATCTTATGTGATAAATCATATGATAATGTAACCAGTCAAATAAATTGCATAAGAGGAATTTGTAGAACATGCGGGGACTTGGCTAAATTGACTTTGAGAGATGAAGATACTGACATGAGGAAGATGGTAAATTGCAAGAGTTACAAAAAATTTTGAAACAAAATTTGGAAAGGAATCTACAAGGTTAGATTATGTAGAAGAGGAAATACCTATTGGAACATTTATGAAAAAATTTCGTAAGTTGATAAAACCATACATATGCCATGGTTTTTTTTCCAAGTGGCAAGAAAAATAATTTAAAATATTAAGAGACACTTTCCCACTTGGAACTATATAATCCATAGTGGACTTCACAGAAAATTACTCTTTTGCACATCAAAAAGAGATTCAATCAGAGTATTACTTTTCAAAGAAAATCACTATTTTGGTGCATGTGTGTTATCGACATGCACAGATGGATTTGGATGGTGTTGATAGTATATTTGAAAATCGTGTCATTAAGAGAGAGTACCACTTCTATATCAGTGATGATAAGGAGCATGACACACTTTTTGTACAACATTGCTTTAAGAAGTTTTTTGAATATTTGAAAGAGAGATGCATAACAATAGTTAAACATTTTGTTTGGTATGATGGATGTGCGGCACAATTCAAATCTTTGAGGCTATTTTATGCATTATGTATATATCATCGAAATGAAAAAATACCACATGTTTGGATTTTTTTTTAGAGTAGTCATAGAAAGGGTGAACATGATGGTGTAGGAGCTTGTATGAAACGTGCTCTAAGAAAGCATCAAACAAATTACACAGGAGATCGTATAGACAATGCACATGATATTATTGAATAGTGTAAGAAATACTTTGAGCAACCTAATTATCCTGGTGAATCATCATCGAGAACATGCAGACACATTCCATATAGAGTGTTTTGGGAGATAACTGGTACATGTTCTCTTTTAGTGTTTTATTTAAAAAAAAAAAAAAAATTTTAAATGTTCCTAGTTCAAATGTTTCAATTTAACAACTTGATCTACATGTATGTTCATGTACACATGTACATTTTGTAGATTTGGGTAGAATATCAATGCATGGATGCAAGAGCGTGGAGAGGACAAGATCTTTGCATTGTGTCATGAGTATAGATAATTGCCCATGAACATTATACACTAGGAATTATTCATGTTTTGTTATGATTGCATTTTGGAAAACTATGTTGATTGCAAGAACCAAGAACTTGGATATGTTAGTGAATGGAAATTGGTGCCACTAGATGTTTCTGACACATACGAGGATTCAAATGAGGATGAAATATTTGAAGACATTCCTTTGATTTTTGGTGATTATGATCATATTTCAGGATTGATTAAAAAAGGTACATATGACATGCACACACACACACACACACATATATTTCCTTAAAAAATGTTGCGTACATGTAAGGATTTCCTTAAAAATGACATGTTTAGATTTTATTTAACTTGTTTCAAATTGCAGGAGATATTTTTGTAGTCATAGCAAAAGATGGAAATATAGAAGGTTTTAGTTATTATTTATTGTGTTGCACAGAAGAGAGAAAGAAGTTAACAAAATCTGAAATGAGTGATGGAATGTCATTTCCCACAGGTTTGAACTGATTTGAATATGTATGTAGAAATTGCTTACGTGCAAATTTTTAATTTCTCGTGTTTCTTATGTACATGTATATGTAGGCTCAGTTGTAGTGCAAGGGACATATTTCAAAGAAGTTAAAATTGTTCAACATGGGATTCATTTCACTGAATACCAAATTGACAACAATGTATATCAGTATAGCCACTTGGTCATTGTTGTTGGCCTAATTCTTCAAACACTTCCACGTCGCGGGTGGTTTCAAATGTGGAGACTAGATAGTGAAGATCATGACAAAACATTAAGTGTTATTGAAGTGCATTATGAACCACTTGATGTGGTATGAACTATATATTTCTAGTAATCCAAATTACATGTGGTTCAAGCCATGAATTGAATTAATACTTGATAAATTAGAACTTAACTTGTTTTGAAACTTGGATAAATATTTTCAGATCTATATATATATTTATATATAGCTTGTATGGACCATATATTTTTTAAGTTTAAATACATGAAATTTTCATTTATATCAAATTCTAGGATGTATGAAGTTAATATGTATGTGTTGGCATTTGTGCTGAGTATGAAGACATGATGACATTGAATGTTGTCATTGATGTCAATATGCTGAAGAGTGAACCGGTATATGGAAGTAAGCAAATGGCAAGAGAACCGGTATGATACTAAGAGCTAGTATATGAGAGAATCGATATAATTGTGAAGTGGTATATGTGAAAAGGTGAACCAACATGTTGGTATGAGAACCGGTTTATGGAATTTTTGCATGACTACCGGTTGGTAGTCTCAACCTCAGGGTTTCCGGTTGAAGTGTTCCAAGCCTGTGTGACTCAACCGATGACATTGTGTGATGAGTTAGCATTGTAATGAAGATTCGATCATGTTTCCATGTCAGCTTGAGTGCATGAAGGATCTTGCATGAAGGAGATTGATCCTATCTAGCTCGGGAATGTGTGAAGTCCCTGTAAATGGTGGAGAACACGTGAAGGGTTACAAGCCGCTATGAAAGCGATGAAGAATGAACGATCAAGAATTTCTTGAGATATGTTCAAGACTTTTGTATTCAAATGCAAAGTGTTCAATGGCCAAGATTGAACCACCTGAATTGCTTAACCTAAAATGTTTAGGGTTTAGGGTTTATGCTACCGACCTATCTATTTCCTATAAGGTTGATGTTGTGTTTCTTTCTGAGGTTGTTGACAAATGGTGTGTGTGTATCTAAGTGAAAACATATGTGAAACGGAAGTGTAGTATTAAGTTGAGTGGTAAACTAAGTGATTAACCAATTAATGCTTTTTCACAGTCATTCCTAGCCTTACCTATTGCATTCTATTTCAGACCGGTGTTACTGTCTGTCAGACATTTGCAGTGTTTGCAGTCAAACCGGTTAGGGAAAAAAATTTGTGATTGTACTGATTCACCCCCCCCTCTCAGTACCAGTTTGGTACTTATTATTCATCATTGAGTTATCAATTGGTATTAGAGCATCCTCCAGGTCCTCTATGTTGTAAGCTTAAACGCTTGAGGGAAAGATCCTATTGTAATGATGAAGAGAGAAGGTCCAAAGTTCAACAGAGATGACTTCAAAATTTGGAAGGACAGAATGAAGATTTACATCAGAAGCATGGGTGCTCAACACTGGAACTATGTTAGAATGTTTTTGTTATTCCTATCAGTACTCTCACCGATGATCAAAAGAGAGAAATATAGGAGAATGGGTAGGTCATGGAAGCCCTAATCAGCAGCTTATCTGACATTGAGTTTATTAATGTCCAAGATAAAGATAATCCCAAAGAATTATGGGACACTCTTGAGAATATCTATGGCAGTGATGAGCATGTAAAACAAGCTAAGGAAGAAAGCCTTAGAGGGAAGTTTGAAGACATGCAGATGGTTGAAGGTGAGACCATTCAACAATATGGAATAAGAATCAAAACTGTTGTTGGAGATATCAAGAGTGCAAGTGGTAAAATGGAAGATTCCACTGTGGTAAGCAAAGTTCTGAGATCCTTATTATCAGTCTATGCAATAAGGGTTGCTGCTATTCAGGATTTGAGATAAATAGGCAAGACTAAGGTATCCCTAGACTCCATCATTGCAAAGTTGACAGCCTATGAGCTAAATAGTTTTGATGGCAGTGTTCAAAAGACTGAATCAGCTTTTAGAGCTTCTGTTGTACCATCCATGAAAGGAAAAGAAGCAAGCACCAGTGGTGAACCAATACAAAGAAGAGAAATGGATGATGAGGAGATCTTGATGGAATTTAAAGCTCTTCTTGCCAAGAAACTTCCTAAAGGAACTGGTAAATACAGAGGTAAGCTCCCTTTGAAATGCTTTTCTTATAATTGGATAGGACATATTACTATAAACTGTCCTAATAGTGACAACAAGGACAAACCGGAGAGGTTCAAGAAATTCAAAGGAGGAAACCGGAGAAACTATTTTGTTGCAGTTGATGAAGGTGTCACAGATGAGAAATTGGAAGAGGAAGAGAATGAAGATATTGTGTTTGTTGCAGTAAAGGAAGATGTTTCAGACAATAAGGCTCTTGTCTCCCGCTTTGATAATTCCAATGAGTGGATTATTGACAATGGTTGTTCTCACCATATGACTAGTGACCGAAGCAAGTTTCTAGCTTTGGAAGAATATGATGGTGGTGTGGTTCGCTTTGGTAATGATGCACCATGTATGGTTAAAGAAAGAGGGTCCATCTCTCCAAATGGAAAGAGCAGTGCTAACAATGTGTATTGGGTGGAAGGTCTCAGACACAATCTATTGAGTGTTGCCTAGCTGAATGATAGTGGACTCACTCTGGAATTGAAAAATGGAGTGTGCAAAATCAAAGGAAAGAATGGTGAATTGATGGCCACCAATATGCAAACCAAAGGTAACTTATTTCAGTTGAATGCAAATGTAAGTACATGTCTTATGGCTAAATTTGATGATAGCTAGATATGGCATAGGAGACTCTGCCATGTAATATTTGATAACATTGTGAAGGCCAGTAAGACCAAGGCAGTCAGAGGATTGCCGATGCTGAGAAAACTGGAAAATCCTTTGTGCAAAGAATGTCAACTGGGGAAAATGTCTTCCTCAACTTTCAAAGGTAAATCTTTCATAGCAGACAATTTACTTGATCTTGTGCATACTGATTTGTGTGGTCCTATAAAAACTAGGAGTGTGCAGGGAGACAGGTATTTTATGATTCTTACAGATGATTTCTCAAGAATGATGTGGGTCACATTCTTGAAAGATAAGTCTAAAGCCTTTGGAAAGTTCAAAGCTTTCATAGCATTGGCAGAAAAGGAAAGTGGTAGAAGAATCAAATGCCTTAGAAGTGATCAAGGAGGGGAATTCACTTTCGGTGAATTCAACAAATATTGTGAAGAGAATGGTATCAAGAGGCAACTGTCTGCCCCCCAAACTCCACAGCAGAATGACTTAGTAGAGAGAAACAACCAGACTATGGTTGAAGCAGCTAGAACTATGTTGATCCAAGGAAAAGTTGCTCACACCTTTTGGAGAGAAGCAGTGAGAACTACAGTATACACAATGAACCAAGTGCTCATCAAGAAAGCAAAGGATAAGACTCCTTATGAGTATTGGACTGGTAAGATACCAGTGGTAAGCTACTTTAGAATGTTTGGTAGTAAATGTTATATCAATAAGAGTGAACATCAGAGCAAGTTCGATGCAAAATGTGATGAAGGAATACTCCTAGGATATTCCACCAAGAGTAAAGCTCTCAAATGTTTCAATAGGACTTAGAGAATTGTTGAAAGCATCAATGTTAGAGTTGATGAAAATTCTGGAAAACCTGAGGAAACCGGCACTAAGCAAGTAAGAGATGAACTGGTAGTAACCTTTTGGGAACCAGCTGCTAATCAACCTAGTACCGGTAATAGTGTTCCTACATCGGTAGATGTTGATGTTGATGAAGATGAGGATGAAGAAGAAAAGTAGGAGGAATCAGTCAAGAGCATTCCTCGATATGTCAAACTCAATCATGATCAAAGCAGATCATAGGAGATAAGGATGCAAGAATCCTTACAAGAAGAAAGGTCAGAGAGAATTCTTGTATGATCTCTGAATTTGATCCTAAATCATTCAAAGAGGCGCACAAAGATGAAGACTAGATCAAGGCAATGGAGGAGGAACTTGATCAGATAGAGAAGAATGGTACATGGTCTTTAGTACCCAGACCGGAGCATAAAAATGTCATTGGTACCAAATGGGTTTACAGAAACAAGCTGAATGAGGATGGCACAATGGTAAGGAACAAAGCCAGACTAGTATGTAAAGGATATGCTCAAAAGAAGGAGAAGGATATGGAGAAACCTTTGCCCCAGTAGCCAGATTGGAAGGAGTTTGTATGCTTCTTGCATATGCAGCTTTTAAAGGATTCAAGGTATACCAAATGGATGTAAAATATGTATTCCTAAATGGAATACTTGAAGAGGAGGTGTATATAGAGCAACCAGATGGGTTTTCCCTATCAAAAGATAGTGACATGGTGTGTAGGCTACATAAAGCCTTGTATGGATTGAAGTAGACACCTAGAGCATGGCATGAACGCTTGCACTCCCATCTTGTGAAGATTGGATTTGAAAGAACAAGTGAAGATAGCAATATCTACTTGAAATCTGAAGGAGATTAGATTCTGATCTGTGAAGTATTTGTTGATGACATCATCTCTGGAGGTGATGACAAGATGAGTCATGAATTTGCTGATGAGATGAAAAAGGTGTTTGAAATGTCACTCATAGGGGAGATTAAGTTCTTCATTGGACTGCAGATTCAACAAATGAAAGATGGAATCTTTATTACTCAGTCCAAGTATGTCAAAGAGGTGTTGAAGACCTTTGGCATGGAAGATAGTAAACCGGTTGGTACACCAATGGTGACCGGTTGTAAGCTATCAAAAGAAGATGACTCAGCCATGGTAAATGAGAAGGATTACCGATCAATGATTGGTAAGTTGCATTATGTAGTGCATAGCAGATCGAACATTGCACATGCAGTGGGTATTACTGCTTGGTTTCAGCAAAGCCCTAGAGAATCCCACTTGGTAGCAATCAAGCGGATTCTTAGATATCTGAAGGGAACTATTGACTATGGGTTATGGTATCCATACAATAATGACTTCAACCTAAAAGTGTTCATAGATGCTAATTGGGCTGGTAATGTAGATGACTGAAAGAGCACAACCAGTGGTGCATTCTTCCTTGGTGGTAGACTGGTCTCATGGATGAGTAAAAGGCAGAGTTGTATCTCTTAGTCTACAACAGAAGCGAAGTATGTTGCAGCTTTTATGAACTGCACCCAAACTATTTGGATGAGGCATGTATTGAATAGCTTCAAAGTTCCTATATCTGAACCGGTAAGCATATTTTGTGACAATACAAGTGCAATTAACATTTCCAAGAATTCAGTTTTGTATGCTAGAACCAAGCACTTTGAGCTCAAGTATCATTTCTTGAGGGAAAAGGTTCAGAATAAGGAGGTTGTATTGGAACATGTTTCCAGTAAGGAGTAGTTGGCAGATATATTCACCAAGCCTCTACAAAAAGCTACATTTACCTATTTAAGAGGTGAATTAGGGGTGATGCACCTTCAAGAGGTGAACTGAAAGTATGTACTCCACATCAGTTAGGTATTGTAGTGTCCAATTTTTTTTGGATTGATGTGTTCAAGGATGCTACTCCTCAAGGGGAGTAGCATAGTGGAACAGGAAAGTTTGTACCTCCACTTTGGCATTGTTGTCAAAGGGCGAGAAGATGTGAAGTGGAGAAGATATCCGTAGCAATGGGGAGAAGATGTGATGCAGAAAGAGAGATCTTTGTATATTGCCATCAATGCCAAAGGGGGAGATTGTTGGCATTTGTGCTGAGTATGAAGACATGATGACATTGAATGTTGTCATTGATGTCAATATGCTGAAGAGTGAACCGGTATATGGAAGTAAGCAACTGGCAAGAGAATTGGTATGATACTAAGAGCTGGTATATGAGAGAATCGGTATAATTGTGAACTGGTATATGTGAAAAGGTGAACTAGCATGTTGGTATGAGAACCAATTTAAGGAAGTTTTGCATGACTACCAGTTGGTAGTCTCAACCTCAGGGTTTCCGGTTGAAGTGTTCCAAGCCTGTGTGACTCAACCAATGACATTGTGTGATGAGTTAGTATTGTAATGAAGATCCGATTGTGTTGCCATGCTAGCTTGAGTGCATGAAGGATCTTGCATGAAGGAGATTGATCCTATCTAGCTCAGGAATGTGCGAAGTCCCTGTAAATGGTGGAGAACGCGTGAAGGGTTACAAGCCGCCATGAAAGCGGTGAAGAATGAACGATCAAGAATTTCTTGAGATATGTTCAAGACTTTTGTATTCAAATGCAAAGTGTTCAATGACCAGGATTGAACCACCTGAATTGCTTAACCTAAAATGTTTAGGGTTTAGGGTTTATGCTACTGACCTATCTATTTCCTATAAGGTCGATGTTGTGTTTCTTTCTGAGGTTGTTGACAAATGGTGTGTGTGTATCTAAGTGAAAACATATGTGATTGTTGCCAGACCAGATGAGATAAGAGGATTGATTCCTACATTGTGTGTGTGCAGAAGGAAGGAACTTAAGCGGATCTGCATTAGGCATTAAGTGCTATTATCAGATCATTGTAATACCCGTTGATCTTTAACCACTTCAACAATTGGAAAATCCCTTAACCGGGTAGCTTTAATCAGCTTGTTGTAAATCCTTTAACAGGGTGACTCAAACTAATTGAGTTCTTGAAATCCTCTAACAAGGTAACCTCAACAGGGTTTAACCCTTAACCGAGTGATCTCTAACAAGATCGGTTTCTAGCAGAACCTGTTGTAACAGTCTTTAACCAGACTAGGATCCTAATAGAGTGGACTTCTAAAGAGTTCAAAAGCAGCTTGTGGGTATTCATCCCCACCGTGGTTTTTCCCATTTGGGTTTCCACGTGAAAAATTTGTGTGTCATGTGTAGTACTTTTCATGTGATGATTTAAGTGATTTGTGTCTGAAGGTAAAACATGTTGAGCTAGCTGTTATTATATTTCTGATGATAGATTACCTATTCATGCATAAAGGTGAAATAGAAGTGTAGTATTAAGTTGAGTGGTAAACTAAGTGATTAACTGGTTAACGCTTGTCATAGTCATTCCTAGCCTTACCAGTTACATTCTATTTCAGACCAGTGTTACTGTCTGTCAGACATTTGCAGTGTTTGCAGTCAAACTGGTTAGGGAAAAGTTTTTGTGACTATACTGATTCACCCCCCCCTCTCAATAGCGGTTTGGTACATATTGTTCATCATTGAGTTATCAGTATGTGTGTTATATAATATTTACGTGCACGTATGTAAAGTAAATTGGGACATGTGTATGAGTTGAAAATGTGTTAAAAGGCGGGCGATGTATGCAGTTGATTAGGATGTATATACTAGATATCTAGTTCTAAATGCATGTATATAGTACATATCTAATTCTAAATGCATGTAATTTGTAAGTTGTTCAAATAATTTAATTAAAAATACATATTTAAATTAGAATGTACATGTGTACATATGTAAAATTGATATATTAAATTAGGACATACATGTGTAATAATTGAAGAGCAATCTGAACCACTAAGTGATGTGTTGTGAACTATTTAACCTCTATACATACCTATAAGTACATACCATGTGAACTATTTAGTACATGGTATTAAGTTTAGTTTGTTCATTTGATGTTAATTAACAAGGGTGATTTTTATATTGTTCATCGCTTGCATAGTGGAGTGGATATACTCTTTTGTTTGAACATATTCTTTTAAATTAATGCATATGTATTGTATACATGTTACATGTAGTAAAATTTTAAATTTTAAATTTAAATTATAAACATATCAATCTTTTTTTAATTTATCTACATGTACACTTGTAAATTTAGTCATATATATATATATATATATATATATATATATATATATATATATATATATATATATATATATATATATATATATATATATATATATATATATATATATATATATATATATATATATATATATATATATATATATATATATATAATTTAAAAAATTTAGAGAACATGTGCATTCTTGATCATATATATTTAAAGTGTACATAAGTAGTCTAACATGCACGTGCATTCAATCATATATATAATTATCTGAATACAAATGATGCGATATATTTAATCCAAGATCAAATGTACGAACTATACATGTATATATAAAGTATAATCTAACCATACATGCACATGATATATATAATCCAATCCATCGAACATAAACTGTATAAAGTACATATAATCTAACATGTACATGTGCAAGAAATATATAATCTGATCAAACACAAATTGTATAAAGTATAATCTAGTCTAAACTTCATACATGCATGAAATATGTAATCTGATCAAATACAAACTAGGTATAAAGTATAATCTACTCTAAACTTCATACATGGATGAAATATATAATCTGATCAAATACGAACCAGGTATAAAGTATAATCTATTCTAAACTTCATACATGCATGAAATATATAATTTGATCAAACACAAACTAGGTATAAAGTATAATCTAGTCTAAACTTCATACATGCATGAATATATATATAATATGAAAGTCTATAAAAAGATAAACAAATGAGCTATAAAGTCCAGCAAATCAACAGGGATCATGTCAGCCACAAATAGAGAGATCATCTGAGGGAGAGTCTTGGTGAGAGTCTGGATGTCCAATAGACCCCTACAAAAGTAGAATTTATTTAAACATTAAATATAGATCTCTCTAGACACATGTACATCAAATCCAACTAGAGTTAAATTAAAATTAAAATATATATTGTAACGCATGTATACATACATGTACATATATACAAAAAACCAGAACTAACCTGTCCACTAACATCATCGAAAGAATCTCTCCTACACACACGCTCAGAGCTTAAGCTAGGAGTGACATGAGCTAACTGTTATACATATACATATACATATATATGTATGTATTTAAGGATTAGTCTAGGATCAATTTAAATGATACAAATTAACTTATAACTAGATTATTTATTAAATGATCTATATATAGATTTATCCTACATTACAACATGTATACATATCTTGTCAAAATTTAAATGCACATGTATGTACATACTTGTGTATTAGGAGTAGGTTGTATAAACTAATCATGTCCTGTGATCATATCAACCACATCACTCGTTCCTGCATATCTCTATCTGGCTATACGTATGACTGAGGAGTGTAAGGGGCTAACTAGATGACTAGGCATCATGGATGAAGTGTCTGGCTGTAGTAGCATATCCATAAACCCAGTATGGCTCAAACCTCATAGTTGCTCCTCAAATGAATCCAAGCCCTCATCTCTAATATGGATCTTATCAACTTGTATCTCCTTGTCAAATGAATCTAAGCCCTCATCTGTAATATGGACCTGATCAACTCGTATCTCCTCTACAGCAACAGAGTGATCTGTAGGTGGGTCAATGCCCGGAGCATGCGTAGAGTGATGAGAATGGTGTCACTGCCTCAGGGTATCTATCGATGCAGCAGTATCCTGCTTGTCTCTGAGAATATCCTCTCTAACATCATCCAATGGTATCCCAAATCGAGATGAAATAAAATGGTAAGAATGTAGTAAGTCCTCGACTAAATACTGTGACATCTGTACATGTCTACTACCTCTGACTATAGTTGCTACCTCATCTCGGGAGGGGATGCGAGCAGTAATATACTGATCATCTGAATCTGAAGCCACCCCGTGACTAGAAGATGTATGATCTATGGATGATCTTGAACATGATTAGCTCATCATATATCTGCCCAGCCTGTCAGATGATATGGTGGCTGCTGCTGATGTAATTTGTCAAATCCTATCAATTGCTTCTCTCTAAGAAGCAAACACAACGTGATCCACTATGGGGGCCAAGGCTGGGACTACTACAGTAAATCTCTAGCCAACAAGGTCCCTGTGTCTAGGCAGAGCTCTATCATGCCTACGATATGCATCTCTATCAGCCATCTTGCCCCTCCCATGTCCATAATATGCTGGAATATCAAGGTAGTTTGGTTTCATCTGACAATGAACCTCAGCAAATACCTGTTGGGCAAAGTATAATGGTATCTGGTCGTTATTAGGATAACGACCATGGGCAGCTAAGAAGCATGGGTAAATCAATGATGCAACCTGTGGGTCGATACATCCCATCTGATATCCTCTCACCTTACTCTTCTCTTGATACTGTGGAAAGCATCTCTCCTTGATGGTCTCCTTCGAGACCACCCTCACCACATCAGCAAAAGAATGAGGACCCCTCACCTCACTCCTCAATTGTCTATAAATATCCTCTATAAACTCAAGTGAAAATGAGGTGTAAGAAAGTAAGCGGTCCCTCAATGTCTGCAAACTATCAAAAATGGATGTGCATGTACTCTTGTATATGCCATCAGTACGGGGGTCATCTAATATGACCCTCAACCTATACAACTCACAATCATTGTACTAGAAAATGGTAGCAATGTCGGTAAATGGGGGATCCTAGTGTGGAGGATCTATATCATCAATGTGTGGCTCCTGATCAGGAGCCTATGCAGGTGGATCCTGATTAGGAGCCTGTGAAGGTATATCCTTGGACGCCATCTATCTAGGTATGTCATAAAGTTAAAATAAATATGTAATCAAACACACACATGAAGCACATTCAATTTAAAACATTAAAAATTAAAATCAGTTAAATTGCAGAGAGAGAGAGAGAGATCATTTTCATGAGAGAGAGAGAGATAATGTATATTTGAGATATATATATATATATATATACTAAAAAAATTAAATCTTTGAATATGTCAAAAATTCAAATATTTCAGAGAGAGAGAGAGAGATAACATATATTTCAAAGAGAGATAACATATATTCTAGAGAGATAGAGATAAAATTTAAATCTTTGAATACATAAAAAATTCAAGAACATGATATATATAAAAAATTTATAAGGATCAATAACAAAAAAAATTAGACCTATATTTTATTGTAACGTATAAATAATTATAGAGAGAGAGAGATATATATATAATCAAAAATTTAAATATTTGAATTTACATCAAAAATTCAAATATTTCAGAGAGAGAGAGAGAGATAACATATATTTCAAAGAGAGAGAGATATATATATATTTAAAGATCTTGAATACATAAAAATTCAAGAACATGATATATATAATTTTTATAAGTCAATAACTATTGATGTAAATGATTATTCATCTTGGATATTATTACACTTTACTTAAGTTTACTTAGGTACATGCATTTAATAGTAGTTTGGGTATGAGATACTTGGGTGTTTGTGCCACATTGGGATAGTGTGTATAGGAGAATTTCCACATTTAATGGTGTTGATCTTATCTTGTTGTTACAATCCACCTCATGTGGAATATTTTATTGTTTATCCTACATACTCAAACCTATTTCCTACCTACCCTTGTTTCTTATCGAGCCACATGTCATTTTTGTGTGCTCACATATCCATAAGAGTTGCCTATATAAGCAAGCTCATCTACTTTGTTTGTACGGACAACGGACAATCATTGAACATCTTGTAATGATCCAATTGATCATATTTTGTATCTTGATAGAATACAGTGTATTCCTATCATATATTTTTTCTCTCTTATTTGTGCTTTCCATTTCCTCTAGATCTTGGCAAAATCTCACATGGTATCAGAGCCATTAGAGTGCCACTGGTTTGCTAATTGAGAGAAATTTGATGCTAGTTTGGGTTTGCATTTTGGAGCTTTCTATGGTAGGTTATTATTGAAGTTTGATTGGTCAAATTTGAGGTCACCATTGGATTGGGGAGGTCCAAGAAAGTCATTTTTTCCTATTGTTTCATTCAAATCGGACTTCGGAGGCCAAATCTAGAGGCATTTGAAGTTTAAAGTTGTGGCGGAAATTTTCCAGAAATTATAATTTTGCAAGGAATTTTCAAATAGTGATATTGCACTCATCCAAACTCCTTTTTTCGAGTAATGTTTTTTTGGGGGGGGTAGAATTTCATGATCTGTATAGTGGTGCAGGATTTTTCTGATTTTTGGATACAGGTTTTTTTGAAATCGTGAAATCTGGATTTTTACAACTTCGTAGGCTTCGTTTGGGCTCATATGGACTCCTTTTCAAGTGCCATTTTTTTTTAAAGTGCATAATTTTTTGTCTACTTTCATAATCTGCCATTAGTTTGGAGTTATTTTGAGTAGAAATTCTACTTACAATATATGGTCATTTTTTGGCCTATTTGGTACTTGTATTTTGCTTGGATCTCAGTTTAGATCACTAGCAGTATTTGTTGAAGTCTCATATATCTCATTTTGAGAAGTTGTAATCATTGAAATTAGAAGTCCACTTTGCCATTATTTGCAAGTGCCAACATGATCTTTTTATGGGGTTTAGTTATTCATTTATATCTCTTGGTGAAATTCTATTCGGAGGCATCTTCATCTGCAGTATTCTACAGGGCTACTTTGTTGGTGGCATCATTTTCATGTTTCCACATTTGAATATTTTATCATGATGTATGCTCTTGCATGAGCAATGTTGTACTTGCACTATCATAAAGTACCACACCTCTTTGTATCTTGTCATTGTTGTCTATTTGATGTAATCCTCTTGTACACATAGATTAGGAATATCTTGTGAGACTTGGTGCATGGCTCCAGTTGAGACTTAGATTGTAAACATTTGTGCATGGCTCTCATGAGACTTGGATTGTACCAGTACTTCTACTATTTCTGAGTATCCAGATGATGCTCATAGTAGGTTGTCTCCATGCCTAATCTTCATTTTGTTGCAGCGAGTGATTCATCATCATTGACTTGGTACCTAGTTTTGTTACACTTTGATATTATTGGTGCAGCATTGGCTCTCTTTCTTCCTTATGGGGAGGTATTTTGGTCATCATCATTGCACCATCTTTGTAGGAGATTCAATATTGAGGGAGGACTTCATGGTCTCTTCTTCTCTCTTATGGGGGGGACATATTTTGTTCTTCTCGTTCATCATTTAGAGCATTGTGTGCTTTCATCATCTCTCTTTTGGGGGAGGGTTTTTTCCCATTGGTTTTCTCTCTCTTTCTCCATTTATGGGAGATTACATTTGCATTTGTACATGGGTACCTAACACAACCTTGTAGTCAGGACCCATCTTGCATTGCTTAGTTGCATTGTAGACTTTAGTGCATTCCCCTAAGTTGCACTTAAGGGGGGGTGTTGGTGTAAATAATTATTCATCTTGGATATTATTACACTTTACTTAAGTTTACTTAGGTACATGTATTTAATAGTAGTTTGGGTAGGAGACACTTGGGTGTTTGTGCCACATTGGGATAGTGTGTATAGAAGAATTTCCACCTTTTATGGTGTTGATCTTATCTTGTTGTTACAATCCACCTCATGTGGAATATTTTATTGTTTCTCCTACCTACCAACACCTATTTCCTATCTACCCTTGTTTCTTATTGAGCCACATGTCATGTTTGTGTGCTCACATATCCATAACCCTTGCCTATATAAGCAGGCTCATCTACTTTGTTTGTATGGACAATGGACAATCATTGAACATGTTGTAATGATCTAGTTGATCATATTTTGTATCTTGATAGAATATAGTTTGTTCCTATCATATATTTTGTCTCTCTTATTTGTGCTTTCCATTGCTTCTAGATGTTGACAAAACCTCACAATGACAAAAAAAATTAGTTCTATATTTTATCGTAAGGTATAAATATTTCTGTGTATATCAAAATAAATTTTTTTTGTTTGAAACTAAAACATTGGCATTGATCTACAAAATAGAATGTAACTTCTCTAAATTTTTGACATTGTTTGTTATTGAACTCCATATCTCAAAAAAATAGAAGTCATGTTGTATTTTTGTAATGGGCATATGATTATAAAATTATTAAATCTATAATATGTGATCCTAAGGGGAATGCCATATGTACACTAGGATGTTATAAGGGGTCATATGTGGTCCAAAGGGGTCACGCGTGTGTTAATGCATGCATGACCCCTTAGGACCACATATGACCCCTAAGGACACTATGAGATGGAATAAGGCCTGTCATATGTGGTCCTAAGGCATCACACATGTGTTACCCCTTAGGACACTATGTGATCCTAAGGGGAATGTCATATGTACAGTAGCATGTTATAAGGGGTCATATGTGGTTCAAAGGGGTCATGCACATGTGTATTAAAGCATGCACGTGACCCCTTAGGACCACATATGACCCCTTAGGACACTATATGATCCTAAGGGAAATGTCATATGTACACTACGATGTTATAAGGGGTCATATGTGGTCCTAAGGGGTCACACATGTGTTAACGCATGCGTGACCCCTTAGGACCACATATGACCCCTTAGGACACTATGTGATGGACTAAGGGGTCATATGTGATTCTAAGGGGTCACGTGCATGTGTTAGAACATGTGGGTGACCCCTTAGGACCACATATATGTGATCCTAAGGGGAATGTCACATGTACAATAGGATGTTATAAGGGGTCATATGTGATCCTAAGGGGTCACGCATGTGTTCCTTAGGACACTATGAGATGGACTAAGGGGTCATATGTGGTTCTAAGGGGTCACGTGCATGTGTTAGAACACATGTGTGACCCCTTAGGACCACATATTTGTGATCCTAAGGGGAATGTCGTATGTACAATAGGATTTTATGAGGGTTCATATGTGGTCCTAAGGGGTCACGCATGTGTGACCCCTTAGGACCACATATGACCCCTTAGGACACTATGTGATGGACTAAGGAGTATGTCATTCAGACTAGGATTTTAGAAGGGGTCATATGTGGTTCTAAGGGGTCACTCATGTGTTATAACACATGTGTGACCCCTTAGGACCACATATGATCCCTTAGGACACTATGTGATCCTAAGGGGAATGCCATATGTACACTAGGATGTTATAAGGGGGCATATTGGGTCCTAAGGGGTCACACATGTGTTAACGCATGTGTGACCCCTTAGGACCACATATGACCCCTTAGGACACTATGTGATGGACTAAGGGGTCATATGCGGTTCTAAGGGGTCACGCATGTGTTAGAACACATGTGTGACCCCTTACGACCACATATATGTGATCCTAAGGGGAATCTCCTGTGTTCACTAGGATGTTATAAGATCATATGTGGTCCTAAGGGGTCATGCATGTTTTAACACATGCATGACCCCTTAGGATGACATATTACCCCTTAGGACACTATGTGATGGACTAAGGGTTATATTGTTCACACTAGGATTTTATAATGGGTCATATGTGGTTCTAAGGGATCACACATGTGTTAGAACACATGTGTGATCCCTAGGACTACATATGACCCCTTAGGACACTATGTGATCCTAAGGGGAATGTCGTATGTACACTAGGATGTTATAAGGGGTCATATGTGGTCCTAAGGGGTCACACATGTGTGTAACCCCTTAGGACCACATATGACCTCTTAGGACACTATGTAATGGACTAAGGGGTATGTCATACACACTAAACTTTTATAAGGGATCACATGCGGTCCTAAGGGTCACACATTTGTTAACACATGCGTGACCCCTTAGGGTCCACTATGTGATCCTCTATGGTCCTAAGGGAATGTATAGTGTCATCAGGGGCATATGTGGTCTTAAGGGGTCGTAAGGGGTCATGTTGTGTGTATAAAAGGATGTGAAAAGGGGTCATGATGTAGAGGATTTATTTTCTCTAATTTGTTTAAATTTGTTATCTAAATTTTCTAGTGTTTTTCTAAGTTCTAATTTACTACCTTAGTTTTCTAAGTTTTTCATAACAATTTTTTAAAATGTTGAAAAAAAAATACATATACAGTTATGTAATTTTAAAAACAAATTGACAAATTTCAATCAAAACATTAAATTATCAAACATTTTTCTAAAATGTTGAAAAGCAATAAATTATCAAACATTTTTCTAAAATGCTGAAAAACAATAAATATACAATTATTTAATTAAAAAAATAAATTAACAAAAAAATTATTTATTAATTTTTGAATAAAATTAATTAAAAAAAATATTATTTAACAAAAAAAGGGTTATTTTGTGCACCTGAAATAATCTAGGTCGAAAGCTAAAATGTGAGACATGCTAGCTACTGCAAATAGGGCATTGTGACGTGATGCTAACGACGGGTTCGATCTAAGCCCCACTGGACAGAAAAAGACAAGTTGGAAAATGACAGTTTAATTATCGTAGTCGGAATTTATAGAAGTTTGAAAAAACCAATTATAAATTGGGTTCGAGCGAAAGGGGGGGGGGGGGGAGGGGGGGGGGGGGGTTGGATCGAACCCCTTAAAATATTAAGTTTTAAGGGGTTCGAACGAACCCAAAATCCACTTGGGGTTCAAGCGAACCCACATCTGATGGCGGATTCGCTCGAACCCGGAAGGGGGGCTCACTCGAACCACCCTACTTCGTTTGAACCCCCTCAAAACATAATTTCCCACTTTCGCCAATTTCCTTTGTTGGCAAAAGTGGGAACCATTAATGTGGGATAGCCCAAGTGTTTGTTGTGTTTGCATGCAATAATCATTCATGTCATCTTGGCCTTCTTTTGCCTTGGTGCTTATGTTTGACTGCTATATCAAAGTAGATAGAACATTCAAGTCATCCTGGCTCTTTGTGCCTTGATGCTTATGTCTATTTCCTACATTTAACACTCTATGATGAGAAGAAAGTGAATCAATATCTAGTGACTAGGTCCTAGTTGCATCTTCTACATTCATGTTAAGTTTTGTGCATTGCATGTTGAATCTAGCATACTAATGATGATTTTGGTCTTCTTCACCTGGAGCTTGAATTTAAATCAACCTTCTCTTCATGGTTATGTGCTCAAAACCCTAATTTTCAACTTTCTCTAATTGGCGTGAAAACTGCACCCTTGGTTAATTTGACTATCCTGATTCCATTTTTGGGATCAAAATCAAAATTTGAAATCATCTTCCTAGTCAATTTCGCACAACTATGACCACTTAGCGCTTTCATCAAATGCTCATTATTTTCTTCAATTTGAGCTCAATTTCTCATCAATCAATGCTAAATCTTCAAATGGCCCTCTGAATCATTCTTTGTGCTCAAATCATTAATCGCTTAATCTTTTTCTCAAATTGCTTGAAATCACTGCGTAACATGTCGATCTTTTGATTTTGCTCCCAAGGGAGCATACTCATGAAATCATCATCATCAGCAATCACATCCTTGAAGTCAAGAATTTCTTTCAAAATCTTCATTACAAGTTGAACAACTAATCTTTATCGAATATCAAACAAGACCTTATCGCTAGGGGCATCTCAGCTTCATTGCTTCATATGAAGTTGAGATTTCTTGATCATTTGAATCAAATCAATCTCTAAGGGCATATCAGTTTCGTCACATCAAATCAAGCTGATATTGTCTTCATCTGAATTAGTCTCTTAACGTTAATCAGTTTCATCACTTTTCATCAAGCTGATTATTCTGTTAAACTCAATAAAAGGTTCAAAGAGTATCTTTGATCGCATGCTCAATCTAAGCAGGTGTTCAATTTCATCGCATCAAATCAAGCTAGATGATTTATCTTCATTCATCGTGTCTTGATCCATCAAGTTAAAGTTTATTTTTATCTTCGCTCACTGTGTCTAGTTAAATCAAGTTCTAGATCAGTAAGATCCACTTCTTGATTCATCAAGTTCAAGTTTGGTATCTTTGCTCTTCATCAGTCCTAGTTCAATCAAGTTTGGGATCGATGTCTCTTTCAATCAGTTTGTTCAGTTTCATCGCTTCAAAACAAACTAAATACCTTGCTCTTCATCTAGTTTGTGATCAATCAAGTTCAGAATTGGTATTTCCTAGACATCAATTGTTCTTTGAATCAACGCGTTGCTCACACATCAATTCAAAGAAGGGAAAATGTAATACCCTAAAAATGGTCATTCAAAACCATGGGCCCCTAATCTCGACTAATGTGCTGAAATTCAATAAAATTCATCAAGGTCCTGAATCAAATAATCAATTTAAATCAGTCATGAGAGCCTAATTAATTAATTCCTAAGGTATAAATATGCAACATGGCAATTACAATTAATTAAATTCTCATTTAATTAATTGATCAAATTCAAAATTTAAAATAGAAAATCTTTTTCAAATCAAATATCTCATTTATTTAAGTAAATATCTTTTGCGTATTTAATAAATAAATAAAAATTGCCATAAATCTTCAAAAAAAGGAAAGAAATCAAGAAAGAGGAATTAATTTGAAAAATAAATTGGAAATTATGAGGACAAAAATTCAAAAAAGAAAACAAATAGACTGAACTCAAGAAAATGGAAAGGATCTGAGTTGCTAATTTGAACTCAATCTTATCTCTCCAAAATGGAATTAAATTGTCCAATCAAATCATTTCACCTAGATTGTGCTTCCTTCGAATCGAGCTCGACCATTCATTAAAGATCAATCCTGACCTTTGGTCTCCCTCTTGATTTTCTTATAAATTCAGGCTCTCATTCTTTAATTAGGATCAGAGAATTTTACATCATTATTATGCTAATATTGTGTTGCAGGTTATCGAGGAAATTTTGAAGAAGTTTTGCATAGTTAATTCATCAATCAACTTAGTTTTCATTTACCTTTCATTTAATCTTAGAATCATTTAGATTTCTAGTTCATTATCTTAGATTCAATTTCTTGCATATAATCTAGCTTAACTTCATTTAGAGCTTTGATCATTTATCTTGATAATCTCATTTCGCTTAATCAATTAATCTTGCATTCAATCTTGCATTTAACTATTAATCTTGCATTTGCCTAGTTGCGTGCATTTAAAAATCCTTTTTTTAAGTGTAGGCTAAACATTGGATAGCTTAGCAATCTGAGAGAAATCCACACTCACACTTTCTAGGAGGAAATAAGATGACTTGCAATGGATTTCATTTTGTTGTTTTTGATTTACTAACCCATGCAAATAATGGTTTATTGAAATGTTTGTGCCTTTGCAGGTTCCCCAAATTTCACGCACAATGCTATTACTAATAGAGTAATAGATATAATAAGATGCATAAGATTTTAAAAATTGAATTATAAGTTTAGAAATTAATGCATTGTAGGTTAAATTTATATGTAAATTGTAATTTGTTTTTAATTTTGATTTTGAGAAATGAGATTGTATTAGAAATAAGTGCCATTTAGTAGCTAGTACTTGTCGTTTTAATACTGTAATAGAAGTATTAAATGTAAAATGATAAGTATACATAAAATATAAATAAATATTGTCAATGTTATTGTAATTTTGAATTATATGCATTCTATGTTAAAATTATATGTATTATAATTTAATTTTAATTAAAGGGTAAGCTACATTGTAATATTATTCAATTATATTCTATTTATAGTTGTTAGAGTACAAGATAACCCTACCCAACTAAAATAAATAATTTTAGTACTATAATAACTAAAATATTATTATTGTAAATATATTATTATTATTATTATCTTATTTTTATTAATATACTAATAATATTATTTTATTACAAAATTTTATATTATCAAATTGTATGATGGTAACCTTAATCTAACTAAAACTATATATATAAGGAGAGAGCACCAATAAGATTGAATTAGGGGAATAGAACATTTATTTTTGTGCATGGAACACATATTTACATATTGGAGGTGAAATAAAAGTTAAATGAATGATAGTGTAAAAATTGGTAATTATGATTTGAATTTGAGAATGTGTGTAATCAAAGAGAGATAAAGCCTAATAGAATAACACATTTGACATAAGATTTCATCATTTTCTAATATTTAATTGTAGTATTTTTTTATTCAAAATGGACACAAAATTAAATAAAAATTTATACAATGTAAATTTTACTATGTACATTTTTCCCTCCAATTCCATGTGAAAGGTTTGGCTTGTATCTTAGACATTTGCCTTGCAAAAACATGAAAACAAAAAAACTAAGCCTCTTTTTCTCTCTTACATACATGTGAACACTAATATAGATAACCAATCATAGAGGGAACCAAATCCCATACATCAAGAGGAATAAGAAAGTAAAAAAATTAAAAAGAAAAGGAAAGGGAAAATGAAATAGTAAAAGCCATCACATTTTTAAAATGTAAGATATGTAAATTTAGAAAATTCACACAAAGGAGAAAAATTTGTATAATAATTTAAGAAAATATATAGTTACAAGAAACCTTGAATAACCTAAACCCGATTCACAACCAAGATGTTGAAGAGATAACAGGAAAATACACTTGATCATTGATTTAAAAATGTGAAAATAGTTGAACCATTCAAGAATTAGTTAAGAAAACAATAACGGGAAGGTAAAAAGATGCAAATTATTTGAGCCAATTAGATTGAAGAAAAACAATTTCTAATTTAAAAACTTAAAAATCATGCATCTTAACTATTGAAAAATTAAAAAAGCAATTGAATAATGATTGGTAACTGAAAATTGGGCGCAAACCATTGCAATAGTACTAGAAATTACTAATAATAAGATATATTATAATATTATCTAATTCTAATCCACTTAGAAGTGATATAATATTAAATTACAATAAATAATATATTGTTATTCTAGATATTATATTATTTTTATTATTTAAAAATAATTTTATTTTATTAATAAATTTATCTTTTGTAAATAAGCATTATGATTCTTATATTATTGTATTTTAATTATTATATTATTAATATACTAAATACAATTCAAAAATTAAGTTTGGATTATGGTTGAATTAGAATTATGTTTAAAGTTGGTGTTAGGTTAGGTTTAGGTTAAATGTGTTAAAGTTGATTTAGAGATATTCATGTAGACAAACATTAGGATTCTTATAATATTGTATTTTAATTATTATATTATTAATGTATTATAATATTATTGTATAAATTTTATATGTTTATTATTATGTTGTTGTTATTTATTAATTTATTATTATATATATTAGTACTATATTATTAATTTATTGCATATGAGGATAACTAAAATTATTTTATTAGTTTATGTTTATATATATATATATATATAAAGCTTAAAAATATTTAGATACAGAGTCAAAAATTAATTAGTAAATATTGTTTGGTGGATGTGTAAAATAAATTTTGTAAGAAAATATAAACATACCAAATATTATGTTAATGTACCTAAAAAAATGCCTCAAAAAAATCATTCAGACAGTGGATCCATGAAATTCGATAATAAGATGCAATTTTTTCTAGCCAATTAGATTGGAGAAAATTAATTTCTATCATTTACAAACTTAAAAATCACGCATCTTAACTTTATAAAAAAAATTTAAAATATATCAAAACCAAAAATCTGTAAGTCTAATTGGTGAAGAAACAATTAAATAATAACGAGTTAAAAAAATGGAGAGCAATCAATTGCAATAATACTAGTGTAACAACAAGTACTAATTATATTAAGTTCCTATTGACGGGAGTTTTCACACAATCACCAATAGTCAGGTAATTTGTGCAAACACTCACCACCTCTCCTGAAAAGCAATAAGTTCCAAAAAACTAACTACTCCAAGGTCTCTATAGTCAGGTCTCGATGATGATGGGTAGCTCAATGGTTGATGCGGTTGTACCTGTGAAGGGGTCTGTTGGTTAAACGAATCCCAATAACTTCCAATAACTTTACTTTTTTTTTTGTATTTTATGATTTAAGATTCTCTTTCAAAATAAAATTCAAAGATAAGGAAAGAAGAAAATGATAATGAAACTAATTCAATAAGAACTTAATGAGCTACTTAGTAAGTACCCTACAATCAAAAAATCATCAATATCATCCAAATCAAACGGACCTCCAATAAACCTACAAAGTCACCAACATCACAAACTTATGGAGAGAATATCACCATAATATCATCTATCCCAATAATTCTCATACACCACTTACATGCACAATATGATTCATAAAGCAATAAACATAAGACCAAAACAAGTTGTTGATTTCAAACAATAGACATAACCAGACTACAAAGAACAAATTAATAGCATGTACGCATAGATCAGGCAATTTATAAGTTGCTTCTTGTAATAACTTAAAAGAATGTATCACAAAAATAATCTAGTTCATAACAATCTACAAAAAAATAATCTAGTTCATAGAAATCTATAAAAAATAATCTAAAATCTCTAAGTGGGCCTCAAATCATCAATTTATGGACCCTTACAAATGAATCAAACTCCTAAATTTATAGAGCTTCTTGTCCTGCTTTCTAGGAAATAAATCTACCTAAATTAAGAATTAAAAAGAAAGGAGTCATAGTTGACACGCAAGTCTCTACCTTAGACTCCAGTTTGTTGGCAGTGGGCCAGCGTCCCTCATGGGGATTCACATCATGGTTTAACAGCCTCTTGTGGATTCTATAAGTCTAGTGGTGGTATCGGGCATTAACAGGTCGATCTTTTGGTGCAATGGCAACCACACTTGTAACAAGTGGTATCAGAGCTTGGTCATAGGTTTGAATCACACAGGCCACGGCAAGTGATGCTGGGAGGGGTATTGTTGGTAGTGGGCCAGCATCCCTCGTGGGGATTCGCGACATGGTTTAACAACCACCTGTGGATTCTATAAGTCTAGTGGTTGTATCGGGCATTGACAGGTTGATCTTTTGGTGCAATGGCAACCACACTTGTAACACAATTAACCATTACAAAATTGGGACTGAGAGAACACTACAAAGATAGTGTTGCATGAGCCAAGATTTCATAGTCTTGCAAAAGTTTTCTCAAAACTAAAGCGTAAGTTGGAGGTGCAGTTCAAGTCCTAGTGTGGTATCATGCAAAAAATCCTTCAAAAAGTCATGCTATCATTAGAAACTATGTGTTTATCTTTCACCTCTTTTTATAGGTCTTATAATTGCTAATGATACATGCAATCACTCTAGCATGAGGGCCAGCAACATGTTTAATTATGAACTTGTACTTCCTCAAAATCTCCTCCGCATTCTTTCTTCCGCCTTCCATCTCTTCTATTATTTCTGCGGCCTGTTGACACCAAGTTATCAAATATGTATACATATCCTTCAATGCAACATCAAACTGAGAAGGAGCTACAAAATGTTGTGCCTCATATGCATCCCACTGGCAGAGTACCCAGTCTTCCTCCATATGTCCAACATTGGTTATATCAAGCCCAAAATCTCCTAACAGCTGCCCTACAAACTTCTCGTACTTCTCTACTACACTAAGAAGGGGAGACCAAATACCTATTATATCCTTCCCATATTGTTGAAGCATTTCAATCTTAAACTCCAAAATGTATATGTATGATTGTAATTTTTTACAACTATCTCCACCTAAGAGGTCTTCTCTTTCTATAATGTCTTCCCAAAGATTCAAATATTTATTCAAAATTTGAAAATGTTTGCCAAAAATGTTGAGCTCCGCTCCCGTTGCTAAGAACAAGAAGCTAACTCTCCTCCAACCTCCATGGCCTTTACATATTCTCTCATGGTATTTTGCAAGAATAATCTAATTTTAGAGGCATTTATTCATGCCCATGCTTTGATGTAGCTGCCACCTGTCTTACCTCAACCAGTACTTTTATATCTCCTTCTGGGAGTGATGAGGTTGAAGGTAGGTTATCATCTATACATGTATCTAAGGGCTTACCCATCTATACCAACAACTGCTTATATTGTTCAAGTTTTGCCTTGACCTCTGAATGGGAGATGTGCTCCTTTTCTATTTGGCCCCTGATGACACTAGTATCAAGTTCTAATGTATCTATCTCTCCCCACTTGGTCTATTTACCCAATTTGCCTTGTGAAACGTGGTATTTTAGGGAGTATTAACCTTCAGCTTGTGTTGGAACTGCTACATCTGCAATCACATCACTAGAACCTATCCTTGACAAATGATGCATTGTCTTTTCTCTCTTTGTTTTTTGTGGTTCTTCAGTGATGGCCTATTGTAATGTAAGCTTTAGTAGCACCACTTTCTTCTTCTTCTCAAAGGTGAAGTTTAACCATTATGGCACATCGTTATCCTTTTCACCTTCATGTGGCACGATATCAACAGTCACCACATGTACATTTGACTACTCCTTTTCTTCATCTTTGTCCTCTCTAGCTTGTTCTCGGGTTTGAATATCTGGGGTTGATGTAGCCAATGCAATTTGGGTAGTTTGAAGAGTGACATCAACATTCAATTGTTGTTATTTATGCAACTCTCCTAACCTATCACTCATCTCTTCTTCAAACTCCCTACCACCTTTATCAGTTTCCTCCATACCTTGTTTGGGAGCTGTCTCTTTTAGTAGATTTTTTTGGTCTTTTGGAGTTAATACCAATTTTTCATCATGTGAATCCTTAGGCTCATTTCATTCCTTCTCTCCCCCAAGTGGATGCTTAGCTAGTAGACCTTGTTCATCAATATTCATGGGGTCAATTGGTACCTATTTCTTGAGCTTAGAAAACTTTTTTTCTTTCTTCCTTTCAATCTTTCTTTGTACCAATTGTTCCATAAGTTGCTCATCTTCTTGGTCAGAATCTAATTCAATATTACAAGTTCTTATATTTTCTACAACAGAAAACAATATTGTAGTTACTTGAAGTAATGTTGCTGATGTTGTTGCAAAAAAACCGGATGATGTTGGTAGAGGGGTTGTAGTGGTTGATGTCAAAATTGGAGCCTATGTGGTTGTAGTTGATAAGGGCTGAGTAGATGTACTTGTCATATCAGGAAAGGTTAGGTACTTTCATCAATTTTCCCTTGTTCTTCTTCCTCTTGAGTTCCTTCTCCTGGCATTTTCCCAATTGCTTCCCTAATGGGGAGTTGTTGGCCATTTGGTAGAATTGATTGTATTGCATTGATGTTTTGTCATTGATGCCAATACTAGCTATTTGGATGCTTTATCAGAACCCTTCTGATCCTGGTAGGTTGAATGGTTTCTGGTTGATTTGGATCCGGCATGATCCAGTAGGCTCTGGTATGATTTGGTTATGGAGATGTCTTGCTCACGATACTCATGCTCATATTCAGTAAGTTAGTTTTGGTCTGGTAATTGGATGCTATCATATTTTCTTAGAAGCTTGGTTTCTGGTTCCAACGAGGGTTTCACTAACAAATCTTTTGATGAATATCTTTGATGAATTACATAAGTGGTGTTGGTGCAGCTTCTGGTGGAGTTTCAGGATGTTGTTGGTGATCATGTTTGAGACTTGGCTGATGGAGATCATTGTTGTAGCATGTGGACCTATACTGGGTCCTGGATAATTTAGGTTATGGACCGGCTTTAATGTAACATGTGGATTTGACCTCTTGATGTGTTTTCGGTATGTTTTATGTGTTGGATATTATTTGTTTGGTCTAAGGTTGACATGATTTTTAATTATGTAATTGGTTTATTATCTGGTGGCCGACCTAATTGTTTATGATCGAGGGTTTATATATATAGATGTAAGATCTCATTGTAGACTATATGGTAGAGATATATGATTATGGGAAAGGAATGTAATGTGCGAATAATATAATATCATTTAGGAAGAGGATTTAGTCGATCATTGGAGATCAAATTGGGTTTATGTAAGAGGATTTAGTCCTCTGGTATTGAGCTTAACTGAAACTGTACTCAGGCATAGGAGGTGTTATCTTTTGTAGTTCACCACTTCTCTATATTGTAGTCTAGATTTCTATGTAGTCAGTGAGGCTCCTTTTGTGATGAGCAGTGCGCTCTAGGCTGTTGGCCTTCCTGCAAGTGCATGCCTCTCAATTAGAATTCACATACTTACTGCAGAAGTATTATCTGACTGTGGGTAGGCTTCCCAACATGGTTTTTCCCTTTATCGAGTTTTCCACGTATAAATATTGGTGTCATATGGATGGTATTTATTCTATGATTATTGTTTATGCTTAATTGGTTTAACTGCTATTCTGGTATTAATGTTTTGGGTTCTGGTATTAAATTTTTAATTGCTACTGGTTCTGGTAATATATGACAACTGATTCACCTCCCCCCCCCCTCTCAATTGTCTTCTGATGATTTAAACTATCTAACATGAGTACCTCTACCAATGGCACAACTCCTAGCCCTTCTCTAACTCTGAAATCAGTAGCCTTCTTCAAAAATTAGGCCTTCCTCATTTTTTTCTTGACTTGCTTGAGGAGTTCCTCAGTACTTTCTTTGGGTTGCACAGCCTCTTCTAGGTCTGTAAAGCTATTCTTTCTAGAGCTTGACCTTGTCTTACGGGAATACTCCTTATGAGACCTTGACTGAGGAACACCTGAGGTTGATTCCTTTTCCTTCCCCTTCGAAGCACTCGGCCTAACCCTCAAATTTAGCCACTGCCTAGTTCTATCTATAATAGTTTCAGTTACTCTATCTATATCCACCTCTTCATGCCCCGACCATCTAATTGGAGAGAGGGTCTTCTTATCAATTTCTCATTCTTTATATGTAGGATCTAATAAATCACCATCATCCCTTAATTATTTCAGGAGATTGGTCTCTATTTCAAAATTCCTTATCTGTAGAATTGAGACACGAGAATACTTTTTCTCTCTGACTTCAAAACTGTCCTGGAGGTTGGCTCAAAAAATCTCCAATCTTGACTTGTGTCCCTCATATGCCTTTGGCATTATTTGCCTTAGTTTTTCGTATGGGTCATAATACTCTCTATCAAAAATAAATTCTTTTAAATTTAGATCTCGCAACTCCTGCTCTGCTGTTTTAGCTATCTGAATCTTGGAATAGGAAAAATAACCAATAGAAACTAAAAAATCCACACTTGTCTTATGTTTTGAAGACAAAATTGATTGCATCCCAAGCATCTGCCTGACATATTCTAATAATATAATGCGGTCATTATAGCATCTTGGTAGCAGCATAGGGCTCCCTCTAAATCCACTGACCCTAATATACGTGGAATGTTTTTTCTGAATGAACCAACATGCCTATTCCCTGATTATGGCCATTGCTTCTGGGCTTATTCTATAACCTGTATCACCTGTGAGTTTGATGATGATAAAGAAAAGGAAGGCATCATTTATTCTTTTGTAATGTGCCTTTGCGTTTCTTAGAAGGAGTTGGGTGTAATAATCCCACACCTTCTTTTGTCCTTCCTCAGTTTTGAGTTGGCCCTCTGTCTGCAACCCTAGAAATTTTCCTGCTCGAGTCGCTTGCCGAAGGCCTTGCCCAGCATAATAATCAGGTCACGTTGTGGCTCCTTGAAATCTACCCTTAGAATATCATTGGCCTTTAATCCTATTTTCCTTTCCTCCTTGAGCCCATATTCATTCATATGCATTTTGCTAGAAGCAATATCCCCATCCCATACTTCAGTGGCTTCTTCCTTAGTTGTTAACAACATCTCTTCCTCTCTTGAAGGAATACCAAACACATATCCCAGCATATCAGCAGATAAATCTATTACTGTCCTTCCTTGGGCATTGGTGCACTTCCTAGTGTCTATATTGTAGAAGTGTGCCACAATCATAATGAATTCGGGGCCTTGGATGGACTAAGGAAAAATAGTTGCTTCTACCAACCTTGATCTCTTGATCCTTCTGTAACAATCCTTTAGTCTTGGTTTATCCAATTGTGCAATATCCTCTAATTCAACATGTCCTACCTCTGTTTCAGTTACCCATTTGATTTGATCATCCAATTTTGAAACATAAACCTGCCCCTGATAATGGTATTTCATGGTTGTGGGGAGTCTATCTAATTCCTTGCCTTTCTTGCTGGAAGTTGGGTCCATCTAATTTTTTTGATTTGCAAGAAAGAACCACAAATTAGCCTATCACATCATCAAATATATTAATTATATCACCCACTTCGGGACTCCGGGACTCTAGGGTTCTGGGGTGAAAAACTCTTTCTAAAACAACTAACCTCAAAACTTTGGGGTTCTGAGGTTCCAAGGTGAGGATGGGCTACAATAACATGGCCTAGAACTTCGGGGTTCCAAGGTTCCAAGGTGGACCAAAACAATGGAGCTCGGGACTCCGGGGTTCTAGGTAAGACAAGACTAAAATAATAAACCCAAAACTCCAAGGTTTTGGGGTGGACTAAGTGTGCAGCTCATTCAGGACTTTGGGGACTCGAAGTCCTGAGGTAGTTCAAATAATGGCCTACAAGATGCTCAGAAACTTCGGGACTTTGGGGTTCTGAGTTAAAACAGTGGCCTAAGAGGAAAGAACTTTGGAACTCCAGAGTTCTGAGGTTAGGTGCAGTTCATCAATTCGTCAATAAGGGATGTTTCAGAAATCCGGGGATCTGGGGTGAAAGTACAATCCAGAAAAGATCAACCTTGGGACTCTGGGGTTTCAAGGTTCCGAGGTGAAATAACTACCTAGCCCAAAACTCTAAGGTTCTGGGGTTTAAAATCCATAAGGGATGCGGGAAGAACACGAACAGGAAAAATAAGAAAAAAAAAATCTAAGCTAAAAAACTAAAAGATCTAAACTAGAAAACACAAAGAGGGCAAAGAAATCTACCAACTTGGCAGAAGAAATCCCTCAAAAATTTAGCGATACGGAGGTGCAAAGTTGGGAGGCAGAGCAAGGAAGTCGGAAAACTTGAATGCACAAATGAGCTCAAAAGGGTCATTTCCTTTATTTACACCCTCGATATTTCGTCCATACAGTCGCCTTAAACATGACCCCGGGAGTCTAGGGTTCGAGACTTTCGAGATGAAAATATAGAAAAGCCAAAAAACAACAAACAGACCTCGAAACTCTAAGGTTCCGGGGTCAAAAAAGAAGGGGCACCTCAGGACTCCTAGAATCCGAGGTTCCAAGGTGGACAAAGAAAAACATGCAAAGGAAGTTTGAGACTCCGACATTTTGGGGTTCCAAAATGACTAATAACAAAACATGAAGAACTTAGAATTCTAGGACTCTGGAATTCCAAGGCTTCAATGACAAAAAGAGAAAAGGTACGACTTCGGGACTTTGGGGTTCCGAGGTCATGACCAACACAAGAAACAAGTGCCTACCTCGAAACTTTAGGGTTCCGGGGTAGGACTTCAAAAATAGGCAAAGGACACCTCAGACTCCAGGGTTCCAGGGTTCCAAAATGTCAAGGCAAAAACTCAAAAAACAAAGATACAAAAAGAAAAAAGGAGGGACCCATATTTTCAAGACAAAGAAACTAATGGGGTTAGGTATGCAGGGCAAAACAACTCCCACTAATTCAAATTAGTTTCTATTGGAATATGGTTGATGGTAGATTACTTATTTCATACTCAAGTCTTGTGATGTATTATTTATGTGCTTTATGGGAACCTTCTAAGATTCATCGGTTGATTATAATTAAGGTTAAGTTTCACATTTTTATTTTGTAGCAAGAAAAAACATATAGAATTCAATAGTTAATTAAAAGAGATTTGATAAGTAATGTAATTGATCACTAACAAGATGGAATGAAAAGATAATATTTATTTAAGAATTGTTCATTAATATGTAATAGGTATGTTTTTATGCATAAATAGATGTACGTACTATATAATGTAATGTAGATTGATATATTTTAGGAAGTTTTTTTAGATGGATTTTCCTATTTTAATAGTAAAATCTATCAGCACAATGACAATCTTTTTGTAATTAAAACTTTGATGATAGAAATATCATCTATTTATAACTACTATTGTACATAAATAATCTTCTTTTTACTTTTTAAGTGTCATATATTAAAGTTATACTCTTGACATAAGATGTATATTTATTAAAAACAGATTTAAAAAATTACTTTGTAAGATTTTCTCTCTTATTGGTACTTGACATTAGGTAATATTGTTGCAATAAATTTTTGCATAATAAATTTTTAGGAAATGCATTTTGAACCTATTATAAGTTCAAATTTCTCCTACTTAAAATCTTTATGTTCTTAAAAGTAAATATGCAAGTTATTTATTTTATATTATATTAAAAATTGTTATCAAGAATTTGATTTAATACTGTTAGCAGCAATATCGAACAATATCCCCCTTTGGGAGTGATGACAACATATGAATATGAAAAACAGTTAATGAAAAGAGAATAGATCAACACCAACAATCTACAACAAACTCCCCCTAAGATCATGCACAACAAAGATAAAAAATAAAGCGGTTTTTCACATGACTCTGTCCCCCTTTTACAGTAATGCCAAAGACAAAATACAAATCATGCTCTCTCCCAAAGCTCATCTTCTAAGAAGGACAATCTTTCCCTTAGGATAAACCAACAACTGAAAATCTGAACCACACTGACTACTCCGGTTGAGTAGCAGCACCAACTCATCAACCCAGATAAAAATCTAATGCTTTGACATCCACCGAATTAATGCACCTTCATGCATCTAGTTGTTGTTAGAGTATTTAGGTATTTACTTGATTAATTAAACATTATTTGTTTAATTATTTAAGTTCCCTTTATCTCTTTTACACTTAAGCTAACTTTAGGTGCATATAATTAATTATTTTAATTAATTATTATGTGCAAACCTAGGTTTTCCCTTTTAGGGTTTCTTGACCTATTAAAGGTTGAGTTCTTTCTTTTTCATTGTATGAAGAAGAATCGCATTACATATTTTTGTGAATATTGAGCTCTCTCTTTTTGAGCATATTCTCTGTGTATTTGTTTTTCTGTATTTACTTCTCCTTGTAATAGGTTTTTCAGCTTGCAGAGATTATTTGGGCTCCTGTGGTGTTGTATTTTCTCAACTCTTATAGTTGTCAATAGGAGGGGCAGAGACCCCTAACTTGTCTCTCAAATAAGAAAATGTATCTACAGGCAAAGTTTGAGTGAAAATGTCTCCAATTTGATCCTTTGTAGATACATATTCCAATCTAACTTCTTCATCACTGACCTTCTCCCTCAAGAAATGATACTTTATGGACATGTTCTTTGTTTTATAATGCAACATCAGATTATTTCAAATATTGATAGCACTTTAATTGTCATAATATATAACAATAGGCTCACCATAAATCATCCTAATATCCTTCAACATTTGCTTCATCAAAACTACCTGGGTACAGTTACTAGCAACAATAATGTATTCAACTTCAATAGTGGATAAAGATACAACATCTTATTTCTTACTGGACCATGAAATCAACTTCTTTCCCAAAAAGAATTTTCCATCGATAGTGCTCTTCCAATCATCAACATCACAAACCCAATCAGCATCAGTATAGGCACACATCAGGAAATAGTCATTCTTCAGATACCACAAACCATAGTCAACACTCCCCTTCAAATATCTAAAAATCCTCTTCACAATAGTAACATGAGTCTCTTTAGGATCTAATTGAAATCTAGCAAAAAGACGAACAACATGCATAATGTATGGTCTAGTCTGAGTTAAGTAGTATATTCCACGAACCATAGATCTATACAAAGTTTGATTAACTTTTTGAGATTCATCATTCTTAAATAATTTATATCCGGTCACCATAGGAGTGCCAACAAGATTAGAGTCAGCTAATCCAAATTTCTTCAACAATTCTTTCACATACTTAGATTGAGAAATGAAAATACCTTTACCGGTCTGAGTAATCTGCAATCCTAAGAAGAATTTCATTTCACCTATCATAGACATCTCAAATTCCTTTTGCATATCATCAACAAACTTCATACTCAAATCATCATCACCACCAAAAATGATATTATCAACAAAGAATTCAACAATCAAAATGGTATCATTCTCAACTTTGAAATATAAGTTACTATCAGTAGTACTTTTACAGAATCCCAACTTCAATAGATACTTATCCAATATAGCATACCAGGCTCTAGGGGCTTGCTTCAGTCCATACAGAGATTTTTTCAATTCACATACCATATCTTCTTCATCAGATAAAGAAAATCCATCCAATTACTCAATGTAGACTTCTTCTTCCAAATCACCATTCAAAAAGGCTAACTTGAAATCTATTTGATATACCTTAAAGTTCTTATAAGCACCATATGCAAGCAATAATCTAACAACTTTAATTCTAGCTACAAGAGAAAAAAATTCTTCATAGTCTATACCTTCCATCTAAGAACAACCTTTTCATACAAATATTTCTTTATTTCTGACAACTTCACTAGCTTCATTCAATTTATTCCAGAACACCCATTTAGTACCAATCACATTCTTGACTTTAGGCCTTGGAACAAGCTCCCGAGTGTTATTCTTTTCAATTTGATTCAGCTCTTCTTCCATTGCTTTTAACCAATTTTCATCCTTACATGCTTCTGCAACATCTTTAGGTTCAATATTTGAAATTAAGCATATATCTTCATCATAAATCCTTCTTCTAGTCATCACACCTTTACTTTTATCACCAACAATCTGATTTTCTAAATGATTCAATCTTACATACCTTAGTTGCTTCTAATTGTTATGATTTTCAGGCTCTTCAACTTCTTCGCCGACAACAACAATATCTAGATTACCTGTGTCCACCTGATCAATCTGCTTCAAGATCTCAGTCTGCTTAGGCTTAGGAATATCTTCATCATCAAAATCATAACTGCATGCTCTAATCTTCTTTCCAAGACATTCATCTACCTTCACATTTTCACTCTCAATTATCTTCTTCAATCTCTTATTATAGCATCGGTAGGCCTTGATCTTAGTAGAGTATCCCAAGAAGATTCCTTCATCACATCTTGCATGAAACTTTCCTATATCCTCATCTCTCTTGATATAACATTTACTTTCAAAGATTCTGAAATATCTAATTGTAGGAACATGACCAAACCATAGCTCATAAGGAGTCTTACCAAAACCACCTTTAATATGCACCTGGTTGAATGTGTAAATAGCAATGCTAACAGATTCTCTCCAAAAGGTTAGTGCAACATTTCCTTCAATCAACATAGTCCTTGCAGCATCTAAGATAGTTATGTTTTTCCTTTCAACAACTCCATTATGTTGAGGGGTTCTAGGAGTAGATAAATGTCTTCTAATTCATTACTCTCATGGAATGTACCAAACTCTCCTAATGTAAATCCTTCTCCTCTGTCAGATCTCATGCATTTGAGATTCAATCCAGTCTCAGTCTCCACTTTGGCTTTGAATATCTTGAATTTCTCCAATGCTTCTGATTTCTCTCCTAAGAAAGTAACCCATGTCATCCTTGAATAATCATCAATAAACAACATGAAATATCTCTCTCCCTACATTCTTCTCACTCTAGTAGGACCACATAAGTCAGTATGAACCAGATCTAGCAATCTATTAGATGAATATAGCTTACTCTTAAATGAATTTTTTGTTTTCTTTACCATCTGGCATTCCTTACAACTTGAGTAGAACTTATTTTAACAATGTAGTCAAAATTAACATGACGCATTCTCCTATGCCATAACCAACTTTCATCAATCTGAGCAATCAAACAACTCTTTTCACCAACATTCAAGTGAAAGATATTACCTTTAGTTTGAGTACCTGATGCAATCTCTCTACCATAGCCATTTAGGATCTTAGATTTAACATTCTTAAATTCAAAATCATATGCCTTGTTGACCATCTGTCCACAACTCTAAATATTATGCTTCAAACCTTCAACATACAAGACATCATCAGTATTATGCTTACCATTGAAAGATATAGAACCTCTAACACGAATCACACAAGCTTTGTCATCTCTAAATCTCACTATTCCACCATCATACCTTTCTATACTTACAAATTTTCTTTTATCACCTGTCATATGATGTGAACAACTGTTATCAATCACCCATTCATCTTTCTCTTCAATCTTAACAGCTAAAGCTTTCTCTTCAACAATGCATCTTGTAGGATTCACTGATACCGGATCATATTCCTTGATAGAAATAAATACAAATTCATCTTTTGAATTCCCATTCTCGGATTCCTCATCTATTATACTTTTATCGGCAGCATAATAGAATCTCTTCTGATTTATGTACTTCTAGTAGGGCTTATAGGGCTTATCATTCTTATCATGTTTCTCATATCTCATACTTCTCAGATCTATCATGTCTTTCAAATTTATCATGCTTATCATATCTAGACATCCTCTCAGGTCACCTAGAAGCAAAATGTCATATCTTATTACAAGAGAAAAATTTCAAAGGCAACTTTCCATCAAACTTACAGGCTCCTTTAGGAAATCTCCAAGCAATAAGAGCTTCAATCTCATCCAATTCTCTTTCTTCATCTTCCATCTCTCTCTTTTCTCTTTCAAATCTATATACCCAACAAGAACTTTCTCCCCGGTCATATTTTTGTTTCCTGGATATAGAGGCTCTGAATGCAGTCTAATATTTTCTATGTGATTCTCCAAATTTTCTCAACTCAAATGTAGTAAGATTTCCAACCAACATGTCTCTAGTCACAGTAGTCACACTCTGGATCTCATCAATATTAGCTACTTTATGTTTATAAGAAGGAGGCAATGATCTCAGCACCTTAGAAACAATCTCATCTTCTTCAAGGGTTCCACTGGCACATCTGATATTCATGACAAGATCATCCACCTTAGCCATAAAGGTTGATATATTTCCATCTTCTACCATCTTCAATGCTTCATACTTCCCTTTCAAACTCTTCAACTTAGAAACTTTAACTTGTGCATCTCCTTCATACAAGGTCTCCAGCTTCTTCCAAATCTCATGTGCAATCTGCAAACCCATCACATTAGTCATCTTTAAATCAATTAAGGCACTTAACAATGCTTCCTCATCTCTTATGGTATGCTCAACATCCTTGATCTCATTAGTAGTAATTGGTCCATTCTGAGGAACATTGTAAACATTCTTTGTGATCTTCCAATACTCTTATCCAAGATATTTCAAGTGAACTTCCATCCAGTTCTTCTGAATAGTATAATTGCTTCCATCAAATCTAGGACTCTCCTTCTTGAACACATAAGTTGTCATCCCTGATCTCCTCAAGTGGTCAAGATTCTTTCAGAGGATCTAGCTCTGATACCAATTGTTAGTAGCAATATCTAACAATCTCCCCCTTTGTCATTGATGGCAACATATAAATGTGAAAAACAGTCAATGAAAAAAAAAATCAACACTAGCAATCTACAACAAACTCCCCCTAAGATCATGCACAACAAAGATAAAAAAAATAAAGAATTTTTTCACATGACTCTACTTGTTAACAATCCACAGAAGGTAGTTAAGCCATGTCACAAACCCAAGCATTGCGCTGCACAACACAAGGAGACCAAGGGTACACACCTTGCAACAATCCCCCCCCCCTGTGACCAAGCTCTAATACCACTTGTTATAAATCCATGAGAGGTGGTTAATCCATGTCACAAACCCAAGCATTGCGTTGCACAACACAACGAGACCAAGGGCGCACACCTTGCAACAAAATAGATACTATATTTAAGGTCTTGTTTTCATTGGTTCTAAACTTTCACTTGTTATTGCAAACTTTGTACATAATGAAGAAAGAGTGGCTACCCATGATCCTCAAATCGAGGGAAGAAAATAGTTATAAAGAACTCATACTATATACACTTAAAAATTATTTATATTTTCATCACTTATCAATTGAATTTATTTTTATTTTAATAAGCAATTGAAATTATTTTTACTTAGGGAAAGCTAAAATAGCACAAGAAGAGAAAATAAAGTGAGGGGAGCAAACTGAGTGTAGAGTATGTTGGTTAGTAGACCTATACCTTTCCCAAAGTCAAGGCTAGGTTAGAATCATGTTCATAATGAAATTAATTTCCATGGATCTAGAGAACCGGGTAGAAGGGGTAATCAATACATTTAGTTTGGTATCTAGGGCATCCAGGAGTTTGGTAGTTGCGGGAATGGGGTGGTGAATAAGCAATAGGTGGGCACCAAAGGAACTTGATGGAAGGAATATAGAATGGTAAATTCTTGATTCCTCAAAAATCAAGATCACACAAGACAAGGAAAAGAGGTTGTAAAAACCTCAATGAATGCTAAAATATCTTGGTATGGTTAATATTGGCAAAAAAGGTTTGAGAAGCATGGCCCTAATTTTACAAAGGGAAGGAGGGAAGAAGGCTCCCATGAAGAAACTCATAGAGAAAACAAATACATTTTACTTATATTTCTCCTAACTCTTTTTTTTTTTTAAGTAAACACTATTATATAATGCATTCAACTTTAATCCATTGATTACAAATATGCATTAAAAACTTGAACTCTAATTCCCAACATATGAAAATGTTTTTTATTTCTAGATCTGATTCTGTATGTTTAATTTTCATGAATTTATGGTTTATCATATTAAACTTATTGGTATAGAAATTAGATCTCTATTTCTATATTTCTAAGCTTAGGGTTCTTACAGTTAAAAGGGGACAAGTACATACATCACTAAGCTTTTCTTGCATTGTCATGATCTCCTAATATAGACCTTGGAGTAGTATCATTAATTTTGAGGAATAACTACTTTACAAGACACAAATGGTTATATTCCAACTTTACCTACCAATTGGTGATGGTTTTTGAAATCCTTGATCAACATATTGTAACCTCATTTTGTAATTTTACATAGTCATCATCACCTTAAAATCTAATATTGTGGGTTCTACTCATATAATCTTATGTCATCCATGGTTAGATTTTCTTCCTAGAGCTATAATGTAGACATTAAGGTTTGGGGTACCACAATTCCAGGGGAGGTTTTGTGGTTTAAATCTTGTGGGCCCACATCCTAAGTCAAACTCCAACACAATATGACTTAGAACCTTACAAATGAACAAATGAATGGATATTTCTTTAATTCATTTTAAGATTACAAGGTTACATTACTAGAGGACTATGCCCAAGTTATTATACACACTCCAATAGAAGATCCCCCACTCCTACATGTATGGTTGACACATAGCTAGGTCAACATGTAGGTTGTCATTTCTCTCATAGTTTAACCTTTTTTCATCACCCACATGAAGGTCTCAATCCTTTGATATTCTTCTTCTTTTCACCCTCCTTGAGAACCTTATTAAGCTAACCTTAGCCTAAAATCTGAACTCCTAAATTTTCTACCTACCTATCCTAGTAGTTAATGCAAGGCTCGTAACCACCTCAAAGGAGCTTCACTAAAAGGTTTGCGATATCATCCACTCAATGTTCTTTTTACTAGGCTATTCTAGTACCCTTGCGCTTATATTCCTAGAAGATCCTCACCTTCCATGTAGCCTTCAACTCTTTTTCATAGCAACACTAATCTAAATAATTTGCATCCTAGCTCATCTCACTAGATTTTTATACCTCCCTTATCTCCTTAATATAATGACACTGATATTTTTATTCTCTTTCTATTACTTGTATGGTTGTAATATTGCATCTCCACTTTTCCTATTTTCACCAAGGTCAAGCCATGTTTCTCTTCCATACTTGTACTCAACGCTTGAACTAAGTTTTGTATAATTATTTATATGATTGGTGATTTTGTTAAACTACGTAATTTTGGTGGATTTGTAAAGTTGCCTTAGCATTGGTTCTTTTTTCTCTTTTGTTGTCATGCTAGGACCATTTTATTCTTATTTGCTTCATCCTTTATTCTTGCATAATTTTTTGTATACATAGTGTGATTTGTCCTTTACACATGCCTCTCCTACTACATACATATCATGTGTATTTCTTGCTACATTACCCACAATTCCTTGGGATTCCCTTTTATCATGTGTTTTTCCCCTATGGATGCATCCTCCTCAAGTGCTCCTTATACTATATGGTCTTCTTCTTTTTCTTGGCCACTTCAATCCTCAATTGTGGTAATCCCACTTTAACCAAACATGTAATTGTGTCTGTGACGTTTTCCAAAATTTATAATCTTCAAATTCAAATTTGAAGTCCGTCTTGCCCTTTTGACTTTATTGTTTTATACAAGAATGTTTAACTTATGACATTAGAGTTGTAATTAAAAGCTAACCCTATTTTATTTTAGATTAACCTACACATAGAAAACAATTTGATTAGAACATTCAAGAGAGATATTCATTAGAATTCAATTCAGACAATTTATTATTACATTTCTAACTACATCAACATCTATGGATCCACTACACGTTTGCCTCTTGCCTTCAATTATTCTCTAGATCATGTTAACTTAACATCTTTACAAATTTGACAAGGGAAGCAAACTTTTAACCACGCCAACTTTTCTGTGGAGAAAAGTTCACAATAGACTTATACAGATTATAGCTTCATACATCCAAATCTTAGCTACATTTGTATAAATCAGATGTGTAGATGAACAATCAATCACACAATTACAGAAGTGATCTATAATTACAGATTGAAAATTTATTAAATCTATTAAATTATTGTACAAGCAACAATGAATTTTCTGTAATCATATTAGACCATTTAAAAACAACTATTACAACATTATATACATGAAATATTAAAATAAACATTATTATTTAATTTTGATACATTTATTTCTCAATTTTAATCACATTCTTTAGCTAAAATATATTGTACTGTTCGATATAAGTTAACGTCGTTTCCTATAACGGATTCAAAAACATGGTTCAATAGCATTAAAAATGTCCTTATGCGAGATATTGTTTGTTTGGTTTTGCAATGTAATGCAAAATTTAGTCCCAAAGAATGCGAATATGTGTAAATGGGTAGCTATAGATTTAGTCACAGGGCTGTCGAATTTCTCTCAATTGTGCTGTTGTCACAGTCAATTCACTAACGTCTATTATTTGAAAAAGGCGGTTTCAAAGCTGTTCCACAAAGAAACGCATAATTTGGACTTTTTACTTCTTTAGAAATAAGTGTCTATAATTTGAACAGTTTTCATAAATCAAATTTTATTTCATCCAATCTAATAAAAAAGAGTATTCCTGAAAACATGTATGTCAAACTGGAATTAGTCTGTCAACTTAAACTAGAAACTTTTCCCAATATCATCTAATAGAGGCCGGAGAAACTCTCCTCACCATCCAACTTCAGTTCTGACTGCAAACTCTGACTTTACTTATGTTTATTTGAAAAAGTGTCAGAGTTGTGAATAGGAGATGGGCCGGAGGGAGCAACAGGTCCTTATGGCAACTTACAGAACACAGGACTAGAGAAATTCTCTTCACCATCTAACCTCACTTTTGATTCTGCACTTCTCTGCAAACTCTGACTTTGCTTATGTTTACCTGAAAAAAGTATCAGAATTGTGAATAGGGGATGGCCCAGAAGGAGCAACTGATCCTTTTGGCAACTTAATCTCTGCAACATCATTTGGCTGCACTGATGTTTGTAATCTTCCTCCTCCTCCATTGTGTCTGTTGGGCATTGCAGAGAGAATGGAGGGTTGTAATGGACGAGCATAACAACTTAAAATGCATGTAATAACAAGAAGGAGCTAAGTGCTACAGCTTTCTTGTGGCCTGCCATTGCTTTAACCAAAACTGTCTTTGTTTCTGCTTTCTACTCAAACTCGATTCAATAATCAAACCTTTGTCTTTGCTTATGTTCTCTACTCAAGCTTAGCTTATATAGGATATTAGAATTTGAAAAGGAGTGTTAAAGTCGGCCATCTTTGCATCTCCAACATTAATTTTGTTAAATTTGTTTTACCAATATATTTAAAATATCAAAGAGATTGTTGAAATTTACTATTAAATGAGAAATAATATATGACTGTATATAGAATAACATATAGTCATGTTATTAGTATTAAATTCTTTTTTAATTTTTGTTTTTTACATTCATAAAATGCTGCTTTGGGGTACCTCCCTTTGTTTTAAAAAAAAATCTGTAAAAATTTAAATAAATATAGCATTCACAAATATTTAATCAATTATTTAAGATCTATTAAAAAAAATTAAATAAACTAATTCAATACAATTTAGTATGTTTACACATATATCATAAACAAATATTTAATCAATTATTTAGGATCTATAATTTTTCTTTCAAAATTAACCAACAGTATATATATATTTCTATTTAAAATTAATGACCCACTATCCAATTAAAACGAATGGGACATTCATTAGATTTAGATTAATATGAATTTTTTTTAGATTACTATCTAGTAATTTTCATTAGACTACAGTTAAAACGATATAATATAATATAATCATAATTAAATATAATAGAAAATAATATTATTAATAATATATTAAATAAATTTAAACGATTAAACCTAAATCTTTCAATTTTTTCCAAATATATATACATATATTAATAATATTAATTTCATTCAGTTAGAATTATCCTCATCCTCATGCAATTTAATAATATTAAAATTTGATAATAAAATAATATTATTAGTATAACATTTAAAATAACAATATATTAAGAATTGGGTCTAGTTAGAAAAATTAAAACAATATTTTAGTTATTATAATATAAAACTTTGATGATAAAATTAGCTTTTTGTGAGATTTTGCCAAGATCAAGGGCATAATAAAAAATATAAAAAATAGAGACAAAAGAATGACAAGAGCAAACTGTATTCTCATCAATATGAAAATAAGAGAATAAAGTACTTGCAAGGGAATGAAAACTATGAAACAATGTCTCACAAAGGAACCTGACTGCAACCATGGACACTATAATATATTTGTTATTAATCCATGTATTTATTTGTCTATTCCTGAGTTTATTGAATGACTAGATGAAGTTACTCTTATATAGTGAACAATGATAAACTATATTGTGGAATTACTAATTTAGGACAATATTCAGGTAATCACTAGTTGAGGACATTACAAATGGTATCAAAGCTTTGATCCTGCCATCCTGCAAGGTAAAGATGAATCAATAAATCTAACAACATGTGTATTTGCATATATTCATTTGTATGCTTCGTGTTTTCATATGTATGCTCCGTGTTTGACCTGATGTATTTCCAACATGTCTATCATGTTAGCACAAGTGAACATAACCAAGATAATGAAAGAAACATCACTTGGTATAGAACCTCCAATTCCTAAACTATCCTAGAATGTATAGAAGAAGCTAATTACATCACATGAAAGAGTTGATTTGGTGAATACTCATACTAGTAGATTACTCAGTTTGAGAAAATTAAAACTGACATTGCTTGAGGACAAGTAATCTTAGGTGGGGTGGACTGTAATGCCCCCATTTTGAGATATAAGTTAATAATAAATAATAATAAAAAAATTAGATTAAAAATAAAAATTAAATTAATATATAAAAGAATATAATTAAAATTTTGTTAAAGTTAATGAATGGTCAAAAGACATGGAATGAAAAGTTGTGACTCCCTCAAACATGAGATATAAAAGGGAGAAGAGAACCTCATTTAAGAGGGGAATAATTTGGGAATCAGAAGTGCAGATCTGATTGTGAAAGGTTGTGTCCCTGTCAAAGGGACAAAAATAATGAAGAGTTGCACTCTTTCAAAGGGTACTAATGGTGAAAGGGTGTGTCTCTTGCCAAAGGGCATACATGATGAAGAAAAGTGACCTCTCCTTCACATTGAGAGATATAAAGGAAAGGAATTAAAAGCATTTAGTGACAACACCATCGATCAGATTAGATCAGAACTATTATTAAGTTACAGGCAGTATCATCATTGTTCTTGGTGGTATGCATGGGAATGTGCTTAATATATGAAGTCTGATAATGTTCTTATGCAGAATTTAATATTAATATTAATATAGACTGCAATATGTATGACAATCATACTTAGTTTCATATACAGTGGCAGACCAAATCTGTCTGCCTATACAACCACTAAATATACTAATAATTGATGTTTATAGGCATTGGTAGCATTAATAACTTATATAATAAGTTATTAGCAAATACATAAATAACTGATAATATAATTTAATTCGTTTATTTATTTATGTATATATATTCAAATCAGAATAAGGATAATAGATTTATATATAATAATTATGAGATTTTGCCAAGATCAAGGGCACAATGAAAAGTATAAAAATAGAGACAAAAGAATGACAAGAACAAACTGTATTCTCATCAATATGAAAATGATCAACTAGATTCTCCAATACAATGAATATAGGCCTTCTTATATAGGCAAGGCCATATGGATGTACGAGCACACAATCATGACATGTGGCTCAATGAGAAACAAGGGTAGGTAAGAAATACTAGGGTAGGAGAAATAATATAATATTCCACAAGAGGTGGATGACCCACCGAATGTGGAGTGTAACAAAAAAACAAGACCACAAAAGGTGGAATTTCTCCTACAAGCTCTATCCCTATGTGCGCACTTCCCTAAGTGTCTCAAATCCAAACTACGAAGAGATGCATTATCCTAAGTTAACTTAAGTAAAGTGTAATAATATCCATAATGAATATTTATTTACACCAACACCCCCCCTGAAGTGCAACTTAGGGAAATGAAGACTCAAGTCAACAATGCAAGATTGGTCCTGGCTACTAGGCCATGATAAGTACCCATGTACAACATGCAAATGCAAGCAAAACTATGCTATGCAATCTCTCACAAATGGAGAAAGGGAGAAAACCTAGTGGGAAAAAACTCCCCCCCAAAAGAGAGATGAAAGTACAAAAGACTCTCAAAGAAGAAGGACAAAACCTCAAAGAGGAAAAAAGTCCCCCCCATAAGAGAGGAAGGAGAAGTCAACTAACCCCCTTAATGACACATCCCGCACCCCCAAGAGAGCTCGCAACTGCTAGAACTTAAAGGTTTGGTGAATACGTCTGCAACCTGCTACACTGTAGGACAATACTGCAAATCAATGGCCTACTCCTGAATCAGCTCTCGAATATAGTGCATATGAATCTTGATGTGTTTGGTCCGTTGGTGCTGGATCGGGTTCTTCGAGATAGCAATAGCACTCTGATTGTCTCAATGTAGAAATTTTGGTCATGGAGTGGTGAACCCAAACTCTGTGAGAATCTACTGAAGCCAAATGGTCTCAGTCACTGCATTAACAACACCTCGATACTCAACCTCAGTCGAAGAGAGAGCAATAACATGTTGCTTCTTGCTCTGCCAACAATTGGGGACTGAACCAAGGTGAAAATTGTAACCTGAAGTAGACTTACGATCATCAAGATCACCAGCCCAATCGGGGTCTGTGTAACCAACCAAGCGAAGTCCTGTGCCTGTTGCATAGTGAATCCCATAGTGATGTGTACCCTGGATGTAATGAAGGATGCATTTGGCGGCTTTCCAATGAAGCTCATGTGGTTTTTGTATGAAGCGGGAAACCATGCCAACTGCAAATGAAATATCAGGGCGTGTATGGGTCAAGTAGATGAGACTACCCACAAGTTGATGACACAAAGTGGCATCAACTGGTAGAGAAGAACACTGAGCCTCAAGCTTGACTCCTAAAAGAAAGGGAGTCAGTGCAGGCTTACAATCAACCATATGAAAGCGTGCAAATAGATCAAGAGCATACTTAGGTTAGGATGTGTATGGATTTTCGTGATTTAAACAAGGCCTCTTTAAAAGATGACTTTCCTCTCCTGAATATCAATATGATAGTGGATTTGATAGTAGGGAATGTTTTACTATCCTTTATGGATGGTTTCTCAGGATATAATCAAATCTTCATCAATCCCGAAGATCAATATAAAAATTCTTTCACCACTCCTTGGGGTACGTTTTGTTGGATTGTGATGCCTTTTAGATTGAAAAATGTAGGCACAACCTATCAGCATGCTATGAAACTCATCTTCCATGATTATATGCATAAGACTTTAGAAGATTACATTGATGACATCTTAGCCAAATTTGTTCTTCATACAGATCATGTTAAGATCCTTCGTCAAATCCTTGAGAGAATTTGTAAGTATAACGTGCGTTTGAATCCCCAAAAATGTGTTTTTGGTGTGGACAGTGGAAAAATATTAGGAGTCATAGTTTCACATCGTGGCGTTGAGGTGGATACGAAGAAGATAGATGTTATTGTTAACATGCCACCTCCTATGAATGTTTCTCAACTAAAAAGTTTTCAAGTAAAGATCCAAGCTATTCATAGGTTTGTTTCTCAACTTGTGGATTGTACCTTTCTCTTCACACAATTTCTCATAAAGAATATCACTTTCCAATGGAATGAGGATTGTCATCAAGCATTCAAAGGCTTAAAAACTTATTTGGCCAATCCTCCAATTCTTCAACCTAGTGATCCTATTAAGCCTTTTCTTTTGTACACCGTTGCTTCCCCTCAAGTTCTTGCAACCTTATTGGCACAATGTGATAAGGATGGTAGAGAATGCCCGGTTTATTACATAAGCCACACTCTACTCAATTATGAAGTCTGATATTCTATGATAGAAAGACTGTGCCTTGATTTAGTCTTTGCAACCCAAAAGTTGAGGCATTATCTCTTGAATGCCTAGATCTACTTTATCCTTAAATTTTATCCTCTTAAACATCTTTTCTCCAAAACTAATCTTTTCGGATGCTTAGCTAAGTGGGTTATGATGTTGACTGAGTTTGACCTTAAGCTTATCTCACAAAAGGTAATAAAGGGTCAAGTATTGACTGATCACTTAGTTGATGCTCCTTCAACCTTCTCCCTACCTAATTGTTGTCCTTGATTTCAGCGCAACCAAAATCGTGAGGCAACCCTATGAAACTGGTCTGTTTCATACCTTACGACCTTCGAGAGAGCTTGATCGACTTCATCGGTTAGCTCGTTTAGCCTCTTGCTTCATTTTTGTGTTTTCTTAGCTCTTCTAGGTTTGCATTTTTACTTGTAGTTCGGACTTTAAAGTCCGAACTGTAGGGTCTTTCTTTGCTTTTTTATGCACATCAGACTTCAAAGTCCAATGTGCATTTGGTAGGTTTTGAAGCGTGCAATTCAGAATTTAAAGTCCGACCTGTAGACTGTTTGGCCAAAGAATGCATGTCGGACTTTAAAGTCTGACTTGCAAGGGTTTTTAGCCTGCAAGTTAGACTTTAAAGTCCGACATGCACTGTGTGTTAGTCATTAATGCAGCATTTATTGTTAATTTAAAAGGTTTATTTAGTTAATTTTGTGTGTCTTTTCTTCATTGTTGCTTGTTTCTTCTTCTTCTCCGCGTGCCCTCCTTCGTTTTTTCTCACCGCAACTCAAATTGGATCACACCATCATCGAATCTTTTCCCAAATCACTTGTAGTAGAGAAGGTAGGGTTTTTGTGTTCTCTTTTCTGGTTTTTCCTTCCTTTTTTTTCTTTGTTTGCTTTCTTCCTTTCCATTTTGTTTTTCTCCGGGTTTTGCTTTGTGTTGAGTGGACAATCAGACTTTAAAATCCGATTGTCCTCCTTGTCCTATCCTTTTCCAAGCTGTATATCAGACTTTTAAAGTCCAGGATGCAGTTGGATGGAGGAATCTCCGCATATTGGACTTTAAAGTCCGATATGCGAGATGATTTACCTTCGCATATCGAACTTTAAAGTCCGATATGCGGAGATGTGAAGGTTTGATTGACATGTCAGGTTTTAAAACCCGATATGTCAATCAAAGGTTTTTCCCCTTATAAGCACATCGGACTTTAAAGTCTGATGTGCTGGCTTTTCCCAAATATTTTACCCTTGCACATCGGACTTTAAAGTCTTATGTGCTATTGATCTTCCTCGGGTTGCACATCGAACTTTAAAGTCTGATGTGCTGATAACCTACCCCAAGTTTGCACATCAAACTTTAAAGTCTGATGTGCTAATCAAGATAATTTTCCTTTGCACATCGGACTTTAAAGTTCGATGTGCAAATTTTGTTATCTAAAGAGCATGTCAAACTTTTTTTCCCCGACCTGCTGTTTTTGGCAGTTTTAATTCTAAGTTTGTTTTGAGTCCCATTTTTTCATCCAATTAAAGAAAAATTGATTTTGATGATGATAATAAATATCAAAAGAGATAATCCTCAGTGTTGGATGCAGCCATCACGAATGTCAAATCTCCCTCACCACAAATCTAAGCCTTCCTCAAGTCAATTGGAGTCTTCTCCAAGAAAAACATCATCAAGAAAGATGAAGTACAAGTATGATAAGTACTTGAATATTTACCCAGAGAGTTCAGTGGACTCAAATATCAAGGAAATCAAAGATACTGAGATCGGGCATGTTAATATGCAAGAATTCATTGACTAAGTTGAGAAGGCTCCTGCTCACCTAACTAATTTGATCAAATCCGAGTTGCATAAATATGCATCCTTTCCAGTTGTAGCTCATGATCCTGAATTTGTGCTTATAGTAGCAGATCACTTTGATCCAAATACAAGATAGGTGAAAGATGTAGATCAAAATGTCATCATGACCCTAGACAGTGTATTTTTCAATAGTGTCTTTAAAGGGTCCCAAGTGGAAGAGGTGGCTGATATTTCTCAAGAAAGTGCTCAAGATTACTATGAGAAAAACGAGGATAAATGCAAGAAGGTGATCAATATTGTTTTCCTCTTTGCTGCAAGATGTTCCCTAACCTCATGATGGCCCAAGTGCTTTCATAGGAGTGATTTCAATGAGGAGTAAAATGACATGGTCACCATGTTATCAAGGGTTAGCGGGTTAAAAGACTCTCATTTCTTTCAAAGTTGGATGTGTTACTACATGAAAATTATTAGTAAGGGAGCTGCAAGAATTGATTGGGGTGAACAAATCAACAATGCCCTCTGTGCTCAGTTAAAGGAGGTCAAAGTAACACTGAAACTTTATATGACCTCTTCCCTAGTTTATGCGGCTGCTTCAATGAGGCAATATCCAATCTTATCTACTAGGGGTGATAGGAGGTTGGTGCCCGTCTGGGAGTACTATGATCAGCTTACCATCAAGAATCAAGATAGCCATTACAGAAGAGTTAATGATGCCTTATTCACTATATGGAAGTGCATGTTTGATAAGGGCCTACAAAAGTGGAGAATATCAGAGGTTAATTATAACAGGGTATCTCATTTTGGATGTGTTTTCCTTCAATTTCCTACTTTCACTTATATCCAAATTGGATGCTTCTCAAGTGAGCCTTTTATTCTACCAATATTTCCTTCTGACAAGATCATTCTCATGGAGTTGTGTAGATAGCTAATTAATGTGCATGAAAAACAATCACAAGCACATAAGACTGGGTTGAAGTTCCCAGAGTCAATAGGCAGGTACTCAGTCCTGACCAACCCTAAATCCAAGAACATGGAGGAAGAAATGTAATGGAATACTATGCGAAGATTCAAGGTACGAAACAATTTTGACTTTCATGGCATAAAGAATAAACTCAAGAGGAGTTATACACATGTTTACAGATTTGAAGATGTTTGGGCAGATTGTCAGAATGAGGAGGATATAAGAAGGATGGATTTCAGCTGTCTTACCTTGGAACAAATTGAAAACTTGGATTTAGCAAAAATCCCAATGACCATAGAAGACATAGATGACATAATAGACCTTGTCTATTATGAGAAGAAGATTGTTGATTCCCCGCTTCCTCCTATGCAATGGTCAAAGAAGGAAAGCAAATCTATCACCCATTGGATTGCTCCTATCCTGGTAAACACCAATGCATGGTTGGTAAAGAATAATCTCAGGATGAAACAGTTTCTTGCCAGTTCAGGAGATGATGACAACAGTGATGGCCCAGCCGGCAAGACAGCTACAGCTAAGATAAGAACAAAGAGCAAGGTAGATCTACAAGCACTATCTTCAGCTTCGGTGATACAATCTAAGGGGAAAGGGCCCAAGATTAAATTCACAATTAAAGGTTCCAAGAAGGGTGAGTCATCATCGGCAATACAAAAAGCAGTGGCAAAAGAACCAGAACAACTGCCTGCCAGTCAAGTTGAAAAAGAGAGGGCGATTGAAGAAGGTGAAATTCCTTAACAAGAGGAAGTATAGGCTGAAGAAGCATCACACCCAACTGAAGTTGATGCCCCAATCACCTCACAAGTAATCATCACAAGTAACAGTTTTTCACACTAACCAACTTCTCCAATCTGGATGATATCCCTTCGTCTACCATTGAATCTACGATGATGGATTTTAATGAAGCCTTGGAAGAGGCACTTACAGAATAGGTTTCAGTAGACTTACCCGTCACTACCACCACAATAGAAATTCCACCATTGGTAAGTGTTGAAGTTGCATTCATGGCACCTTCAACCCTCCCATCAATAACTGAAGAGGTGTCGGTAGCAGCAACAATCACAACATCGACAAGTGTTCCACCAGATACTTAAAAATTGGTGCCATCGATAACGCTCATAACGGCTTCGAGCTCCAGTCAGCCTGCTCATGAAATTTTAACTGAAAATTGGCAAGGAGCTACTACTCCATCGACCAATCCAGAATTACCCCCTTGGATGGAAGTAATGGCCCCTAAGAGGAAAAAATAGGTAATTTCTCCATATGAGTTTGACTTTGAGTTTTTGGTACCTCCAAAGCTTAAGGGAACCAAGAAGCCAAAGACGGTATCTCGAGTGGTAGTAGACCCAGCTTCTAAGAGAAAGTATGATGAGGTTATGGTGCCATCATCAAATAAGGACAAAGGCAATATACGATCTAAGGATTATACCATGCAGGGCATAGAGATTGGGGTGGAAACACATGAGAGAGTTAAATTGGATTCTCAGACAGCCTTTAATTCTTTGTTGAGGAGATTGGACCAGGAGAGGGATGAGAAAAATGAATTGAAGTAGAAGTGTGAACAACTGACCAATGTTCTTTTAAAGGTCACACAATCTTCTCAAGAAGTTGAGCCCATAGGATCCTCAATGGATACCGAAGCTCTAAAGAAGATTGAACGGGTAGGAGCTAAAGGTCAAGTGATGGATAAGTGGATTTCATGGCTAAGATCAGAAGGCTCTCATCTTCTAAGTTTGACAGTGGGACTATTGGCAAATTATGAAGTAATCCAGAGTCATATGAAAGGACTCCAAATTTCATTATCATAGGAGATTGAGGTAGTTGTGAAAAGTACTACCTTTTGGAGCCAAATGGAGGACTTTAGGATAGATGTCCTTGTTGAAAATAAGGTAATTCCCACAAGGGAAAAGTACATCTAGATCTTGTCATTATTGTCTCATAAGAAAGAGACAATAAGGTTGATGATTGTAGAACTGGATTGAGAAAACAAAGAAGGTGATGACAAGATTGATCTTATTTTTGCCAAAGTTGCCGATCTTCCTTGTTACTTATATGATGGCGATCAAAATCTTGTTACTGGCAAAGCTATCATACAAGAATTCTTTGCCTTAATAGATCACTGCATGGGACAGGATATCTCACTTGACACACTATTGGAGATCCAAGTCAATTTTGAAGTCCTTGCATCCATGCTGAAGGACGGGCAAAAGAAACAGTTAAATATTGAAGATGCAATTTCCCGTGTCTGAGTAATCACAAGTTCTACCCCAATGTCGAACGAAGCAGAGATGAAAGCTATCTTGGCTAAGTTCAAAGATTTTCATAAATCCAATGAGGAGGAGAATGAAGAATGAAGTGACCCCCTTTTGACACCTTCTCTTTATGCAATTACATCGATAGATGCTGACACTTTTTATGCAGTTGCACGTTTTCTTTATGTTGTAGTTGTAGTAAAATGGGACTTTACAGTTTCATAAGTCAACTGTGCCCACTTTTTTCTCCATTCTTTTCCTATTTAAGGAGGACCTCTTTTGTAAATATTATCTTTTTCGTGCTTAGCAAAACTTTGCAGAATTTTTATCCCAACTAAGACTTTGGGCTTTTGTTGTGAAAAATATATCAAGCAAATAAAGAAAACAGTTTTGTTGATCTCAAACTTTGTGTTGTGTCAAGAAAATTGTTTATATAATTTAATGTTCCTATGTCCATTGAATATATATGTTCTTTATTTATTTGATCTTGAAGATATTGTTATGTGGGTTAAAGAGCTCCTGAATCATGCAAGTAGCCTATGTGCTCTTAACATATTTGGGAAATCTTCTGATAAATTAAGTAATTAGTGGTAAGATTTGTATTTCTGTAGTTACTTTTAGTTTAAAGAATTAAAAATTCATACTTGAAGACTTTGAGCTGCGAGTTAAATTTCTAAATTTTTGTAATAATCAGTTTGAGTTAAGATTACACTCAAGAGAGACTTTGTGCTACTTGACTGTAAGTTTTAGTGTAGTTTTTTAGATTCATTGTTCTTTTCTTTAAGTATCTAAAGAGGTAGAGAAATTCTAACAAGGTGAAGGTAAAATACATAGACTCTGAAAAAAAAGAGTTATATGCCCAACAGCAACCCGCAGATTTTGATTTCTTATCAATTAGAAAAGAAATTTCAAAGGGAACCTCCCCTTGATGAGAGGAGAGAGTAATTTCTCAACATAGCTATGTGTGAACCATATATTTTGTCATTAGTACGCTAGTGAAAAAATATTCACTCAACAACAATAAATTTGAAGACAATTACAACTGTTGAATGATCACCGCACATCATCGCACATCGATTTGATAAGAAATCAAACCCTTGTCACATTCTGCTAAGCACTTTGTTGTTTCCCAATAAATTCAATCCTTGTACGTGTTAAAAAATTGTCTTATAATTACACACGATTTCTGACACATCATCACTAAGTAATGAACATAATAAGATCCACCACCAAACCAAAAATCATTACTGGTTATTACCGGTATACATTCTTCTTCACAGAGTTTATGACAGTAAATCATAACTCACTCAATATACTAAATTTATTGATGTGGTTTCAATCACAGACTCATGCCAATGTCATAAACATATGTTCCACACTGCAACTTCTAAATCTTCACCAATCATCTGTATTGGTGTCCTAATCATCGCATTGTTCCTGCTTACCGATTAACAACAACTTAGTAGTTTTGTTGTCTAACACATTCCTCTACCGGTTAGGCTTTACCGGTAGGCCTAGATGATTTAAATGACTCAACAAACATGGTTGCCATCAATGAAAACACAAATAAAGTCATCAAAAAACTTACAACTTATATCATCATCATCTAGCAAATAATCTTCATCAACTTTACCAACTTTATCGGTTATGCCAACAATAACTTTACTAGTTATCTTATCATCTCATCATCATCTCCATATGCCAATAATCTCTCCATTATTGTCTTCATCAAATATGCTATGCCAAAAATCTACCCCTTTGGCATTCATGGCAACACCAAAATAACAATACCAAAAGCTCACCAAAAGCTCATCATGCAAAACTGAATGCTCACCATACATAACTGTTAGAGCTCTAGTTATGACTGGTTCACTTGATCTTCTCTGCTCTTCTTCTTCTTTGCTTTACTTCTCCCCCCTATCATTTTTCTTCTCTCCCTTTGCATTTATTCGCACCCTTTGACAACAATGCCAAAGCTAGAAAGTGTCAAATTCATCTTTTGCTACTCTTGCTTCCTTCAACTCAGTTGCTCCCCCTAAGGAGTATCCCACTTCTCATCAATGCACAGTGAAAGATCTTCAATTAGTCCATTGGATTGATGCTTCAACATCATCTTTGGTAGGGGTATAACCCCTAGATTTCCTCTAAGATATTCAAAGGTAGCCTTAAGCAATGGCTTAGTGAATATGTCTACTAACTACTTTTTACTTGACACATGCTCCATCTTGACTATCTTTTCCTGCACTATCTCACTCATAAAATGATACTTCAGTTCAATATGCTTTGTTATAGCATGCAATACTGGGTTCTTTGAAATACTTATTAGACTTGTATTATCACAATATATAATCACAGGTTGTGTCATAGTCTCCTTGAATCCTTCCAATACATGTCTCATCCATATAGCGTGTGTACAATTCATGGATGCAACTACATACTCTGCTTTTGCTATAGACTGAGAAATACAACTATGTTTCTTACTGGTCTAGGATACTAGTCTTCCTCCTAGAAATAATTCTCCACCGTTTGTGCTCTTCTGGTCATCTATATTACCTGCCCAATCAGCATCTATGAACACCTTGAATGAGAAGTTGCCTTTGTATGGATACCATAATCCATAATCAATAGTTCCTTTAAGATACCTAAAAATTATCTTCACTGCAACCATATGAGTATCTTTAGGATTATTTTGAAATCTAGCCACTATACAAACTACAAGAGAAATGTCTGGTCTGCTATGAACAACATAGTGTAGTTTCCCAATCATGGATCTATACTCAGTTTTATTCACTGGATTTGAATCATCATGCTTTGATAATCTGCAACTTGTAACCATAGGGGTTCCAACTAGTTTATAGTTTTCCATTCCAAAGGTTTACAATACCTCCTTCACATACTTGGACTAACTGATAAAGATTCCTCCTTTCAAATGTTGGATTTGCAAACCAATGAAAAATTTGATCTCACCTATCAGAGACATTTAAAATTCCTTTTTAATCTCTTCTGCAAAATTTAGACTCATATCATCATCTCCTCCAAATATGATATCATCTACAAATACTTCTGCAATTAATAACTTATCTCCTTATGTCTTCACGTAAATGTTGTTATCCTCACTCATTCTCTAAAATTAAATCTTTATCAGGTGTGAAGGAAGTCTTTCAAACCATGCTCTTGGAGCTTTCTTTAATCCATATAAAGATTTATGTAGTTTGCACACCATGTCCTTGTCTTCAGTCAGTGCAAACCCATCCGGTTGTTCAATGTAAAACCTCTTCTTCTAGAATTCCATTCAAAAATGCAAACTTTACATCCATTTGGTAAACCTTGAATCCTTTGAATGTAGTAAATGGAAGTATTATTCTAACACCTTCAAGTCTAGAAATTGGTACAAAGCTTTCTCCATAATCTTCACCTTCTTCTTATGTTGGCATTTGATTGAACTAGTAAATATTGTTGGTGATATACAACCAGTAAATGATTGATTGGTGAATGTGATGAAGATATTGAGATTCATGTTTGATGACTAAGTCTTGTGTTGTCATTGATGGAAATAATGTTTTTGGTAGTCATCTAAGTCTTTGAATTCAACCGATAAGGTATAACCCGTACAAATGGCAGTTTACTAGTGAACTGGCAAATAGTTTCTTAACTGGTAAATAGAGACAGAGTTGCATTCATGAAACTGATACATGAGATTGATGAAGAGTTGAATGATGTGGTTTTAGAGTAGTGATGGAGACAAGAATTTGGAGCTATTTTCATGACAGAATTGGTAGATTCAACCAGACAAGCGATATTTGATGTACAGAGCAGGAATTCTAATGAACACTTAACCGGTAGTGATAAAGTCACTTAAATCGGTAAAACGACACAAGTTTTGTTTTATTTTTAGTTTGTTACATCGGTGGTGGACATAAGTTTGGCATGCAATGTTAGTTTTTCTATATTCATTGAACCTAGGAAATTATTCCAAGGTTGTAGCCGACTAAGTTGATGTCTATAAAAAGTGTGATGAGTTATAAGATAGAGATGAGTATGTTGATGAGATCGAAGGTGAATATTGTGATTTTGATTGTGTGGTGGTTAGTGAAGCTCTGTATTGATGTGTAATTTATTTTTTGAGGATCTGAAGTGGATCTTATCAGACACAAAGGTGTTATATGAAGATCATTTGACTTTTGTTTCCCTAACAGTTTGTAGCAGTAAAGTCTCTTAACCGGGTAGGTCCTAACAGGCCTTAACTTGTAAATCCCCTAATAGGGTAGCTCTATATCAAAGTGTTAAATCCTCTTGTAAATTTGATCCTAATAGGTCAAATATCCTAACAGAGCTTATCATTTAAATCCCTTAACTGGGTGACTCCTAACCGGGTCTACTCCTAACAGGGCATATTTGTAAGACCTTAATCGGTCAAGAATTTTATTCTACAAATAGTAAATCATGTGGGTATTAACTCCCATCGTGGTTTTTCCCTTTTGGGTTTCCACATATATATCTCTTGTGTTATGTGGAATATTTTATATTGGGAATTACCTTATGCGGTGATATTCCTCTTATGCTTGTTACGTTTTAAGGTGTTTAAGTTGGTGATCAAATTCATATTGTGTTTGCTTGCACTGATTCAGCCCCCCCCCCCCTCTCAGTGCCTTATAAGTTTATCAATTGGTATTAGAGCCAACCTTCTTTGAGGCTTAACCGCTTGAGAAGGATTTATAAGGTAGACATAGGGGATATGAGTTATTGAGAGATGTCTAATAAACTTGCAGAAACTAAGGAAGCCCTAGAAACATTGAGAGGAAAGTATAAAGTTTCACTTGCTAAGAGAAGAGAGCTAACTGAAACACTATTGGAGGTTTCTGAGAGCAGTTCTTCTGATGAAGAAAATATAGGTACATTGGTAGATAAGGTGGAGAAACTGAATGATGAGAAGACTAACTTGAGGAGAGAGCTAGAAGCCCTAACTATCTAGATGAGTCTGGAATTTGAAGCAAGGAGGGCAGCAGAAGACAAGATCAAAGAGAAAGAACATGAGATCTTTAAGATAAATCAGGAAAACGGCACTCTATATGCACACTGGCATGAGGAAAAAGAATAAAAAGAAGGGATAAATGCAGAACTAGATATGGAAATGTCTCTTAAAGAGACTCTCATGAAAAGGAATGAAGACCTTACACAAGAACTTGTTGATGCTAATGAGAAGCTTGCAAAGTTTAACAAAATTTCTACCATGCTTGATGAATAGATCCAATCTCAAAGGATGAATGGTGATACAACTATATTTTATAATACATTTGAGAAAGGTGAGCCTTCTGGTACTAAGGACAACATGCATGAAGGTAAACCTGCTCCTAAGACTCAGAAACCCATCAGTAAGAAATCATATAAGTTTGTTTGTTTCAATTGTCATAAGTTAGGACATACTGCTAATGTTTGTAGAAGCAGATCTGATGTTGCTAATGGTTATAGACCCAATGCTTATCAAGGATATAAGCCTAGAACCTTTAATGGTTATTATTTCAATTGTAACATGCAAGGACATAGAGGTGTTGAGTGCAGGTATGGATCAAATAATCTGGCACCTCACATGAGTCAGAGGTTTGGTGGTGGTTGGCAAAGAACCTTTGATGACTGAAGAAGTCTTAACTAGCAAAGACCCTATGCTAACCAGTGTAGTCCCTATGAGATGGAAAAGAGGATGAATGTGGTTTGCACAAACTATCATAAATATGTTCATGTAGCTAGGAACTACACAAAAAGGACTAGTAGAGGCAATGTTGGACCTTGGAGAGCATCTCATATGGATTGATATCATTTTCATAAACTGGGACATATTGTAAAGTTTTGTAGAGCTAAGGTGAACCAACCGGTGAATCAATCTGCTGACCAGAAAGGGAAGATGAAATTTGATGTGGAGGAAACCAAAGTTGAAATGAATAGAATCTGGAAAAAGAATGATGATGAGAAAACTGAAGAAAAACCATCTGAAGATCCTATTTCTTCACCTAGTATGGAGAACCCTTCACCAGCAAACTTGTTGGAATCCAAGAACACTGAGAGGGGGGGTGAATCAGTGTTCTAATAGAATATAATATTTTAGCATTATCAAAGCATTCATTCATCAACCAGTAAACATAAATACATGTAACTAAAACAAATAATGCAATCACATAAATGAACACCATAACACAGAGAGTTTATACATGGAAAACCTCAATGAGAAAAAACCACAGTAGGATTTGTGACCCACAATATCACTTCACTGGCCATATGAAGAGATATTACATATAATAGGGGCCTACACATGTAGGAAGGCACATTACCTAGAGCACACTACTCATCACCAAGAGTCTCACTGACTACAATCACTTTCTGATACAAAACTACAAAATTGAACTCATATAATACATCTGCTATGCCTAATTGAGTTTCAGTTAAGGCTTTGACCGTTCTAGTTATTAAACCCTAAACCCTTTCTAGAATAACATACACCTAATGGGTACCCTGGAAATCATCTACAGATCATTACAGAATATTGCTTTCGCATACAAATGATCTTGCATACAAAAACTTTGCATTTCAGATCTTATCATGAATATTATATCTTAAATGACCTAATAGACTGACTTATATACCCTTACAAACATTTATGCCATATGTCGGCTTAAATAAAAAATGATAATACATGTCATCTCATTACAAATATATATTAATTATAAAATGCTTTATCAGATACTACCCTTTGTCGGATCTCCAAGTGATGTCAACTTCCCAAACCAGTACCTAGTTTGTCGGTTACCTTTGAAATCCTTGATGCTAGTGAAGTGACTTTCAGATGTCGATGAACCAAAACATATTGCCAATGTTTCCATCAATGACAACATAAGAAATTGAATGAGTGTCAATTGCCAACAATCTCCCCCTTTGGAATTGATGGCAACACTCATGTGAAAAATGGTTTCAATCTGCCTTGTTGATCCTGGAATGTGATACTGCTCCCCCTAAGCTATATATGCCATCTAAAATCTGATCCATACATATTTCTCCTTCTATTTTTCACATACATCACTCCCCCTTTGGCATCAATGCCAAAAACCGGTACAAAGAATGAATAAATCAATGAAATTTTGTATAGGGGAATGTCTCCCAAAATACTTACTGGAGTTGAATGATCTTGAAGATTTCAAAGTATTCTTCAAAAAATCCAAGTATGTATCCCAACTGGATTTGAATGTCCCTAAAATTGACACAAGTCCATTTAGGTCATATGCATGAGATTCTTGCTCCTTGAGTTCTATCAGTGTGGGATTTCCCATCATATCTATACACTCCTTCTTATGTACATACAACATGTCCAACCAGGGACTCACTAACCCTCTAAGCTCCTTAGCTCTCTGTATGATTTATGCCTGTCTCTTTCAAGAGCTGAAATTTGGACTTCTAATAGCAAAATTTGACCATCTACAGATGTGGTTAAAGAATTTACTCCATCAAAATTATTTACAATGCCTGCAATTGTATTTTGAATATCTTTAATGCTTTTGTTTATACCTGTTGTGAGTAAACTTGAATTGCAGCATACCCGATAAATATTTGTGCATTGCCTCAGAGCATTATCTATCATTTTCAATCTATCAGCTATCTATACTTTTTCCACTTCAATCAACTGATCAAAAGTGGCCCTCTTCACCTCAGCAAACCGGTCCAGAGCATGTCGGTTAGAGATCTGCTGCAGTGATTGAAAATCCTTTTAAATATGCTCTATCAGCATTTTGAGCTTGCCGAATGGGCTTGCTCCCTTATCAATTTGGCATTTTGGGACTAACTAGTGCAAGATTGGATTGGAATGATCAATTATTTGCTTTTCCTCAGTCCCTTCCTTGATCATTTTCTGAGCTACAATCAAAATGAGTTCAGTTGAACTCATCTCTGTTATGCTCTTTTGCTTAGCATTTGCAGTGGTAATTGCCAACAATATAGTTATGGTTGTCAGTTCTCTAATAGATTCCTCTCCCTTTTTCTCTGATGATTATGCAGAAACACTTGTCTCAGTTTGAACTTACTTTTCCTTATCTCCTTCCTTATTTTTATCTTTATCTTTCTCCTCTGGTTTATTTTCTCCAATATCATCTTCTTTTGCATCGGTGGCTTTGCCACTTGGTGTAGCATTTTTTACTGTCAATTCCACATTTGTTGTATCCACAACCTGTTCATTTTGATCTAGAGGACTATTATCCTCAACATCTATAACTTGTTCATTTTGTACACTAGCCTTTTCTGCCTATAACTCCTCTTTATCATGTACATTTATTTCTGTCAGAGATTCTGCATTTAATTCCTTGGCATCTTTCAAAATTGTGGATGGGCTATCCACTATACCTTTTCCTTTGCCATCAATCGAGATGTCTGAAGTGTCAGACTTAGAATTAGCTTCTAGTGATGTAAATAAATTATGGTTGTCAATAAATAATTTAACCCATGTCTCATTGGTTTCACTGATTATCTATTTAACTTTGCCTACTATAATGCTAATTGTCTTGTGCCTACTTTGGAAAATTGTTCTATTAGTAGTTTCAAGGCACCTATCCATCTCCTCCGAGATAATTGAACCATAATTAGTTAATAATGCTTGAATCTTTATGTGTCAGTATTCCTCCATAGCAGATAATCTTCTAGCATTTAGATTGTTATATAATTGTGTTGGTATTTTCTTTGCAATCTCTAATAAAGCCTTCTTATATATGTCTATGTAACAAAACTGCTTCCTCAATTTCATTTTTCTCATCATCATCCAAATGTTCATAATAATGTTGAATGTTCTTTAACATACCATCCTTTGTTATCTCATCTATTAACTCAGCACAAGAAATCGATGGAATAATAGTTACATTATCGGTTTCAATAGCTTCATCTATGTATTCCTTCTTCTTCTTCTTGTCGGATGATGCAGGAGTTTCTTTTACTAGCCTTTTCTTTTGAGTAGGATTCCTTTCACCTGGCTGACTAACCGATATCTTAAAGGTTACCTTCCTTGTTGGCCAATTCCTTGTCTTCTCAGCTTTCTCCTTTGGATCTTCTACCTTCTTTCTCTGCACCCTCTTGAAAGATAGAGGAATTTCATCCTCAGTAATTGGTGCAATAAGAGCTTCAAGATGTTTCCTCTTCTTGACTTCTTTGGCTAATGATACATCAATTATAGTCTAAATGTCTTTTGAGACCTTTTCAACAAATTGACTTACTTTTCTCTGTTGCCTCTCTCTCTTCTTCTGATTAAATTCAGTTTTAACTTCAAGTTCTTTTTTCTTTGCAGTTCCAAATCATTTTTCAGATTCATTTGTTGGTGCATCAATAAGCATCTTAGCATATGCATCCCAAATTATTTCATCTACCTCATAACCTATTTCCTCAATCCATATATTTTGGGTTATCACAACTTCCATGAGAGTTTCATCCTTTTTCACCATGAAATAGATTTTAGCTGAGTATTTCTCAACTATGTGCTTTGGAATTATTTCCCTTGACTTCAAGTCTTTCTAAAATGAGTTGAAGTATCCCCAAACTTTGTCATCTCTTAGATTTCCTAAACTGGTGATAGCACCCTTAATCTACTTGTCTACCAGTATATCGAAGGCCCACGACCTTTTTCCCAAACCTGGTATCTCATTCAAGAAGAAGAGCATTAGGCACACTAACCGATTTCCATACCAAAAAAATCCTTTCTTCTCTCCCCTGATCTTGCCTAAGTTCATAATCAACTCTTGTTTCATCCATTCACATAGATCATACATTTCATCCTTCTTCAACGTTTGATATGCAGCAAAAATGCAAGATCTAGAAACAGAGTTAAGTCGGTTAGATTGTGTTACCTTGTAACCTATAATCATGCTGAAAAATATGATATCTTTGTCATTAATGGTACGAACTCTCATTGACCGATTATCAGAGGTTGCACCTGTGAGCTTGTTGAATTGATCATTTGATATCTTCTTCTCTGGTTTCTGACCTATCTAAGGTAAGTCAATGATGGCTCTGATTCCTTCCTTACTGATCTTATGGGGTCTATCTAACCAAATAAATTCACCATGAACTCTACTCAGCACGTATTATATTATTTCATCCTCAAATTTAGGAATATCCAAGATTCTGATTAACCCTAGTTCTACAATATGCTTGAATTCAAGCTTGATGATTATGGAATCATTCAATAGTTCAGATATGAACATTGATTTGATCTCAGTTGTTCCCAATCCTCTAGATTGCAATGGATGTAAGCTCTAACATCCTCAACATAAAAAATGCCTTCAGGAACCTTGGAAAAAGCGTTGATCGAATCATCCAGAGTTGCAATATGAGGGCATCTCTTGAATATTGGTCTCAGGTGCTCCTTAACCTCTACTACAGTGGGATTTTGAATGAAAGTAGGGATAGAAGAAGAACCAGCCTCCATTCCGAATCATTGAATTTCCAAAAATACCTGGAAATAGTTGTCAGTGGCAAACCCTAGATATCTCCTTTGAATGTAGTTGAAATCATTGATGGTGCTTCTGGTTGCTCTAAATCACCTTTGACTCACTCTATATTTCTCTAAATGCAAGGTGAACATACTAAAGTGAATTCTTCCTTTTATCCTTCACAAAACCCTAATTTGCCATCAATATAAATGCCTTTCGATGAGACATACTGAATCTCAATTCAACATATATATGCTGGATAAACTTCTCAAATGTCTAAAACTTCCTTCCGGATCTCTTTCCCAAGGAATATCTAGCATTTTCATGAAATTTTCCTACCCCTAAGGCATTTGCCTTAGTTGTCGGACGAGCTTCTTGTTAGTGCAAGAACATTTTGCCCTGTCGGTTGATTAACTGAAGCAGTTTCACCTCCCGATCGATCATCTGACTTTCTGCCCATCTCTTTGTATGATCATGTCGGATCTCATTGATCTTTTTCTTTCCTTTATCATTTGATCCATCATTGCTAACCGGTGGATTTTTGCTTCTACAAAACTTGGCTATGTGTTCAATCTTGTTGCATGCATAGCATGTAACATTGTTCATTTAAATTGCTTTGTTGTATCTTGAATAATTATTTGACTTGCACTGACTAGCCGTGTGTCCAAAATTTCCACATGCACGACATTTTACATTTATTTTACAATCTTCTGTCTTATGACCATACTTATTGGATTTGGAACATTGACCAGGGAAAGAGTTATAATTCTGATTTGATCTACTTCTACAATGTTTAGCCATATGACCAAATTTATTACAAACAAATCATCTACCATTAAATTTGTGAGCATTGGATTGTCTTACTGGTGTCCTTTGGTTCTAGTTGTTCTTATCATTATGCATATTGGATGTCTAATCTTTATTTGCAGTATCAGAGCTCTGACCTTGTTCAAATCCAAGTCCTCTAGAGTCTTTATTCTGCCTTTGGCTCTCCAATAATTCATTAAGTTGTGTTGAACTATCCTTGAATTTGTCCTTATACTCATTTGCAATAGTCAAATCTTCTCTTAGGATTGTCTTCTATCTTTCAAGTTCTTGTTCATTGTTCTGTAATTCCACTAATTTTGTTCTCAACACATCATTTTCATGAGCCAACTTGATGCATTCTTCAAATCTGTCCTTCAGTGATCTAGCAAGGTCTTCCTCTTTTTTCTTTATGTCTTCAATCTCTTTTTCCATCCTCATAGTTAGGGCTTGTGTTTCATTCTTCATAACTTCATTTTCTTGATTCAGCTTCTGACATAGGTTCTTTAGAGTATCCCTTTCTTCATCATCTTGATCTTGCAATTGTTCCCACAGTTCCTTTCTTTTGGCTTGAGAATTTGATAGCTTTTCTTGCAGAGTAATAATGAATTATTTTGCAGATCTAAGTTCATCTTCCAACTTTATGTTCTTGTAAAGCGGAAAATCGTGATCAAACCCTAGTCGTTCTCCCCTCCCCAACTTCGAGGAGAGAGAAGGGAGAGTCACTAGGGTTGATGGTTTTCACTTGGGAAACTTTACATTCAAAAGAGGGGTTGAAACTCACAAGATCCAATCCCACACAATGCAAGATTGGATGCTAAATGAGTTTCAAGGGTTAAGAAAGCAAGGCTACCCTCTTTTGTAAAGAATGTTGATAGAAGAATTAAGCTAGGCATGCATAGAAAGTGAGAAAGATTCGCTTATAAACTGAGATAAGGATATAGGATGAAGCTGCGGACCTGGAACTAGCAGTAAAATGTCGATACGGCGCTGTCCTGCAAATTTGAGCAAAAGTTGCCGGGACGATGGCGCCCGAGTGCCACGGTCCTCCGAAAAATCCACGAAATGAAGGGGGATCTGTTCGTCTCTGCACAAGGATTCCAGATCTTCAATTTCAGCCATGTACCTGCAACCTACACACAGAAAAGCAAAGACGATTGGGGGGTTAGGGATTAGGGGTTTGCCTTTAGGTCAAACCCCGGTTTTGGAATTAACCAAGAAATGAGAAATTGCTATAAATGTAAATGTATGTAATGTAAAACAAGTACTAATACCTTGTTGTAAGGATGTTTGTATCCCTATGTGCGAAGTTATAGATGTTATTGTATGTTGTATGTTGTATGTTGTAGCATGTAATGTGTTGTAAGTGATCTCCTCTTCAATGGTTGAATCCTTGTCTTGAATGCAACACTTAGCCTTGAATGGAGACTTAGAAGAAATGCTTGAATGCTTGAATGCTTGAATGTTTGAGTATAGTTTTCATGCCTTTCCCATCATGTCGAATGAAAGAGAAAAATGTAGTTTATATACTTGTCAATTAGGGTTGATAGACTGATTTTCCCGACCTTAGGCCGACCAGGAAATGATAATTTCCAATTTGCAAACAAAAGGACCCGAAGCCCCATAGGAGACCGGGCCCAAAATAGGGCCAGGGACCAGGGCACTGGGTGCCATGGTCCTGGGGCGCTCTGGTCCCACCTCCCGAGACAGCAAGGTGCAAAGGAGGTTCAGGCCAGGGTGCTTGAAAAATGCAGTTTTTAGTGTCATAAATAGGTTTCGGGGTCTCCATTCAGGTTTAGTGTTGTGTTGCCATCGTGAAGACCGAAATGCAGTCAAAATTGCAAGTGTCACAATTTTAGGACGCTATAGTTCTTAACTTTTCCAACTTTAAATTCTTCAAGAGCAACTATAATTTGTTGCCTTAAACACATCTCCATGGATTCCAGATTCAGGATCTCCCTCAAGCTGTTAGGCTTCCTCCAAGGCACAAGGCTCTGATACCAATTATTAGAGTCCAAGAACACTAAGAGGGGGGATTGAATAGGTGTTCTTCCAAAATATAATATTTTAGCCTAATCAAAGCATTCATTCATCAACCATAAACATAAATACATGCAACTGAAACATATAATGCAATCACATAAATGAACACCATAACACAGAGAGTTTATACATGGAAAAACTCAATGAGGAGAAACCACAGTGGGATTTGTGACCCAGAATATCAGTTCATTGGTCATATGAAGAGATATTATATATAATAGGGGCATGCACATGCAAGAAGGCACACTGTCTAGAGAACACTGCTCATCACCAAGAGTCTCACTAACTATAATTACTTTCTGATACAAAACTGCAAAACTGAACTCATATAATGTATCTGCCATGCCTGATTGAGTTCTAGTTAAGGCTCTGACTATTTTGATTCTTAAACCCTAAAACCTTATTGAAATAACATGCACCTTATGAGTACCTTAGAAAACATCTACAGATAAATACAGAATATTGCTTTCACATACAAATGATCTCTCATACAAAAACTTTGCATTTCAAATCTTATCACGAACGTTATATCCTAAATGACTTAATAGACTGACTTATATACCCTTACAAACATTTATGCCATATGTCGGCTTACATACAAAATGATAATACATGTTGGCTTATTACAAATATATATGAAATAAAATATTTTGTCAGAAACTACCCTTTACCGGATCTCCAAGTGATGTATGCTTCCCATACCCGTACCTAGTTTGTCGGTTACCTTTGAAATCCTTGATGTCGATGAAGTGACTGTCGGATGCTAGTGAACCAAAATATGTTGCCAATGTTTCCATCAATGACAACATAAGAAACCAAATGAGTGTCAATTGCCAACAAAACTAAGTTGTTAAAAAGCTTAGGGGGAGGTTAATGTTAGATCTATTTTAGAACCCCTTGAAAGAACATGAGGTATGTTAAAACTACATACTTTGATGTATTATGATATTAAGAAGTGTTTTTGTGATCAAACCGGTAGGTTTGATGTGTTATGTGAACCAGTGTTGTGTTATAAGATATTTTAGGGTTTTATCGGTAATGACATTTAATGTGGTAGATAATGGGCAAATAAAAGGAACTTTTTGAATGTTATTGTCACATCACATACTTGAGAGCACACAGAGAGCGAGCAGAGCAAATTTTGTGTTGCAGCATTGACGGAGATTTAAAGTGATCTAGTGTGATTTGCAATAAACAATCAGTGAGATAGATTTGACGGTGTTTGGAACCCTAGTGCAGAAGCGGTAAAAGGTATTTATCCAAAAATCTTGTTATCTGCCTATCTTTCTGAATCATTGAAGATGGACACCCCAGATCTTGTTGATGTTATTGATAGACCCCATCCTAAATTTAAGAGGAACTCGTTTAAGTTTGAGGAAATTGATCCCGTCGGAGCTCTATCTGGAGTTCCTTATGGTGTCTTACATGTTGAAGATGTTAGATCTTTCTATCATTGCAAACTAGAAGATCTTGGTGTTGCTGCTATTTTTTATCAGTATAAAGCATTGTGTGATAAGATTGGTATTTTGAAGGACAAGTTCAAAAGGGTTACTGAGAAAGGGTTTCACCATGCCCTAAATTTCATTAATGATTTTGATGATGAACTTGTGAGATATGTGCTTAGCATGATTCATGACCAGTTCATGTGGCTCGACCGACCACATAAAAATTTTAAGCTATTCATGCAGTCACCAGATTTTGTGCCACCAGTGAGGTTCCAGTTTTGAGATCCATTCCTAATAATGATGTAGAAATTTTAATAGGTTCTAAATGGGATGGCAGAGCCATGACGGTGAATAATATCAATGATCCAGCAATAAAGTATGCTTCTATGGTGATCGATTACCAAATCTATCATTCTAGCAGGATGAACAGCATCCCTACTGCTGCTATTCACACTGCCCACCGGATGATCAAAGAAGATGTTGACTATGACTTGTCAAAGGCATTCAGGAGTCAACTTGTGCTAAACCTAGAAGCCATCAAGAAGGATAAGAGGTTAAGATTTAAACTTGGTCAATTAATTCTTGATCTATTCTTTTATTTCTAGAAATGTTTCTCTGGTATTGGTGATATCCAATGGATAGATGGCACTTGTGCATTGATCCAGATGAATTGCACCATTAGAATGCTTGGTAATGATTTTAGAAAAATTGCATGGGGATATTTTAAGGACTTTCAGAAGAAAATTCATGCAAGGGAAAGGATACCGGAAGAGGTTATCAACCGGTATGAAAACACAATTTTCTTTATGGTTGATATAGATACTTGCATGATGGAGGTAGTTGTGCCCCAGACTACATGGGTTATGCCCATGGGATATGAAGTAGATAAGGATCTTCTCATTTCATATGCTAATCATTTTCTTGCCCAATCGGTAGACACAACAACAGAACATTTTGGCACTTACAAGGAGAAATCCCTTCAAGTGCACTCTAAACTTCAAAGACCGGTAATTGCAAAGAAAGTTAGAAAGGAAGGTGAAGCATTTGTAGAGAAAGTAGGATTCGCAAAGGAAGCCATTGATAAAGAAAGAGAAAAACATGTTGCTAAACAAGCTGGAACATCAATTGCACCAACCAGTACCCCCACAGGTATAAATAGAGGAGCTGGAAAGGAGAAAGTTGTAGAGAAAGAAAAACCAGCATCAGTTAAAAAGGAGAAACTAGTAGAAACAAAGAAGAAACCATCAAAGATTCAATTATGGAGAAAAGGTAAGATTATTGAACCACCTACTACACCGGTTAAGACTAGTAAAAGGAAAAAGAAACATGCACATAAACCAGTAGATGTTGATGAAGAAGAGACTGAGTCTGAAGGAGAAAAGAAATCCCTAAGGGCCAATGACAAAAGGTCAAAGGGTGTTGGTACTCCAAATGGGAAATCTCCAAAAAAACTGGTAATCAAGCTCACACCTCTTGAAAATTTAATAATAAACATTAAAGAGTATGGTATATTGACTGGTGTGAAGAAACTCTATGATAAGTTTAGTGAGGATGAACAAAGGGAGATAGAAGATGCAATTGTTTACATGATGAATAAATACAGCATGGTCGCAATTGAATTGCAAGGGAAAATTCTAAATTCATTATATAATATAATTGATGCTAGATGGCAGGCAACCATGAAACAAGATAGAGAATACATTGAATATTTTCTAAAAAACTTGCTACCTGAAGCTACTGAGGAAGAGCTAGATGAAATTTTTGTTAAGGCAAAGTCATCTTTTAGGTCGAAGAAAAGGTTGACAAGAATGTTAATTGGCGAGACCCATTCAATCCATGAGGAGACTGAATGAATTTTGAAAAAGATACTAGGTTTAATTCCAAATGAAGAAGAAGAAGTTAAGGAAGATGAACCGAAAAGTTTGAGGCTGGATATCTTTTGAAAGGAGTTAAAATAACTGATTTTAAGCCTGATGAAATTGTGCTAGATGATCAATCGATGGACACACAAACTAAACTTGAGATTAACCCTGATGATGATGATACTAATAAAGATGATGATGTTGATTCTACTAACAATGTAAATGTACAGGATATTGATGCTCAAATTTGTGAGCAACATGAACAAGAACAGGGACAGGAAGAAAAGAAGAATAAAGAAGAAAAGAAGGATGAGGAGCCACCGATAGTAACTCAAACTATTGATACATAGCCCCCACCAGTATAGGAAATTGCAAAGGATAAGGAAAGTGAAAAGAAAGAGGAGGAGAAGACAATGAAGACGGAACCTAAAGTGACACCTTTGTCACTTGATTTTAAAAACAAAATTGTGGATGAAAATGATGATGATGCAATAAGTATTCAAGGACCCATTAATATGGATATGTTGAGCTCAACCAAGTTGATGGAGATTGCAACTGCCATGCAATCCCAGGCCAAGAAGAAGAGGATGAAAGAACAACAGAAGGAGGCAGAAACAATAAGAAGTGTTGTTGAGATTTTGTCAAGTCTCCTACCAAAGACTGATATTGATAAATATGTTACTCCTATTGAAAAACTTGGAAAACTTGTTAATGATGTCAGAGAACTGATGAAATCTTTTGAGGATGCAGCTTATGTTAGCATTGGGAAGGCTTACAAGAAGAAGAGAACATGACACTTAAGGACTAATATTGATAAAGGAAAAGTTGCTCTCACTATCAATAAGGACTATTTGAAAGAAGCACTTGAGACTAGAGGTAAAATACTCTCCACTGTTGCCAGTATTTATTATTTTGTGTTGATTTGACAAAGAAGGAGGAAGCTAAGCAAGAACTTGAAGTTCATAATGAGTCATTCAAACCCCTTAATGACTCTTCTATCAATTTTGGAAAATTGGTTGTTGAACTTCAACATAAGCTGAAAGCTTATGAGAATGAATAGATTAAGAGGATCAGATCACTGTAGGAATTACAAACATAGCTGATACTGAAGGTTTAAATCTTGCATAGAGCCTATAAATGATCTGGAGCTATTCTTGTAACCCCGAAGATGAGTACCATAGATGTCATGGAGGAGTTTGTTGGATAGCTCAATACACTTGTGGAGATTACCAGAACTATTTTGGAAACATGGCATAATGATCTAAAGCAGTTGAAATCACATTTTAGTGATGCTTTTTCTAAGATTGCATTGTAAAAACATTTTTGAACTCTTACATCTATATATATGCTATGTAATTTTGATATATTTTTTTATGTAACTATATTTATTTACTTTCCTTTGCCATTGTTATCAAAGGGGGAGTAGTTGTAGAGTCAAATTGTTGATGTAATTATATTGGGGAGTAGTAGTATAAGTCTTTTTTTTTTAATTGTAATAGGATGTAATTTCTAAGGGGGACTATATGTCATGGAGTCAATTTTTGTTTTGCACACTTAGTTGACAAAAATTTCCTAAGTGTTTCCATCAATGCCAAAGGGAGAGAATGTTGGCATTTGACTAAACCGGATACACAACCGATAAATGATTGATTGGTGAATGTGATGAAGAGATTAAGATTCATGTTTGATGACTAAGACTTGTTTTTTCATTGATGGCAACAATGTTTCTAGAAGTCATATAAGTCTTGAAAGCTACCCAGTAAGGTATAAACAGTACATATGACTATTTACTAGTGAACCAGCAAATAAGTTCTTAACCGATAAATAGAGATAGAGTTGCATTCATGCAACTAGTACAGCCGATTGATGAAGACTTGAATGATGTGGTTTTAGAGCAGTGATGGAGACGAGCATTTGGAGCTATTTTCATGACCACATTGGTAGATTCAACCAGACAAGCGAGATTTGATGTACAGAGTAGGCATTTGGATGAACACTTAACCGATAGTGATAAAGTCACTTAAATCGATAAAACAACACAATTTTTGTTTTATTTTAGTTTGTTATGTTAGTGGCTGACATAACTTCCACTGACATAAGTTTGGATGCAATGTTAGTTTGTCTAGATTCATTGAACCTAGTAAATTGTTCCAAGGTTGTAGCCGACTAAGTTGATGTCTATAAAAAGTGTGATGAGTTATGAGATAGACATGAGTATGTTGATGAGATCGAAGGTGAATATTGTGATTCTAATTTTGTGGTGATTAGTGAAGATTTGTATTGATGTGATTGATTTTTTGAGGATCTAAAGTCGATCTTATCAGACACAAAAGTATTATATGAAGATTATTTCACTATTGTTTCCCTAACAATTTGCAGCAGTAAAATCCCTTAACCAAATAGATCCTAACAAGCCTTAACTTGTAAATCCCCTAGCAGGGTAGCTCTATATCAGAGTGTTAAATCCTCTTGCCAGATCGATCCTAACAGGGCTTATCATTTAAATCCCTCAACTGGGTGACTCCTAACTGGGTCTGCTCCTAATAGGACATATTTGTAAGGCCTTGACCGATCAAGATTTCTATTCTACAAATAGTGAATCTTGTGGGTATTAACTCCCATCGTGGTTTTTCCCTTTAGGGTTTCCACGTATAAATCTCTTGTGTTATGTGGAGTTTTTTAATTGGGCATTAGTTTCTGTGGTCATATTCCTCTTATGCTTGTTAATTTTTAAGGTGTTTAAGTTGGTGATCAGATTCATATTGTTTTTTCTTGCACTAATTCACCCCCCCCCTCTTAGTGCCTTATAAGTTTATCATCTTGTGCATATCCTTTGTAAACTATTCTAGCCTTGTTCCTAACCACTTCACCATCTTCATTCAATTTGTTTCTAAACACTCAATCAGTACCAATCACATTTTTATCAGCTGGTCTGGGGACAAGTGACCAAGTGTTGTTCTTCTCTATTTGATCAATCTCTTCATTCATAGCCTTTATCCAATCATCATCCTTGAGAGCTTCTCTCTTTTTCTTAGGTTCTGTGTGCGGGAAAATTGGGTCAATGAAACTTAAAATGTGAAAAATGTGTTCAAAGGGACTTGTCCACACACCCACAGGACTTCTTGGTGCAAGTTATGGAGTCATGAAGAATGAATCAACTTCCCAAGGTAGGTTCCATGGTTCTCTATCTCACAAGGTCCCTCAAGCCAATGCCTTTGCTCTCAGGTCACTGAGCAAAGTGGCTTAGGGATGATGAATGCAAGAACGAGGGATGCTTTTGATTTACTTTAGCATGAAATGCATTCTATCTATTCATGATTTTACAAATGAAGTAAACCAGATTATAAGATGACAAGATTAGTAGTAATACTATCCTAACATGATATACTAGTTAATGATTTAAGCTGATGATAAAGGAAATAGTCTAAAATGCTTATTAGATTAATTTTTATTATAAAGAGAAGCTAGATGTATTTGATAATTTTGAGAATAAATGAGATACTAAAAGCTTGCATGGATCCTTAAAATGGAGGAATGAGAGCTCTATTTATAGTGAAAATATTGCAATGGATGGTCAAGATTGAAGGAGTTAATCAACGGTCGGGATTGAAAGTTATCAATCCATGTTTACAATTTTCACCAATGAAATGGTGACAATTGTCAACATAAGACTGCTTGAGAGGAGATGAAAGAAGCATTAAATGCTTGAGAAGACCTCTTGGTTACCTTAGAAGGTAAGGGTTAAGGTTAGGTTAGGGTTATCCAATGGATAAACTCTTGTGCAAAGGTTAAAGGGATAACCATGGTCAAAGCAATGAATGCTTGATGAGACCCCTGGGTTGGAAGGAGGTTAAGTTAGTCAAAAAGTCTCTAACCATGCCACTAAGGGTTAGTTAACCATTAATGGTTTGAAGACTTTGGAGACAAATTTGTAAGAGTCCTTCCAAATTTGGGGGTATTCAATCAAGTTGGCTTGTTGAAGGCATAAAGGCTTTTAATGCCTTTTAAAGACTTTACTCCAAATTTGAGAAGTGACCTCAAATTTAGGGAAAAGGGATAATGGATGGGTTTAGGTTAATTGATTAGGATTAGATGGATTCTAGAAGAAATTAGGAATAGGGTTAGGATGCAAGTGGGAGATGTAGGAAAATGCAAGTGGGTGAGGGAAAATAGGATTAAAATAAATTGCTTTATTTCAATTGTGGTTGCAAGTTGGGAAATTAAATAAATTATATTTATTCAATTTGGGGTAAACTATTAATTAAATGTAGATTTAATTAAAAGTAAGAAGAAGGGATTTAATTAAATAAAATGATTTATTCAATTAAATGATGTAAAGGGGGGAAGTGAATTTAAATGAATAAATTAAATAATTTATTTAATTAAACTAGAAGAATGTGGGTGATTTAATTAAATAGAGGAATAGAAATAAAATGAACATTAGATATTCATTTAGGAATATGGTCATTTTTATACGTCTACAAGTTCAACTATGGAAATCAGACAAGCACTTTCTCTTATCTTTCTTCTAGTTTGTACTCTAGCATTCATGTCTCCAATTATCTAATCTGCAAAGTGATTAAAATTTACATATCAAGGTTAACCAGTTTCGGTATAGAAGTCTCTTCTTGTTCTTCATCTTCATTAATTAAATAGAGGAATGGGAATAAAATGAACATTAGATATTCATTTAGTAATATGGTCATTTTTATATGTCTACATTTTGCCCCTCTTTGAAGTGACGTGTGTGCACATGTTGATTCAAAGAAAATGAAGTGTCATCATGATTTGGTTATGATCAGTATGATGTTATGTCGAGATGTTCATGTCGTGCCCTAGATTTAATAAACGATGCCCCAGGTTTGATAAACGATGCCCCATATTTGATAAATGATGTTGATAATGCCCCCTCAGGAAATGAATCAAAACTTTTGAACACTTGATTTGTTTTGGATAAACTTGATAAATTTCATTGCATTGTAAAATTTTTGGCTATGTTGAATGTGGTGATTTGATTCATCTCCCGATAATGATGTTTGGTAGGGTTGTATGAGACACCACAAGCAATTTATGCATTCCTCTACGTAACCCTAATTTTGATTTACCCTATAAAAGGGAAAAAGTGATTTCTTTTTGTCTCATTTGTGCTTGTTGACTTTTTAGAGAAAGTGACACTTGGAGAAAAGTCAACATGTCGGTTCCTTATGCTTCTCATTGATTCAAGCACGTGTGGAGGTATCAGAGGCCTGTCATGTATGGACCACCGATAAGTCAGCCTTTTTGACCCCTTTTGGATTTTTTATTTTGTCCTTTTTTATCATGTTTTCAATTTTGTCACGCGGATTTGGCGGTTTAGCACATCGGGGTCAAAGCGTAGCACATACGATAGGTCTCGTAGTGCGTAGGGTTTAATTAAATAGGGTAGCATATGAAAATATTAGGGTAGCACAGTGGTAAGTTAGGGTAGCACTTAGGGTTGGGTTAGCACACGGGGATCATAGGGTAGCACATAGGGAAAAATGGGTAGTGCATAGGAGATGCCTAGCGCATAGGGTTCTTAGGGGGTCGCATGGGTATGCATAGGTAGCACATAGGTGTGACCTAGCGTAGCAAGGAAGGGTTACAATGGAGGAACCAAGTAGGATAGCGCATTAGGAGTTTCAGCACTTCGGGTAGGTTAGGTAGCACATTGGAGAAAAGGGATAACACATAACAAGCAGTTTAGCACATAGATAAGAGTGTTTAGTTCATAGGGGAAAAATTTTGGTAAAGTGTGATTTTTGGATGAAGAAAATTGATAGGTTGATGCCAGTTTTTGTTGGGATGGGTGTGAATTGTCATTCTGTGTGTCTGTTGTCATTGTTTTGATAAGTTGTCCAATAGGAGTTCCGATATAACTTGATTTGATTTGCAATGTTTCAAGTTGATTTTTGATCTGATGTTGATTTGATATGGATGGTGGATATGAACTTGATTTGATATGAATTGTTTCAAGTTGATATATATGTTGAATTTGAGTTGTTTTACAACCTGCAATGATTGTGGAACTTGAGTTGTTTTACAAGCTGATATGAATGTGAAACTTGAGTTGTGTTACAAGCTGATACGAATGTGAAACTTGAGTTGTGTTACAAGCTAATATGAATGTAAAACTTGAATTGTGTTACAAGCTGATATGATTTGATATGAAAATGGATTGATATGATGTGGAACTTGATTAGATTTTCAAAGTTTCAAGTTGATATGACTTGTATTTTGATATGACTGTTTTGATGAGGAAACTGATATTGGACTCATTTTGCTTTATGATAGGAGCGCCTTGGAGTGGTTCAGTAGCAAGAGCGATTCTCAAGACTGTGGTCATTGATACCACGATTGACACAGGTTGATAGGGATATCATTGAGAGGTGTGGCCTATCCTCTTTGTTAGAGATGCCTCAATTTATCGTTAACCGAGGTTTATTGACAGCGTTGGCTGAGAGGTGGCATAGTCATACGAACACCTTTCATTTGGCAACAGGCAAGATCACAGTGATGTCCGAGGATTGCTACCAGATTCTATGGATTCTTATGCTAGGTGCATTGTTACCCTATGAGAAGACTGAGGAGGGTGGGATAGATGCACTTCATTAGAATCTGCAGGATGATACAGTTTGTGGATACGAGATCCCCTAGTAGGAGTTCTTAGACTTGGATTATGCTCCCCTACCATCAGTGCTGGCAGGTTTCATAGGTGGTTCCTTATGTCCCGACCGTAGGTTGAAGGGACTGGCAGTAGGATGGCAGTTGGTCCTGGAGGACATAGTGACACAGGGTTGTCACTTTTCATGGGGGTCGGCTATACTAGCCCACTTATACAGGGATCTGCATCGGGTGGTGTACTTGGGTTATAGCAGTTTATCAATTGGAGTGACACTGCTACAGGTATGGGCATGGGAGCATATTCTCGCTGCCAAGCCACTGGCAAACAGAGATAGGTCTATTGGGTGTGCTTATGCATATGGATATTGAGGGATAGTTGTCCAGCGCAAGCTGGGCAAACTAGAGCATTGGAGGAGAGTTTTAAATGATATTGATATGGTCATTTGGTGACCATATACAGGTTGTGAGGTATGGGCAAAGGATGGGATGGAGATGCCCTATGTATACATGTCTAGATATCTAATAGGGTGTACGCCCTTTGTTATTGAGAGGTTTCTGCATAGTCGAGTGTTTCGACAGTATGGTCGACAATAGGGGATACCACAAGGAGCATATTTTTATGCTCGATGAAGACAGGATGTTTCAAAGTGGGGACCCACTATTGATAGCACGATGGCAATTAAGGAGTTCTTTCACTTAGCCGACCAGATATGGGACTATGCCCTTGAGATAGTGGATGCAGGGATGACTGATGAGTTTGCAACGCGTGCAGTGGCTAGGATATCTGATCCAGCAGAGATGATTCCCACTTTTGATGATGATGAGGATGATTAGCCTAAGAGGTTAGGGAGACAAGGAGAGGCTGGTGAGCAGGTGGATGAGGGAGGAGGTGATGGAGGAGGAGGCGATGGTGGAGATGGTGGAGGAGGTGGTTGAGATTGGCAAGGGGATGGGGGGAGATTGGATCAGGGGAGGAGAGGAGATAGGGATGGAGATGGTGGTGACAGAGGGAGATGGGTTGAGAGAGTAGTGCAGCAGGCTACGGTGGATAGAGGGAGAGGAGGTTTGGCTATTGGAGCTAGGAGTGAGGAGAGGGTTGGAGAGGTGATAGCGGCGGTGGGAGGACATGATGATTTCAGATGATCAGCCCAAAGGAGGAGGTCAGATTTTTTACCTCCACCAGCACTGAGGACAGGTAGAGGGACAGGGGGTACCCCTGCAGATGCAGATTCTGACGCATCTAGAGGACGCGCAGATTAGATCTATGTAGTTTTCAGTGCAGTAGTTGCAGACATAGTTGTTGGTGCATCAACGTCAGATTATTCAGCTGACCACAGAGCGAGATACAAAGATAGAGCGTCAAGGTCGAGCAGAGGAGCTTGCAAGGAGTTTTTAGAGAGCGACAGTAGGTGGCCTGATGAGAGATACTTTGAGAGAGATGGCTTTGAGAGCCAAGGAGGTGGAGTACTACAAGAGACATATGAGGATATGGTGCCTAGGGAGCATCGAGTGCAGAGTTTCATAGCATTGAGATCCAGTCGATCTTGAGAGACTGGGTCGAGGACAAAGAGCAGAGGCATGGCAGGGCCTCCTAGATAGGATCCACCTGGAGATCCAGGTGTTGGGACATCTGTAGCAAGACCATCTCCTTCAAGAGATAGTCATACCTAAGAGACGTTGTCTCCATTTAATTTTGATCATTTTGTTGTATTAGCACAGACATGACATATTTTGCACATTGATCATTTTTGAGATATATATGACACCATTTTCTTTGATCCTTATGTGATGTGTTATGGATTATTCTTTCTATATGATTTTCTTGTTTCTATGATGATGCAATGCTTAGATAGATGCATGTGATTTGATATGTGATGAATATGATGTGATAATACATGATGTTGTGAGATGTATCTTGAAAATAAGATTTATGATATGATATGTTGTGAGATGTATCTTGAAAATGAGGTGTATGATATGATATGTTGTGAGATGCATCTTGAAAATGAGATGTATGATATGATATGCTATGAGATGTATCTTGAAAATGAGATGTATGATATGATATGGTGTGAGATGTATCTTAAAAATGAGATGTATGATATGATATGCAACTAATTGTAAAATGATATGCAACTAATTGTAAAATAATATGCAATTAATTGTTTTGAGCATCCTCATTCTGCATTGGTCATCCCTGTATACCCACATTTTGTTTGATTTATTTGTAGGTATCATCATTGACAATTGATTTGTTTGGGATATGTTGAAAATTTATACAAGCATAATGGTATAATTTGAACCATAATGACCTGAGAAAAATTTACATGATTTTTGATTTTGCAAGATAGCACAAGCGTCAAGGTATAATTGAACCAGGATGACCTGAGTGTGTATTGTGTATAAATAAACAAGATTAAACCATTTGTATGCACAATGTAGGATCATGTCTTCAGTGATATGCTTGGAATCACGTCTCGAGACAAGTATCTGCACAGTACAAATGATTGCCTCATAGACAGAAAACTAAAAATATTGGAGTCTCCACGACTTTCTCTAGCATGAAGCTTTTGTAGAGAAAATATAGAGGATCCAATAATTCAAAAAGTGCAAGTGCAAAAATAGTCAAAACTTTATGTAAGATGCAACATTTGATACTTCAAAAAATCATCCATCATATTTTGTGAATCTCATTAGGTGATCAATGTGCGGTTTTTGTGATTGTTGAGTTTTGATTGTTGGATATGATGTTCTGAGTTTGCTACAAGTTTTAATGTCTTGAACTTCTTGCAAGTTCTGATTGATACTACCCCTAGCTGAGTGTGCTTCTGAATGTGGATATATACAGTGATCACCAAGCCATGGTGAGATGCGGCGAAAGGATATGATGATAAACCAGGATAGTGACTACGCTAAGTATGTCCTAGATGGATATTGTAATAAAAATGTTAGGTGATGGCCGATAGTGCTTAACTATGGATATAATGGTAAAAGATAGATAGAGGAGTTGTCCTCTCACAATAGCGCCCATTGCCATGTTTTCACCAGTTTTTTTATTGTACCTTTTTGCTTTTTCTTGATTTTTTTTTTTTTTATTTTGATTTTTTTTCCCATTCATTAGACTGCTCAAGTGTAGTATTTCTTCAGATGGATGTTGTTAGTTGGTTCGTCGAGAACATCTCCTTCTGAAGTTGTTAGCTAATAAGTGCCTGATCCATAAGCCAATATGATGACATAGGGACCTAACCAGTTAGGTTCAAATTTCCCTTTCTTTTCCTGATCTTGCTGATTTCTAGGATTTTCTTTGAGTACCAGGTCACCAATTTTAAAAATTATGGGAATGGCCTTGTGGTTGTAGCTTTTGCACATGCCTTGTTGATATTCTTTGAGATGAGTGTAGGCACATTGACATCTTTCATCTAGCAGTTCTAGCTCTTGCAGTCGGTTAACTCGATACTCTTCATCTGGAATTAGGCCTTTCAAAGAGACTCTAAGAGATGGAATTTCTACCTCCAATGGTAAAATTGCTTTTGATCCATATACTAATGATAAAGGTGTAGCTCCCATAGGTGTACAGATGCTAGTTCTATATGCCCAAAGTGTTGGATTGAGTTGTACATGCCAATCTTTGTCTGCATCATTCACTATTTTCTTTAAGATTTTCAATATTGTTTTGTTGGATGCTTTTGCCTAACCATTCCCCTATGGGTAGTAAGGTGTAGAGAAACGATGTTAGATTTTGAATTTTTCACATAGTTCTCACACATCTTGGTTCTTGAAAGGTCATCCATTATCTATGATGATGGAACTTGGAATGTCATATCTGCAGATCAGATAATTAAGGATAAAAGAGGTTATCTGTTTTCCAATTACTGTGGTCATGGGGACCACTTCAATCTACTTCGTAAAGTATTTTGTTGTAGTCACAATGAACTTGTTTCCATTTGAAGATGAAGGATGAATTTTGTCAACTAAGTCCAGTCCCCACTGGCAAAAGGGCCAGGATGTTGTGAATGGCTACAGTTCTTGTGTTGGTGCATGTATAAGATTTCCATGGATTTGTCATTTAGGACACTTCTTTGCAAAGTGATAAGAGTCTTTTTCTATTGTCGGCCAGTAATTTATCCCATTCTTAGAAGCTTTTTAGCAAGAGTAGGACCACTTGAATGTGTGCCATAGATACCTTTGTGAAGCTCTTGTAAAGTGGAATCAGACTCATTACAATCAAGGCAACGAAGAAGAGTACCATCTAGACCTCGACGATACAAAGTATCAACAGTGAGAGTATAACGAGCGGCTTGCCGGATAAAGTTGCATTTTTGGTTCCGGGATAGGTCAATGGGTAGGATATTGTTCTTAAGATAGTTATATATCAGTCCATATAATGAAGAGTCAGAACCGGTCAAGGCATAGATAACATGGGAATCAGAATGATCATAGGCGGGGGAGAATAGTTGCTCAACCAGAAACTCATAATGATTCTATTGCTCTGTAATTTGCAGTAGTGAAGCGATAGTAGCCATTGCATTGGCTACTCTGTTTTCCAACCTTGGTATTTGCTTGAAGGTGATGTATACAAAATATTGTTCAAAATTATCCACCATTCGCTTGTATGGTAGCAGCTTGTCATCCTTCGTCTGGTAATCATTCTTGATTTGATTGATGACTAGTTGTAAATCTCCATAGACTTTTAATTATGTGAGTCTCCATTCCACGGCCATTTTGATGCCTATAACCAGTGCCTCATATTCAACAATGTTATTTGTGCATGGAAACATAAGCCTATATGATCTTGGTATGGTGTTCCCTTCAGGAGTGATGAACAGAATGCCAGCACCTGAGCCATGTTGCGTATAGGATTCATCAAAGTATAAGGTCCATTATTTGGCGGAGATAGAAGGAACATCTTTGTCTGGAAATTCGATCTCCATAGGTTGTTTTCTAGGTAGTGGTGCTTCTACCAATTGATCTACAATTGCTTGTCCTTTGATAGCTCATCACTCTATGTAGTGGATATCAAATTCACTAAGAATCATGACCCATTTAGCCAATCTGCCTGTAAGAGTTGCCTTGCTGAGTAAATATTTGAGAGGATCAATTTTTTCTATGAGCTTGATTATATGCGCTAGCATGTAATGCTGAAAGTTTTGAGAGGCAAATACCACTGTTAGACAAGCCTTCTCAATGAATGTATAGTTTAGTTCATATCTGTTTAATGTCCTATTGATGCAATATATAGCTCGTTCCTTGCCTTGTTGATTCTCTTGTGCCAACAATGCCCCCAGTGATAAATTTGTTGTTGAAATGTAGAGAATTAGTGGCTTCCCTGCTATTGGTGGTACTAGAATTGGTGGGTTCATTAGATACTACTTGATTTGATAAAATGATTTTGTACATTTGGCTTCCCATCTGAATGGTACATTTTTATGTAGCAAATGATTGAACGGGAGACTTTTATCTGCTAATTGAGTGATGAATCACCTGATTGATTGGAGTTGTCCTTGTAGAGATCTGAGTTGGCTGATGTTCTTTGGTGGTGGCATCTCCATGATGGCTTGTACCTTTACTGGATCCACTTCAATACCCTTAGCAGAAACTATGTAGCCTAGTAACTTTCTTGATGTAACTCCGAAGACACACTTCTTAGGGTTGAGCCTGACTTGGAATTTTTCCAATTTGTCAAAAAAAAAATTCTAAGATTCTTAAATGTTTTGTTCTAGTTAATGATTTGGCTAGTAAATCATCCACGTAGTCCTCCATGAAGGTATGCATCATGTCATGAAAGATTGTTGTCATTGCTCATTGATAAGTTTCCCCTGCATTCTTTAAGCCAAAAGGCATGACATTCCAACAGTGTGTTCCCCAAAGACACGTAAATTCTATTATATCTTGATCCTTCAGGGCTATCTTGATTTGATCATAAAACCATTTATTAGTGATAGCATTGCATGGCTTGCTGTGAGGTCTACAATTATGTCGATACTGGATAAAGGAAAGTCATCCTTGGGATAGGCTTTGTTGACATCTCTAAAATCAGTGCATATTCTGATACTGCCATTTGGTTTTGATACTGGTACAATGTTGGAAATCCATTTAGCATAGTCGATAGGTCGAATGAATCCAACATCTAATAGTTTCTTCAACTCCGCTTTAACCATGAGTGCCACATGTGGATTCATCTTTCATAGTTTTTGCTTGACTGGCTTAGCTCTTGGAGTAATGGATAAGTGATGCATGATTAATTGTGTATCAATCTCGGGCATATCTACATATGACCAAGCAAAGTTTATTTGCTTTTCTTTAAAAAATTTGATAAACTCTTATCTTTCTTCCTCTGTCAAAGATTCTACCAAGTGTATATTTTTGGTTGCTTCTGTAGTACCAATGTTGATTGATTGAGTGGGCTCAATCAATATGGGTGATCGCTCCTAATAATGTTTAGGAAGAGTGTCAAGTCTCCCATCTTTAGGTGCCTTAAAAAGGTTTTCACCCTCAGATGCGTCCTTTTTTTTTTACTTTTTTGTGATCTATTGTTTCCATTGATTGGTTTTCAACAGTAGATCCTTTACTTTGTTCATTTTTGCGACTGAGAGACTTGGCACTCCCCTGATTGCAGATGTCGTTACTTTGTTCACTGGTAGAGTTTGTTTCCAGGTTAACGGTACATAATTAATGGATAATGGATTCATCATTTGGGACAATTGGTATGTCATGAGTTTCAGGTTCGTCCCAATCTATGAGGTCAGGAAAGACAAGTGGTAAGGATTCATTAGGTGGATCAAGTTCAGCTCTTGTAAGTGTCAACATGGAGGTATCATTGTGATTGGCCTGGGTGTTAAAGAAGTTAAGGATTTCCTCAAGGTCTTCGATGGTATCATCTTTCATATAGACTTGCCCGTAATGTCGTTGCTCATTTACCTTGGCATCATAGATATTTTGTGGACCAAATTCAAGTGGTCTAGATTTTGTGTCGCATTCCTCTTGAGAGATGGGTGTATGACTGTCATTTGCATAAATATCTTCAGCAACATTAGAATAGCTGCCCCATTCATATTCATTGGAATCAGTCTCAGAGGTAGTATCCCAGATTCTAGCAATGTTGTGGACTGGTATGTTGTAGGGTGAGAACAGGTCTTTGATGATCAATACAAGTTTGATAGTTTTCTCTGATTCTATGTCAGATCCTACTTCCACTCTTTGCATTTGTTCATATATTGTCTCTCCTCGAGGAGGAATGATGTTATTAGGAGGTGTTTCCTCTTTTTTGGATATTGGTTCTTGAATATGATGTGCTTCTATAGTAGATGTTTCCTTCTTTTGTTTAATGGGCTTCTCTTGATGTGGCTTTTGTTCTTGATTTTCACGTTCTTTGCATATTGTCTCTGCTGAGTCAAATAGTGCTTCCTGCCAGGAGTCCTCCTTGTATTTCTTCTTTGCTTTCCACTGAGGTTTTTGGTATTTGCTTGGTGTTTTCCTTGCTAGTAGAGTATATTCATAGCCCAATCCTTTTTTGTCTTTACTGAATTGTGAAGGAGGATCCAATGGTTCTATGATGCCTTCCTGACTCTTGTCGAAGGGTCCTTTTCCATGGTATCCCATTTGTTGCATGATTAGGTAACCTTTTCCATACAGGTGTGTTGGTATAGCCACCTCCACAATAGCTGCTCTATCTTCTTCCTCATCCTTGTATAGCCAACTAAGGACGTCCTTTTCCTTTGATTCATGTGTTAGAGTGCCTAGTTGGATAAATGTGCCATCAAACTTGGTGATGGGTTGTGTCGCTTGATGTGTTGATGTTGTAGGTAATCTATGAGATTTAGGTGATGTTGATAAGCTGGCTAAACATAATGGCTCCAAAGAGTATTCTCCCATACCTTGCTCTTTGACTTTCATCTTCTGTTTGAAATCCATAGATAGTGATGTATGTTACTACTTATCAAATTGCCATTATTTTTTATATTCAAAGTCATACTATATACTCTAGTCGGTTAACACTACCAAATCATGCAGTCGGTACGCACAATCTAGTCAGTTACAAAGAAAAGCAGTCATAGAACGCAGTATACACCGAGTTGTCTACCGAGTATATTTTTATGACTACCGAGCAGCAAAGATGGCACACCGAGTTGATATACACCGAGTGAAACATGTTACCAGATACATTGAACCTAGACATGCATATGAAAACATGTTACAAGATCGAGGCACATCTAACCGTTATTACATTGGAAATTGCACCAGAAGATTGTGTATGATTTTGAGATCAATCTAACCAATGAAATATTTTGTACAGTTATTCATTCGATAAATCTTGTTTGTAAGATCAAAGCAATGAATTGGATCACCGTCTTAAGAGATCTATTTATACAGTATGAGTTAAGGGTGTGTACATGTGTGTAAGAAGACTGTTACAGAGACACAGAGGTCACCGAGAAGGTTTTCAGAGAACAGTCAAAGAACAGAGTAAACAGAAGGGTTTACCGAGTTACTATATGGGTTGCCGAGGTATGCTATAAGCAAGGTAATCTTATTCTGAGCACATAGAATCTGCTATAACATTTCAGATGTAAAGTTGCAGATATTTGTAATGATTTTATTGTAATATTGTGAAGTTAAAAGAGAAACCTTTAACAGGGTAAAAGACTCTAATCAAGTCTATAAATTTTAAAGCCTCTAACCAGGTGCAGCATTTAGAGTAAATGTTGTAAAATCCTTTAGCAAGGTAGATCTAATAGATCTTGTTACTCCTAACAGGGTAAGCTATTAGAAATAGCTAAAATGTAGCTCTAGCCGAGCACTCTTTATTATTGCAGTAGTGAAGTTGTGGGTGCCATCCCCACCGCAGTTTTCTCTCTAACCAAGAGTTTCTGCATAACCAAAATATATGTGTTATCGAGTGAATCATGTATGATTGTTATCTATTTGTTTTAACTTCATTTTATGTTACTGCACTATTCTGTTTATGCATAATAGTAAATTTATTATTCAAGAAAAGTTTTGAAGTATTGATTCACCCCTCCCCTCTCAGTACATTAGCTTTCCATATTGGGCCTAACAATTTGTATCAGAGCTTCAATCTTGGAAAAGGGTTTAACTACCTAAAGAGAAAGATCTTATCAATGGAAGGCTACAAACAATCTTACAGGATTGTATATCTGCAAGAAGAGCTGGATCATGCTAATCAAGTGATTGCAGACATGCAAAGGCAAATGCAAAAATCTCTGAAAGTAAGAAGAAGATTATCTGATGACTTGTAGGATTCTCAAGAGTTAGTGGAACAAATTGAGACATCATCTGAGAATAGTATATCTAAAGAAACTGAAGAAATGATTGGAGTATTGAGAGAAAAGAACAAAGCACTGGCTGATCAACTAAAAGCAATGAAAAGAGAACATGAACATTTCAGCACACAAATGACTGAAAATCTAGATGCATTAAGGACAGCTGAGGATAAAGCAAGAGATCTACAAAGAGAGAAACAACAACTTGAAGTCTTAGTATCTGATAAAAATGATGAAATCATAAGATTGACTGGGATTCAACAAATATGACAGATCAACTAGGTTATGCACATCATGAAGCAATTCTGAAGAATGATGAAAATCAAACATTGAAACTTGAAGTATCAAGGTTGACCGATGAACTTGAAATAGAGAAAAAATCCAAAGAAACACTGAAGAAGAGTTATGAAGCATCAAAGATGTTGGATGAGCAACTGAATACAAGAAGACCCAACAAAGATGCAAGACTCGGTTACAAAGGAAAAGACTCTACTGAGAAAGGAATTCATACTACCGAGAGAGGAGAATCATCAAAGTAAGCTGGAAAAAGGAATAACATCAAAAGAAAGAAGCCTATTTGCTACTATTGTGGAAATCAAGGTCACACTGCCAACATATGCCAATTCAGAAAAGGTAAGCAACCGAATATCACTAAGTCCAATGATTATTGTTACAATTGCAATAAATATGGTCACACATCTAATAAATGTAGGACAAAGTCTGTTAACAACTATCAGAAGGAAAAATTCAAAGGGTTTTGTAGAAACTACAATAGATATGGACATAGTACTGAGAAGTGTTGGCTTAAGCAAAATAACTACATGTGGTTTGTACACCGAGCAAACACTAGAGGTTACCAAACTCACACAGATCCTTACCAAAAATATGCAGCAGTACCATGGGATTACAATACAAGGATATGGTGTGAATGTTGTGGAAGATATGGACATATTAGTGCCAACTGTTTTATCAGGTTTGGAATGAACAACTGAAGATCATGGAGAAATCCTGGTATGGCATGTTTTCATTGTCACAAAGTTGGACACTTGGTTGGAGATTGCAGAGATCAACCTAGAGGAGACACTGAAGAATTAAAAGAAAAATTAAAGATGTTTTGGAAAAAGAAGGAAATTGTGTCAAATGAAGAAAGCACCTTACCTACCGAGTTAGGTGCACCTATTCCAAATTAATCAGCAAAGGTATGAAGGGACTGCATTCTCTGAAGGTTAAAATCATAACAATTCCTATTCTATTATGTACTAAAATCAAAATCTGCATAGTTAAGATGCTTCAGTAAGTTTGAAATTCTACTAAAAGTACTTTATAGGAACCCTGTCAAGTCGGTAAATGAAGGAAATTTGGTTACTCGGTTAAAATGAAAAAAAAAAAAGTAAATCGGTTAAAGGTGAACCGAGTGCATTTAATGTTTTGACCTAACCCGCATGGAGCCCAATAAGGTATTTTGTGTACTTAAAAGCATTTTCATGGTCATTTACATTCACCAAGTTTTCAAAAGAGCGGAGCAGAGCGAATCAAGGTGATCAAACCTCATTCAGAGCGAATCCAAGGTATTTACATCAAATCTCATCACATTGTTAAGTTGGTTTCCGATCTTATCAAATTGTTTTTATCTGCTAAGTGTGAAGTGTCTGTCATTTGTAAACCGTCAAACCCTAAGGATAGTTTGCTAAGTTTTACCTGAAATCTACAATGGCACCCAAGATCCAAGATCCCATAGTTGTCAAGAATGTAGAGAAGCCCTCACTAAAATACACTTTGACTCCTAAAGTCACCTCTGAACTGGATGACAAAACTACCTTTTCACTCATCCTAGATCGAATCTTGTTAGTTGAAGATGTTAGATTCTTCACCAAATGTCGTGTTGAAGAACTCGGTCATGTTGAGATAAGAGATACCTATGATGAATTGTGCACAGATGGTAAATTGAATAGCAAGTATGAAAACATCAAGATCAAAGGATTGACTGAAGCCCTAACCTACCCTCGTGTGCTCAAGCCCCAATGCGTCAAGTTTGTTCTAAGAAGATTTCATGATGATTTCATGTGGCTAGAAGAGCAACCATTCAAAATCACCAAGGAAATCATTCATGTGATCACCGGTTAGCCTATCTATGATCATGCACGAGCATAGAAGATGATATCACAAAAGGAATTAAAAGTCATACTTTATACTCTAGTCGGTTAACACTATCGAATCATTCAGTCGGTACACATAGAGAAGTCAGTATGCACAATCTAGTCGGTTAGAAAAGAAAGCAGTCACAGAACGTAGTATACACTGAGCTATCTACCAAGTATCTTTTTATGACTACCGAGCAGCAAAGATAACACACTGAGTTGATATACACTGAGTGAAACGTGTTACCAAATACATTGAACCTGGACATGCATATGAAAATGTGTTACAAGATCGAGGCACATCTAACCATTATTACATTGGAAATTGCACTAGAAGATTGTGTAAGATTTTGAGATCAATTTAACCAACGAAATATTTTGTACAGTTATTCATTCGATAAATCTTGTTTGTAAGATCAAAGCAATGAATTGGATCACCATCTTAAGAGATCTATTTATACAGTATGAGTTAAGGGTGTGTACATTTGTGTAAGAAGACTGTTACACAGACACAGAGGTCACCGAGAAGGTTTTTAGAGAACAGTCGAAGAACAGAGTAAATAGAAGGGTTTATCGAGTTACTATATGGGTTACCGAGGTATGCTATAAGCAAGGTAATCTTATTCTGAGCACATAGAATCTGCTATAACATTTTAGATGTAAAGTTGCAGATATTTGTAATGATTTTATTGTAATATTGTGAAGTTGAAAGAGAAACCTTTAACAGGGTAAAAGACTCTAATCAAGTCTATAAATTGTAAAGCCTCTAACCAGGTGCAGCATTCAGAGTAAATGTTGTAAAATACTTTAGCAAGGTAGATCTAACAGATCTTGTTACTCCTAATAGGGTAAGCTATTAGAAATAGCTAAAATGTAGCTCTAATTGAGCACTCTTTATTATTGTAGTAGTGAAGTTGTGGGTGCCATCCCCACCGTAGTTTTTCTCTCTAACCAAGAGTTTCTGCGTAACCAAAATATATGTGTTATGGAGTGAATCATGTATGATTGTTATCTATTTGTTTTAACTTTATTTTATGTTACTACACCATTCTGTTTATGCATAACAGTAAAGTTATTATTCAAGAAAAGTTTTGAAGTACTAATTCACCCCTCCCCTCTCAGTACATTAGCTTTCCATATTGGGCCTAACAATGTAGACTTTTCTTGCTGAAGATCTGGTGTTGAGTAACTTTGTTTTTCTCTATTATGTGGAACCAAGTTGTCTTGGGCTGCCCCCATAGCATTACAATGTTGAAAAGGATTATGATTTGCTTATATAGAAATTTCCTGCCCATTGTAGGGGAACTTAACACACTAATGATAAGTAGAAGGTACTGCTTGCATTTCATGTATCCAAGGTCGACCCAATAAGATATTGTACGTGAGGTCTATGTCTAAGACTTGGCACATAGTGTCCTTTTGTATTAGTCCCACTTGAATTGGCAACATTATTGTTCCTTTGGATGATCTCTCTTCATCATCATAGGCTTTGATAGTGATCTTTTTGTGTGGATCAATAGATTGCTCAGAGAAGCCTAATGCATGGATAAGTTTTAAGGTATAGATATTGAGTCCAACTCCTCCATCTATTAATACTCTTTTGACTTGATGCTTGTAGACCAAGACTTCAATGTGGAGTGGAGTATTGTATGGATGGCTCAATGAGATATTATAATGCTCAGAAAAAGTGAGGTTATGAGGCCCTGTCATATGAGCTACCATGGCTTGGAATTTTTCAACATCTAGATCTTGAGGTACATTTGTTTCCAGTAACACTTGTTCCAAGATGTCTTTGTATTTTGGTGAAAGTTTTAGCAACTCCGGTATAGATATTTGAGCAGGAGTTTTGCGCAGTTGACTGACTAGATCATATTGAATTTTGGGTACGGTGTTTGTTGTTGACATATGCCCCTTCAAGACATAGTTTTGAGCTCTGGTTGTTACGTTGATAGATTTATGTTCACGCTTATCTCTAATTGTGATGATGTTTACTTGATTGTCCCGAGTAGATATATGATTGATGGTATTATTGTATATGTGATTGATACAAGATCCACGTGTATCATTCGAGGTTGAAGCTCCATCCTTGTTGTAGTTTGGAAGAGGATTTTTAAAGGCTCCATGGTCACCATTTGTCTTGAGACTGTCGACTGTTAAATCACCTCTATCAATCATGTCTTGAACAATGTTTTTCAGTCTCATGCAATCATTTGTTTGATGACCTTTGTTGCGATGAAAATCACAAAAGTGACAGTCATTCCACCAGGGTGGTTTGATTTGTGGTTCAAAGTTGTTGATCACTGGTAAGGAGATAATTTTGTTTGCCAGGAGTTCTCTGAATGCTAACTCGAGTGATTGCCCTAGGGGTGTGTAAATGCATTTTGGAAAGTTGTTTGCATTACCTCATGAGTTTGGATTAGGTCCTTGATTGGTATTATTGTTTTGGGTATTATTGGTGTTGTTTGTTTTGAGTTGATCTTGATTGGTATTTGGTGCATCAGTGCTAGTGCCTTGGTTAGCACCTTTGGGATTCTTTGTAGCTTGAGGATTACCAAATAACGCGTGCACTGGTTGCTTGGATTTTGGATCATTTGACTCATTTCCTCCTTCATTTCCACTATTTTTCTTTCTGGTCCAGAATCTAGATTTCTCTAAGTTGTTGTTGTTTTGGTTGTTGTATATGGATGAACTTGTTCCTTCTTTGAAAAATTTTAATGTTCATTTCTTGACACATGCTTCTTCTACTTGGATGCCATTCTCAATCAACTTGGCAAAAGATGGTATGCAGTGAAGTTTGAGTATGTAACTCATCTTACTATTCAATTTGTCAATGAAAATATCCATCTTTTCCTTTTCAGGCACATCTCGAGGATATCTTGAGACCATCCATCACCAACGTTGAAGAAATACCATGAATGTTTCATTGTTTTTTCTTCTTTGTGTTACAGACATCTAGCATGGTGATAGCGTGTTGAATGTTATAGGAATATTGAGTTATGAATTTGTTGACTAGTTCATCGAACGATCTGATGGGGGGTGTGATTTTGGATAACCATTCCATTATTTTCCCTCCCAAGCTTCTTGGGAATAACCTCATAAAATAGGTGTCATCATGGGCAAATTCAAGACTCATGGCACAAAATTCCCGAACATGATCACAGGGATCACTTTTCCCATCCTATTTGTCAAATTTGGGAATGTCTGAGTTTGGGGGAAAAGGAACCATGTTTAATCATCTGTCAAAAGGATAAGGACAAATTTCAGTTAAGGAGTACCATACTATTGTCCCTTGTTGTATGTCTTGCATTTTTTTTTGTAACATTTGCATTTTTTGAGTGAGAGCAATCAAAGGTGCATTATTTTGCCAAGGGAAGAGTTCTTCCCTTGTATTAGTTCTAAGCTGAAATGGTGTGTGGAATGGTATGTTTTGCTTGGGGACATCTTGCTCAGGGACATTTTGCTCTAGTAAGCTCTGTTCTGGTAGATTTTATTCATGTATGTTTTGTTCAAGGTCACGGGATTCTTCTTCTCTTTGTTGTTCTTGATATTCATAATATCGAGATCTTGTTCTAAAAATGTCAGTGTCCAAATCGTCGGGAATTTTAACTCCTTTGCTTGTGAGCATGAGCAAATATTTTTCTTTGTCATTTTCCATGATTTTTTCCACAATCCTTTGAAATGAAGCACTTTCTTGACACTCTTGAAGGAGTTCCTCAGAAATTTCGATGTCCTCTAGATGCGGGCCCTCGAAAGGATTTGATAATCTTCGATTCATGCTGGATTCCGGTTGCATTTCACTTTGTTTGTTTCGTTAAGAGCAAGTAACAGCAGGCATCTAGTAATAACTTTATGTGACAAAGGGGATGAACTCCTCTTCGATGTGTTGCTCAGGGGTTGGTGGTTCGAATCGGGGTATGTTGTAAGTGATGCACTCTTCAGGAAAGAATGCTGGATTGATCTTTCCTCCTTCATTTATGCATTGACTGAATGTTGATTTTTGACATAATGCTCTACTCCTCAATGGTTCTTTGTCAAATTAGTTAATTTTGTCTTGAAGATACAAGCACATATGACGAAGGAATGTTCGATGAGATTTGAAGAGTTGGCGATTGATGTATAAAAATTTATTCCTTTAGGCAAGTTTTAGAAAACTAGGTTATTGTTTCTTCAACTTAGTGTTATGATAAATACTCTTTCTTCTCAAAATATGAGGATTAGTCATGCACAAGCAATCAATGGTTTCCTTTGATTTGTTTTGGATTTAGTTTAGCTTGTTTTGGAAACTCAAGTTTTACTTTATCAAAGTGAAGGTTTAGATGCCCCCTCACGACAAAGTGTGTCAAATGATATGGAATACGAGCTTTCCCAATATGGAAACTCGATTTGACAACTTGGAGTTTTAAAACAAGTGTGTTTTGGGATAGAAATCCATTTGATTGAAGGACCTATTTGATACTTGTGATGAGGTTTCCTGATTTTGAGAGGATAGATGTGTTATCTTGGGACTAGTTTTTAGAAGTTGCACAACTTTGTTTGACTGAAAACTTGCTTTGAGAATAGTTTTGGATACTTTGTTTTGGTTTTTTGTTTGATGAAGTTCAGGCTGAGGAAGGAAAGCTCCCGAAATTGTTTTCAAAATTTTCAAAAAAAATGACCTCTGTTTTGCCCCCTATTTTTCTGGATTTGGCTATGCGCTAAAACAGAGACGTAATGCACTACAGAAAGTCCTTAATGCGCTAGAGAAAAGACCCCGTGCACTATGTTGCCCCCTGTGATGCACTAACTGGATTGTTTTTATTTTTTTTTTGGTTCAAAAATTTATGCACTAATATGGGTCACCAGTGCGCTAACTGTTGATCTCTATGAGCTAAGGTTTCGTTTCCACGTGCTAAGCTGATGCTTCAGTGCACTAAACTATTTTCAAAACGTGCTACTTGAAACTGCTAGTTTTGGATTTTGATGAAGTGTTGATGTTAAGCCCTAATGTGCTAAGGTAAAGGTTTGATGCACTAAAAGATGGTTTCTATGCGCTAAGAGGTTTCTCTTACGCACTAAACTGCCCTGATATTTTGACTTGGTTGTTTTTCTGCAATTTTTGGAATTTTGCTATGAATTTTTAGTGATGATAGATGATCCTCTGAAGTAACAAATGAAGACACAGCACCAAATAGATAACCATTTCTCTTAATCTAAACAATGAGTATATATTCTGCAAGGATGTGTTCAAATACCCAATGCTTTAACAGGTTTAGATAAAACCAACAATTCAGTCAGATGCTTTATTCAAGGGTCATAAGTAATATCATAGCCCACTAGTCTCGATACTCCATCAACTCAAACAGCCATGTCATTTGGAACTATTTTCATGACCGCATTGGCAGATTCAACCAGACAAGCGAGATTTGATGTACAGAGTAGGCATTCGGATGAACACTTAACCAGTAGTGATAAAGTCACTTAAATCGATAAAACAACACAATTTTTGTTTTATTTTTAGTTTGTTATGTCAGTGGCTGACATAAGTTTGGAGTGCAATATTAGTTTGTCTAGATTCATTGAACCTAGTAATTATTCCAAGGTTGTAGCCGACTAAGTTGATGTCTATTAAAAGTGTGATGAGTTATGAGATAGACATGAGTATGTTGATGAGATCGAAGGTGAATATTGTGATTCTAATTTTTTGGTGATTACTGAAGCTTTGTATTGATGTGTTACTGATTTTTTGAGGATCTAAAGTGGATCTTGTCAAACACAAAAGTATTATATGAAGATCATTTGACTGTTGTTTCCCTAACAGTTTTGCAGCAGTAAAATCCCTTAACTAGATAGGTCCTAACAGGCCTTAACTTGTAAATCCCCTAGCAAGGTAGCTCTATATTAGAGTGTTAAATCATCTTGCCAGGTCGATCCTAATAGGTCAAATCTCCTAACAGAGCTTATCATTTAAATCCCTTAACTAGGTGACTCCTAACCGGGTCTGCTCCTAATAGGGCATATTTGTAAGGCCTTGACTGATCAAGATTTATATTCTACTGATAGTGAATCTTGTGGGTATTAACTCCCATCATGGTTTTTCCCTTTTGGGTTTCCACGTATAAATCTCTTGTGTTATGTGGAAATTTTTTTATTGGGCATTAGCTTATGTGGTGATATTCCTCTTATGCTTGTTAAGTTTTAAGGTGTTTAAGTTGGTGATCAAATTCATATTGTTTTTTCTTGCACTGATTCACCCCCCCCCCTCCCTTATAAGTTTATCATCTTGTGCATATCCTTTGTAAACTATTCTAGCCTTGTTCCTAACCACTTCACCATCTTCATTCAATTTGTTTCTAAACACTCACTCAGTACCAATCACATTTTTATCAGTTGGTCTGGGGACAAGTGACCAAGTGTTGTTCTTCTCTATTTGATCAATCTCTTCATTAATAGCCTTTATCCAATCATCATCCTTGAGAGCCTCTCTCTTTTTCTTAGGTTCTGTGTGCGGTAAAAGCGGGTCAATGAAACTTAAAATGTGAAAAATGTGTTCAAAGGGACTTGTCCACACACCCACGGGACTTCTTGGTGCAAGTTATGGAGTCATGAAGAATGACTCAACTTCCCAAGGTAGGTTCCATGGTTCTCTATCTCATAATGTCCCTCAAGCCAATGCCTTTGCTCTCAGATCACTGAGAAAAGTGGCTTAGGGATGACGAATTCAAGAACGAGGGATGATGTTGATTTACTTTAGCATGAAATGCATCCTATCTATGCATGATTTTACAAATGAAGTAAACTAGATTATAAGATGACAAGATTAGTAGCAATACTATCCTAACATGATATACTAGTTAATGATTTAAGCTGATGATAAAGGAAATAGTCTAAAATGCTTATTAGATTAATTCCTATTACAAAGAGAAGCTAGATGTATTTGATAATTTTGAGCATAAATGAGATACTAAAAGCTTGCATGGATCCTTAAAATGGAGGAATGAGAGCTCTATTTATAGTGAAAATAGGGCAATGGATGGTCAAGATTAAAGGATTTAATCAAGGGTCGGGATTGAATGTTATCAATCCATGTTTACAATTTTCACCAATGAAATGGTGACAATTATCAACATAAGACTGCTTGAGAGGAGATGAAAGAAGCATTAAATGCTTGAGAAGACCTCATGGTTACCTTAGAAGGTAAGGGTTAAGGTTAGGTTAGGGTTATCCAATGGATAAAGCTTTTACCCAAGGGATAAACTCTTGTGCAAATGTTAAAGGGATAACCATGGTCAAAGCAATGAATGTTTGATGAGACCCTTGGGTTAGAAGGAGGTTAAGTTAGTCAAAAATTCTCTAACCATGCCACTATTAACCATTAATGGTTTGAAGACTTTGGGGACAAATTTGTAAGAGTCCTTCCAAATTTGGGGGTATTCAATCAAGTTGGCTTGTTGAAGGCATAAAGGCTTTTAATGCCTTTTGAAGACTTTACTCCAAATTTGAGAAGTGGCCTCCTCAAATTTAGGGAAAAGGGATAATGGATGGGTTTAGGTTAATTGATTAGGATTAGATGGATTCTAGAAGAAATTAGGAATAGGGTTAGGATGCAAGTGGGAGATGTAGGAAAATGCAAGTGGGTGAGGGAAAATAGAATTAAAATAAATTGCTTTATTGCAATTGTGGTTGCAAGTTGGGAAATTAAATAAATTAGATTTATTCAATTTGGGGTAAACTATTAATTAAATGTAGATTTAATGAAAAGTAAGAAGAAGGGATTTAATTAAATAAAATGATTTATTCAATTAAATGATGTAAAGGGGGGAAGTGAATTTAAATGAATAAATTAAATAATTTATTTAATTAAACTAGAAGAATGTGGGTGATTTAATTAAATTAGATTTAATTAAATAGAGGAATGGGAATAAAATGAACATTAGATATTCATTTAGGAATATGGTCATTTTTATACGTCTACAGGTTCAACTATGGAAATCAGACAAGCACTTTCTCTTACCTTTCTTCTAGTTTGTACTCTAGCATTCATGTCTCCAATTATCTGATCTGCAAAGTGATTCAAATTTACATATCTAGGTTAACCGGTTTCGGTATAGAAGTCTCTTCTTGTTCTTCATCTTCATTAATTAAATAGAGGAATGGGAATAGAATGAACATTAGATATTCATTTAGTAATATGGTCATTTTTATACGTCTACATTTTGCCCCTCTTTGAAGTGACGTGTGTGCACATGTTGATTCAAAGAAAATGATGTGTCATCATGATTTGGTTATGATAGGTATGATGTTATGTCGAGATGTTCATGTCATGCCCTAGATTTAATAAACGATGCCCCAGATTTGATAAACGATGCCCCATATTTGATAAATGATGTTGATAATGCCCCCTCAAGAGATGAATCAAAAATCACTCTTGAAAGAGGAAGTAGTCTTCTTACCCAACTAACACTCTTTACAAATCACATTGTCTGGTTTGACTAGTTATGGAATACCTCAAACCATACTTGAATTTTTGACCTTAACCAAATTATCAAAATTCACATGACAAAATCTTATATGCCATAACCAACTGTCCTCAACTTTTGCAACCAAACAACTGTTAACATTAGTGTTCAGATTAAATAAGTTACCTTTTATCTCTTTACTAATAGCAATCAGTTCTCCTTTGCACCCTAAAATCCTGCACACTCCATTCTTAAACTCAAGATGATAATCTTTATCATTCAGCTGACCAACACTCAATAAGTTATGCTTCAATCTTTCAACCCAATAAACATCATTATCATTACTTTTTCTATTCAAAGAAATAGAACCTTTATCTTTTACCACACATGGTGAATTGTTGCCGAATCTCACTACTCCACCATCAAATTCTTCAAGTGAAATAAACTTGTTCTTGTCACCGGTCATGTGATGTGAGCAACCACTATCAATGACCCGTTCATCACTGATGTCAATGTGAGACACTAAAGCTTTCTTGTCAGAGAGATCTTCCTTAACTGCTACAAAAAAAAATTCCTCATTATCTTTATCCTCTGATTCATCATCGGTAACACCTTCATCAACTGCAACATAACATTGTTTCTTTCCTTTTCCTTTAAACCTTCTGAACTTTTCCTTCTAATCACTATCAAGACAATTAGTAGCATTATGTCCTATTTTTCTACATGAGAAACATTTAAGAGGAAGCTTGCCTTTGTACTTACCAGTGCCTCTAGGAAGTTTCTTTGCCAATAAATCCTCAATTTCCATCAAGTTATCTTCACCATCCACTTCTTCATTATCACCACCATGATGAGTTGACCTATAGACATCATTTCCTTTTCTTACCGGTGCATTAGATACCGATTCTTTGAAAGAGGATTCAACTTTAGGTACACTATTATCAAAGCTATTCAACTCAAAAGCAATAAACTTTCCTATCAAAGAATAAACTGTAACTTTATCTTTTCTTACTGACCTCAATTCTTGGATAGTGTAATACCCTAAAAATGGTCATCTAAACCATGGGCCCCTAATCTCGGCAACATCACCAAGGTCCTAACCAAAGGCAATTAAATCAATATTGAGCACATTATTAATTATTTAATCATCAAATATCACATGGCAAATCAATTACTCAATATTAATTAAATATTCATTTAATTAATTGAATCATTTCCAAGAATATCATTTTGATCAATTATCCTATTTTAATTTATTAAATATCCTTGCATATTTAATTAATTAATAAATTTGCCATTTAATCATGCAAAATGAATTAATGTATTACAAAAGAGGAATTAATTATAAAGCAAGAGTTGAATTGAAAATAAACAAAAAGAATTGAATTGAGAGAGAAATCAAACTTGAGATATTATTTCTTTTTCTAAATTTAGAACTTGAAATCAGAAAAGCAATTAAATTGAATTATTGAATTATTCTCTAAAATTGGAACTCAAAGCTTTTCAGAAAAAGAAGTTCAGTTGCATTGAAAAGACTATTTTCTTGAATAAATCAAATATATGCATGGAATTATCTATTTTTATCACAAATGCATGGAATTAATTTAATACTATTTTCTAATGCAACTTGAACTTCTTCTTTGAATGCATTTCAATTAAACTATAATTAGAATCTATCTCAAGGTTAACTAAACCTGATTTCTCAATTATTTTCAATTAATCCTAAATTGATCTTTTTCTCTTGTAATTCTCTATAAATTCAACTTTCAACTCTCATTCCAATTTACCCAAAGATTTTTGAGAACGCGCTTGGAGATTATTATCACGCTAATTTCGCTCTGGAGTCCTTGAAGATCATTGTACTTTTTAGATTATTTGCATCCATATTTAGTTTTACTCATCCATATTGCTTGAATTCATTATTTCCTTGAATTATTCATCCATTTTGCATCTATTTTACCTTAATATCATGCTCATATAGATTAAATCCTTCATCTTGGTGTAGTCTAGTCACTGGTATTGCTTATAAAAATCTGAGAGCAATCTTATACTCGCATCTTTTAGAAGGCAATTAGTCGCTTTGTTATGGTTTATTACTTATTGATTATTGATTACTAACCATACATATAATGACTTAATTGAAGTGTTGTGCTTGTAGCTACAGACCCTTTTTAACACACACATCTCTGGCGCCCACTGTGGGGTAGAAGACTACATTTTTCGGCCTCCAAGACTAACTGCTTATTTTTTTGTTATTTTCCATATTTTAGATTTTTCGGATTTTCATCCATACATCTAGTACGACATTTCCCATAGGATGAAACGACAAACTGTAGGTATCGTACAAACTATAATCATGTCTCGTACGAGCTGTAATCTTGTATCATACAAGTTTTCATACTGTCGTACGACTCTGTATTTTTTGGTAAAAAAAAAAGGCAAATTTCATGATTTTTATTGATTATTCTGACGATTGACCCTGACTGTTTATCTGTCTATCTCAGATTTTTTCACAGCCTAATCAATTTTTGCAGAATGCTTGTCAAAGAATATGCTTTTCGCACAAAGAGAATATGACTACTGATTTGTTCTCTTTGCAGGTTGCCTCAAGAGAATCGACTAAACATCGTGTATTCTTTAAATTCATTTTTAGGAACCTAAATTGCTATCTAGTTAAAGAACAAATCTGTATTTCATTTTTTTAGAAGATTCTAAGAGGCAGGAGAGTATGCTCTTGTCTTTTTTTGAGACAATCAGAAATCCAGACCCTTGAGGATTTTTATTTGTTTGAGATTTGTACATCTTTAGTAGGCTTGCCCTCCCGAGGGGTTGCAAAACTCTTAAAGCCGTTATGGCCGGTGTGAGGGGAACGACCTAAGTGGGAATGGCTAAATACCAAGTACTCCAACCCACTGTAAAATAAACATGATTTGATGAAAATCAAGTCAATGGTGCTCGGGAATAGCTCTCCTCTGTACCTTTGGGTATATTAAACCTTGGTTTTCAAGGTTGGGAGACCTCTTAATTGAGTTTATACCTCGATGCGTCAAATGGATACCTTACTAGTTCCAATTAAAATTAGAAGCTACTCGATTCACCTCCGAAAGGGAGATAATCTTTGTGCAAGAGAGATAGTAACTCTCCCAAGATACTTGTCATTTCATGCCCCCATTAGCGTTTGGAGTCGGATAATACGATATTGAGAATCCATTGTGTGAGACTCTACGGCCATATTCTGATTAGCTATTGGGTGTGTACCTGAGTCTACAAGCAAAGGTTTTCTTTCCTCACCAAATTCCTTAGAGCTTGCATGCTATGATTGGAGTTACTATACATACTACTTGTTTTATGTGTTTTCATCCCTGAAAGAAAAACTGAAATACCAAAATTGGAGAAGACAAGAAACCAACAAAGTGATTAGAAACTATGTCCATGTCAGAACTAGTCCATCCTAAGTCAAAACTATGTCCATGTCAGAACTGGTCCATCCTAAGTCAAAACTCTGCCTGTGTCAGAAACTAGTCCATCCTAAGTCGAAACTCTGTCTGTGTCAAAAACTAGTCCATCCTAAGTTGAAACTTTGTCTATGTTAGAAACTAGTCCATCCTAAGTTGAAACTTTGTCCATGTCAGAACTAGTCAATCCTAAGTCAAAACTTTGTTCGTGTTAGAACTCTTTCATCCTAAGTCAAAATTCTGTAAAAAACTAGTCTATCCTGGTCCAAAATCAGTCCATCTCACAATTGGTCATACTCAGTTGTCATGCTTAGCAATCGAAAAAACTCAAGATTTTTAGTCTCTGCTCTGTGAATAGTCGTACGAATCTGCCAAATTGTCATCCTACACCACATCTTGTGTCGTACGAGTCTTCTTATTTGTCATCATATACCTAATCATATGTCGTACGAGTTATTTTCATCTGTCGTCTAGCTCTGTATCCTGTGTCATATGAAATAGAAATGCACTGAGTATTTTGCCATCCTACGTATACCCCTATGTCATACAGTATGAGGCAGCAACTTGTACGAAACAGAACTATTGTCATCCTATACCTGCTAAATTATCGTCCAGTTTAGAAAATTATGTCGTACGAGTCTCTGGTTTTGTCAGAACAGAACAGTCAAAAATGCCTAAAAATAGTCTATAGCGAACATAATACTGGTTATCATTTTCTTGAGCATAAATAGATCAAGTCAGTGTACCTCTACCATTTGTGTTGCACGATTTGGTCGATCATATTTCAGCTAGTTCAATCAACTACCTATCAAATTTTAGTCACTTAGATAACGTCTTACACAAGATAGATCATTCCTGAAACCAGACTGAATCTTACACTACTCTTAGAATCAACTTAGATAGATGTCTTATACATGATAGATCATTCCTGAAACCAGACTGAATCTCAATTGTTTCCCTCAAACAATACGTTAACAGAACAACTAGCTTTGAAATTGATCTTGACCTCTGCATCACAAACAACTTTAGGTCACACTAATCCATAAAAATTCCTACACAAACCATGAGTTCTCGTAAGAAAAAAGCCAAAGGCAAAGAAAAACCCTTCAAATATCAAGATAATTCATTCTACATGAAGGATCCACTCATTGACATACCGTCATCATCAGGCGGACCAATTTTTGATGAGCCTAAATCTCCCACTATGTATGAGACGAAACACAATGATGGAAACAAGGACGATAATAACATTCCCAAAAATGATAATGATTCCTCATCATCAAGTGAGACTGACGAAGACATTGAACCTCCAGAAAAAGAAATTCATGACTGTCAAAAGGACAAAGTCTTTAGAAAAATGATGAAAGCTATCATGACCCGAGAGAAGGAAGACTATTTCTTAGAACTAGCAAAACAAGGTGCCAAACTTCCTACTGGATATGATTTTTAGACACTCGTTACTAAAAAGGAAGAATCACCTATACTCATGGTACATAAACAATTACAAGCCTTATAGATGGAGGTCACAGAACTGAAGAATAAAGATAAGTCCCCAAAACAATATTCTCTGGAAACAATATGTCCCTTTCCATTTGACAAGAATCTATACATGCCTCCATTTCCTTCACGAGTGGAGATCCCAAAATTTGACAAATATGATGGTACCTTAGATCCTCAAGATCATGTCAGAGAGTTTTGTGCCACCTATATGGAGTTCATACATGATCAAATGTACCTCATGTGTCTTTTCCCGAGGAGTTTAGGGGGTCAAGAAATGGAATGGTTCTCAAGTCTACCCAAAGGAATAAAAACATTCGAAGAACTATTCCAACTATTTTTACAACAATACTCATACAACATTCGACATCCTGTGACTATGATCAATCTTTGCAATACTAAACAGAAAACAGGGGAACCTCTTCTTACTTTCCTCCAACGCTAGAGAAATATGTTCTCTAGGTATCCATGACCTATCCCAGACTCTAAGAAAATGGATATATTTGTCAATAACTTGGTCCCTAAATTGAAATATAGCATACAAATGCAAGTACACCCATCATTTAACAAAATGGTAGATAATGTCATTCGAATGGAAGATGTGCTCATAAAGAAGGGGGATATCACGCCTTGGAAAGAAACACAACCAGGATCTAGCTCTAAAGAGAAGAACAAGTATTAAAAATTTGGCAAAGACAACAACAAGAATGTTTTTAACAATGGAGTAGTAGACACTGTTAAAGCTAACTCAAAGCCCATAATATTCAACTTGGCTAGTGGTATACAAGTACTTAACGCTGCTGAAGTTGCAGCAGAAAATCCACTAAAGAAAATAAAAGAATGGTTCAAAGAAAAGCCTTGGCTCTCTAAATCTAAGCATTATTTTACTCCTCTCGAAGAATCATATGAATCATCTTTCAAAACTATGTTGGAAAACAACTTGATAACGCTACCAGTTAACTCCAGACCATATGATCCAGAAGTCAAACCAAGATGGTGGAGAGAAAATGAATACTGTGACTTCCATCGGAATAAATGTCATAACATAAACAATTGCATGAAACTAAAACATGAGATTCAAGATCTCATAGATGCTAGTAAAGTTGTTGTTGGGAATCATCCGACCAATGCAGATCATAAAGCATTTAAGGACCCTTTGCCTATTTATGAACAAGGTGATTTTTCAAAGACCAAAGGAGGTGCCAAGGTAAATTATACTTATACCAGTCAGGACAATGTTATCAACATGATTGAGCCTTCCCACTCGGAATATTGCAATGTGATTATAGTCCAAGATAAACCAAATGAATCACGATATGCAAGAGCTCTGACCCAATCTCAAAAGAAAGTCACCCTCCAAGGAGCTAGTTCTTCTGACCCAGCTCAAGCAACATCAAACCCACCAGCCTTGCCAAACAAACAAAAAGAATCAACCTTGGACAAATTTAAAAGACTAACTTCATCATCATCTTCTAGATATAGTGTCGTTGAACAGTTGAAAATGACAAATGCTCAAATCTCAATCTTTGAATTGCTAAAACTTTCATCTGCTCACAAAGAGATCCTAGACAAAGCATTGCTCACCACCAACGTTCCAAAAGATTTAGACATTGATCAGTTTCAGTCTATGGTGGGTCATCTGACGTCACCTCACTATCTAACCTTCTCTGAAGAAGATGACAACTCACTAAATCATCCACATAACTAGCCATTGCATATTGAAGCCATGATCCACAAACATAGAGTCAAATGTGTTTTGATAGATGGATGTGTGCGGTTGAATATTTGTACTTACAGTCTACTTACACAACTAGGATTCTCTGAAAATGTCATTGATCCCGGCAAGAAAATAACAATAAAAGCCTATGATGAGGAAGAAAGGACTTCTAAAGGTCTGGTATCATTACCTATCAAAGTGGGACCAGTAGAAATAGATGTCCTTTTCCAAGTACTTGATATTCCTTTGTCATACAATATCTTACTAGGCAAGTCACGGATTCATGAAATGAAGGTAGTACCATCAATGTACCATCAATGCTTAAAATTCCCCTATAATGGAGTTGAAGTCAGTATTCTTCCTGATACAAATGTCATTTGTAATGCATTGATAAAAGGTGCAGATACTTTTGTGCCTCATAATAGGGCAGCCTCTCCAAATGAAGATCCAGAAGCGCTGATGGAAGACTTAGAAAATAGATTGAAGATTACAAATACCAGCATGGATGGCTACAAGATAGAACTGGTACTTTCATTAGTTTCTCTCCCCCCATCACCAAAATAGTTAGGCAAGCCATCAGAGGTTATGAGAACACAAACTTCAGCTCTGAATACCATGTATGATGGTCTCTTTGTACAGTCCTCTACCTCCCTGGTGGATGAAATAGAAGAGGATGTTGTTCTTAATTGGCTCTTTAAGGAAGATAGTCAAAACGAGGAGGTATGACATTGTGAGATTTCCTCAAACCAATATGGTCCTGGCTATAAAATGATTCAATGCATGGGATATCGAGTTACTGGTCCTCTGGGAAAACAAAAGGAAGGTATTACTGAACCAATTCAGCTGCAAACAAAATCCACAAATGATAAGGCTAGATTGGGATACAATCCGAAAAAGACATCATACCAAAAACTTGTTCCTAAGTCTAAGTGGTAGAAAAGGATATCTCCTTCAACATTACATGAAGCAAACACTCAACAAACAAAAGCAGAGTGTAGAAAAGAGAAAGAGGAATCAGCAGTCAAGAAAGAAGAAGTAGTCAGTGCTCAAGCTTCGATGGTGTCAGCTACAATAATACAAGAAGTTGAGGTCCCAGAAGATATAAGAGATGAAGTAGTAAGAATTAGAGAATTGTTTGCACCACTAAAAGTTCCGGTCACATATACTGGCAGGAAGCAAGTAGACAATTCAGAGACTGATTCAAACAAGTATGAATGGGGTCCTGATCGCCTTTCAGATACATCCAGTGTAGAAACTCTAGAAGAGTCTAGTAGTGTCATAGATGATACTCAAGAGCTGATGCGCATAAGACTAGAGAAGGAAATACAAGAAATTAGACAAAAGAGACAAGCAAATTATGAACAAGGACTGAAAGAAGGAAGAATACCAAAAAGCTTCTCATCTATGTACCCCTATGCTAAAATAGAACAAATCAGGTATAGCACTACGCAAGAAGAGTTGGAAGCTACAGAATAAGAACTAGTTATCAGTCCAGAAGAAGCTGAATGGAGTAGATGATAGAAAATCACAGAAACAATAAGATCATGTCAACAAGTGTGTCAGATAAGAATGACAAATGAACCACAACATGAAGGAACTTGCAGCATTAAAGATGTTGGTGTTGATATCATACATACACTTACTAAATCACTTGAAGAAGACTCGAAAACATCATCTTATGACTCTGATGACTCTGATGACAGTCTTATTCAAGACAATATCTACTCAGCCTCAAATTCTGAATCATCTGATACAAACAATGAAAATCTATCTATTGATCTTATCGCTGTCAAACCACAATATGACGTCCAGTCTGGTGTAGTGAACGACATTACAAGTATGTCTATTAGATTAGGTCAACTAAATATTAACATGAACTTTAATAATCATGTTCTGACTCTTCCTAGTCTCGAGACACTTATGCAAGGTATCCTTCTGGAACTCGACTTTTTGATCCGCTATTATGATGACAATACTGTGAACGCTCTCGAACCTATCCAACATTTATCCTTACTACATCTAGAACTAGTTGATTGTACTTTACAAAATCAGCCCATGAATATACCTACTTTTGCCAATGACTATACGTCAGCCTATTATCTCAATGCAGTCGAACCTATGGACTCTTCCACCAATGAATAGAGTGAAAATATGACTAAAGCAGATATCAAGTATCTTAGTCACAAAAACAAGAAAAATAAAAATAAAAGATCTGATGGCGAAAACCACATTGTGGAGGTATCAGAATCTAAAAAAGAGAAAATAAAGGACGTACCTAAAGGTGAAAACCTCTCTGAGGCACCTGAAGGTGAGATACTTGATATACTGCCAAGTCATTTCCAGGAAAAGTCCTCCATATTGATCAAGCCAACTCAGCCAGTGAACATTGGGAGTCAAGAGAAACCACACATCATTCATGTAGCTCAATCACTATCAATAGAAGAATTGAAGGATTACACTCAGCTATTCTCAGAAAAGAAAATAAACTTTGCATGGACATACTCCGATATGCCAGGCTTGGATCCTGATCTTAT